>NC_057814.1:103452616-103756978 GCF_018294505.1 Triticum aestivum | reverse complement strand
GGACCGGGAGCGGGTATGCGAGTAGCACGCGCTAGTTTACCCAGGTTCGGGGCTCTCCGGAGATATAGTACCCCTACTCCTGCATGTCTGAGCATATATATCCGGGGTGTTCATCGGGCAGTACAAAGCGCTCCTAGAGCTGTATCTGGGGGCAGTGCCATGGGCATCTGCCTCCATATATGTGTGCACAAGGCACGCTTTAGTGGCCGGCCATGAGCATGGCCGTATGTGTGCTTGGGCATGCTTGCCCGTGGGAATGGATGGATGGATGGCTAGCTAGCTCTCTTGCTAGCTAGCTTGCTTGTTGTGTACGTGAGAGTCCATCCATGGATGGATGGATGTGTGTCTCCTTTTATAGGAGAGGGTAGCTTAGCATGTAAGCTAGCTAGTGGGCAGGGGTAAGGCATGGTGCATGTCATGCTTGTCCCCTGGGTCACTTCATAAATAGTGCCAGGGGACAAGTGACACTATACATGATGGCGGGGATGACCCGTGAATAGTGCTCGGGTACGACCGTCTCGTCGGTGTCTTGTCGATGCCGGGTCGGACTGCAGTCGGCAGCCGGCTAGACGATGCAGTCGGTCAGCTGGCAGCCGGCCGGGTGGAGCAGTCGGACTGAGGAGCCGGCAGGAGCGGCCGGGCAGTCGGACTGAGGGGCTTTGCTAGCCCCGATGTCTTGAAATATTGTCTCGTCGTCTTCGGGATACCCGTGTCCAATTACTCCGACACCAATGACAAAGGGAACAACGTATGTTGTTATGCGGTTTGACCGATAAAGATCTTCATAGAATATGTAGGAACCAATATGAGCATCCAGGTTTATTGACCGGAGACGAGTCTCGGTCATGTCTACATAGTTCTCGAACCCGTAGGGTCCGCACGCTTAACGTTCTGTGACGATTGGTATTATGAGTTTATGTGTTTTGATGTACCGAAAGTAGTTCGGAGTCCTAGATGTGATCACGGACATGACGAGGAGTCTCGAAATGGTAGAGACATAAAGATTGATATATTGGATGGCTATGTTCGGACACCGGAAATGTTCCGGGAGTTTTCGGATAAAACCAGAGTGTCGGAGGGTTATCGGAACCCCCGAGGGAACTAATGGGCCTCGATGGGCCTTAGTGGAGAGAGAGAGAGGGGCGGCTAGGGCAGGCCACGCGCCCCTTCCCCCTTGAGTCCGAATAGGACAAGGAAGGAGGGGGCGGCGGCGCCTGAGGGAGTCCTGGACTAAGGGGTCCTCGGGCCTCCAACCTGTTAGCCATGGGCCGGACTGATGGGCTGCGAAGATACGAAGACCGCACCCGTGTCCGGAAAGGACTCACGTTGGCGTGGAAGGCAAGCTTGACGATCAAATATGTAGTTTCCTTTCTTTGTAACCGACCTTGTGTAACCCTAGATCCTCTCGGTGTCTATATAAACCAGAGGACTTAGTCCGGAGGAGAGATACTCATTACCATAGTCATACATGCTAGACTTCTAGGGTTGAGCCATTATGATCTCGTGGTAGATCAACCCTTGTAATAATCATATTCATCAAGATCAATCAAGCAGGAAGTAGGGTATTACCTCCATAGAGAGGGCCCAAACCTGGGTAAACATCGTGTCCCTCGTCTCCTGTTACCATCGACCTTAGACGCACAGTTCGGGACCCCCTACTCGAGATCCGCCGGTTTTGACACCGACATTGGTGCTTTCATTGAGAATTCCACTTTGATGTCGAAGACAGGATCGATGGCTCGCCTTGTTCTCAAGGACAATATCACCTCCGGAGGAGCACTGGCCCCAGGCCAAACACTCTGGCTGGGCGGCTTTACCATGACCGCCCGTTCGGCTGTTGAGCCGACGGTGACCTCCCGGGTCATTGAAAATCCTCTTCGTATCGACTCCGGACACTCCAAGCAGATGGATCCAGCGGAGCTTTCATCTTTAAACGAACTCCTCGACCGCATCGCCGCCCTGGGGGTCGCTACAGACTATGATCGAATTGGGCTTAAACCCGATCTGAGAGAAATCAAATCTCCGCCGATCACCCACCAGATAGCGGTAGTCGAGGAGCAAGACAACAACTTTTCCTCCATATTAAGGACATACTATGTCCGGATCTCCGATCTCAAAGAACAGGACACCCCCGTGCGAGGAGATGTATCCTGCCATCCGAACGTAGAATCGGACGGTGGGCCCAAGAAATCAATGGATATCCCGGAGCCCGATCTATTAAATTCGGACGACCTTCAGATTTCGGATCCAAAATTGGGCCAGGGTTCGGATTTAAAACCACCCACCCACCCAAATATAAGCGCTCTCATGATCATACAACAGCAGTCTCAGGAAACGGTCCACCACTTCTGGGCTATGTCGGTGTACAAAAGTAGGGGCTCTCCTTTTGACCCCTTTACTTGTGCATGGGCAGTCAGTGCCACGCGCCACGGCCACACGTAGAAGGGCAAAGGAGGGAAGCCGGAGAGAAGCCAAAGCACAAGACAGCCAAGACAACGCCAAGACTAGAAACACCAAGAGCAAAGGGGCGAGGTGGACTCCCCCGGCAAGATTCTTGCCGGGGCGGCCTCCGCGGCCCCGGCAAGAGCCTTGCCGGGGGAACTTGCCCAACGCCCGCAGAGCGAGCCACCCTTGAGCCCAGGGGTTCCAAGCATCACCAACAGCTGTGTTGGAACCCAGGCTCGGGAGGCACCTCTGTAGTGGCATGCAGATCTTTGTCAAGATCATAAATATTCAAGATCAGATGAGGATTGGAAGACAACGATCCTCGACAAGATCCTTGCCGAGGAGAGCCACAAGACCACCGGCAAGATCCTTGCCGGGGACGACTGCGTGCCATGGCAAGACCCTTGCCGAGGGCATCAGCAGCGCCACCGCCAGGCCCGCACCAGCCAAGTTTCCACCACCGTTCACATACAACTGCCAGCCCAACCAGCTGGGCAGGCACTTGCGTGGCAACATGCAGCTTCCAGACCAACTCAGCGCGCGCCTGCGTGGCGGCTTGCAGATCTTCGTGAAGGCTCCACCACCGCGCCACCTCAGCAGCCCGCCTCCCTACATGGCGCTGCATGCATCGCTGGCTAGGGCGCGTGTCGAAGCAAGGAGGGGCGGCGACGGATGGGACGGGCCTCGTTCCCGTCCCCGATAAAGCAAGGGGACACCTAAGCGATGCATTAAATGCATCTTGTCCTGTAACACGAGCGATAAGCTCGTCGCACTGTACGCCTTTCCACCTCCTGTGTGCCACTGTGGCAGCCCCTTTCGACTATAAAAGGAGGCCCATGGCATACTGGAGAGGGATTCGGCTCTTTCGAACCACGCAGCCACCACAACTAGTTCGAGAGCTCAAGAACTCTCTGAAATACAGCCACCAAAGCAGGACTAGGGTATTACGCATCCTCGCGGCCCGAACCTGGGTAAACGATCCTTGTGTTGACTGTTATCCCTGCTCTTCTCACAACCCTGCGCCCCGGCAACCATAGTAGGGATTCTTGTGATCCCATAAGTGTCGTTTCCCACTGACATCTTTGGCGCGCCAGGTAGGGGGCGCAATTGCGAGAATCTGGTCTAGTAGTTAACCTAGCTGTTCTTCGTCGCCATGGCTCCCAAGAAGAAGACGATCATAGTGATCGGCTCATTGGGAGCCGAACGGCCCGTGCCAGTATGGGCGAGCAGCGGGCCGGTCGCGGACAGGACCCAGGCCGCAGCCCGCGAGCACCAGCATCGCTCTGGCAGACGGAGCCTGGCGAGCGGCGTCCCCCGTGCGCCAGGCGATGGGCCGCCCGCCGCCAAATCCAAAGACGGAGCTGGGCCCCCCGCTGGCAGCGCGGGGCCCTCCAGGAGTGTCGCTGTGCCACCCACGGGCGGCGCGACCGCCTCCAAGACGCATACGCCGGCGCCCACGACGCACTCCTCCCAGGCTGCGCGCGACCAACGGCGTCACCACGCTAAAGACCCCGGGACGCAGAAGGTCAGCATGCCCGCTGAAGCGCTGGCGAAAGTGGCACGCAGCCGCTGGGCCGTGACAGAGCTCCTTCTAACATGGTTAGAAGTCGAAGCGCGCCACGGTCCATGCAACTTTCGCCACCACCCACGCCAGCAGAAGCTTTGGCACGCGCACAGCTACTCCTCGAATTCCCTCATGTTGCGGAGAAGCTTGACGAATGGAGAGCCCCCATCCGGAGCCTCGTCGCCGTCGCCAACAGAGATGATAGGCGACCGACCGGGCCCTCGGTCCGGCGCTCCGTCGAGCCACCACATGCCAGCGGTGGAAGGACCGGGGGTCCTGCAGTCACGGTGCACTCTCCTCCTCCACGCCAGGCGCCGCGGATGTCAGCCCGTCGCGACGACGCTTGTGATAACGTCTCCATAGCATCGTCCGACCCGCGGACTCACCGCTACCAGCGCCAAGTTCTTCGGGAATGAGCCCATGAAGACGCTCGAACCACCATCGAGCGCCGGCGCGATACACGCCACCAGTCGGATAAGCGAGCGGAACCCGCTATGGACCACCTAGCACCGGGGAGCTCCGGTAGCCTACCTTACGAGGTGGGTTGCCCAGCCTTTAATCGTGAGCTGCGGCAGTTCCAGTGGCCATCCCACCGCACGTTCAAGCCCGACGTCAGCGAGAAGTACAACGGCAAGACCCATCAGTCGGAGTTCCTTAGCATCTACACCATCACGATGCAAGCTGCTGGAGCTCGCGACGACAAGGTGCTTGCCAATTATTTCCCGTTGGCACTGAAGCCCAATGTCATATCTTGGTTGATGCACTTGCTGATGGATTCCATCTCTTCTTGGTCAGACCTGTGTCATGAGTTCGTTGGTGCCTTCACTGGAGGCCACCAAGCACACGACCAGGCGATTGATTTGCATATCATTCCCCAGAAGGATGGAGAAACCCTGCGCAAGTACATCTAGAGGTTCAGCCGGGTGCAGTACAACATCCCTGATGTTCATCCCGCCGCCGTGATTAGCGCGTTCCATCAGAACGTGCCAACCGCAAGATGCACGAAGAGCTGGCGATGAACAAGGTTAAGGATGTGGCCGAACTTTATGTTCTGGCCGATAGGTGCGCCCGGGACGAAGAGGGAAGGAAGTACCCTGGCGAGGACGCCGGCGTGGAAACTGACTCTACGGATGAAGACACCGCCGCCCCAACGAAGAAGGGTCGGCGTCGCAACAGGAAACGCAAGGGAAAGACCGTGCTTGCCGTCGAGGGATCCGACAGCGCTGGCGCCGCCAAGAAGGCCAAGGCAGACGACCCCGACAAGGAGATTGCCGGGTGCACCGCCTGCCGGGCCTTGGCGGCTACCGACAAGCCAGGAGGCTCTGACAAGCAGTACTGCAAGATCCACCGCACCAAGGGCCACGACCTCCAGAACTGCCGGCAAGTCGAGCTGCTTGCTGAGAACCAAAAGCTGAGTACGAGAGGCGGGACAAGGAGAAGGGCCAGGATGGTGCCGAGGGATCCGGCAAGAAGCGTGGCGGCCAAGGAGGTCGCCGTGGCAAGGATAACCAACAAGAGAGGCCCGCTCGGGGCCGCGACAAGAAGCACAAAGATGATGATCACGACGAGGACGACGAGTCCGGCGAGCAAGAGTTCCAGAAGGCTACAGAGGCCATGTGCATCGACGGTGGCGCCTCGCTGCATACTTCTCACCGCCAACTCAAACAGTGGGCGCATGAGATTACAGCGGCAGAGCCCTCGTTTGACGCTCAAAAGCCGCTGAAGTGGTCCAGCACGCCCCTCATCTTTGACGCCGAGGATCACCCTGACCACACAACTGCAGTCGGGTGTTTGCCGTTGTTGGTCTCACCAACAATACACAACCTCAAGGTGAACAAGATGCTGGTTGACGGCGGGGCCGGTCTGAACTTGATCTCGCCCGTTGTGATCAAAAGGCTGCAAATTCCTGATGGAGACCTCGAGGAAACAGGCACGTTTCAAGGGGTCAACCCGGGAAGGAGCCAGCCGAAGGGGAAGGTCACACTGCCCGTGAAGTTTGGAGGCGAGTTGAACTACAGGACGGAGAGGATTGTCTTCGATGTAGCCGAGATCCCCTTGCCCTACAACGGGATCCTCGGCCGCCCGGCACTAGCCAAGTTCATGGCGGCGTTGCAGCACGCCTACAACACGCTGAAGATGCCTGGGCCGATGAACATCATCACTGTCCCCTCCGACAAGAAGGATGCGCTAATCTGCGCCGACCTACTCTATCGGGAGGCAGTCGCAGCAGCTACCGCCAAGGCACTTGCTCCTGCCGCCGAAGCCCCGGGAGGAAAGAAGAAGACCTGCAAGACCTCTCGCACCCACTCCAGCAAGCGCACCTCTTCGGAGTGTTGCGCTACCGTCGAGGATGTGCCAGAGAGCTCTGCCGGCAAGAGCAAGAAATCCAGAGCTACGCCACCAGAGACCAAGAGGGTGCCCGTCAAGGAGGATGGCACGGGAGGGGCTTTCACCATAAGCTCCACCCTTGACAGCAAATAGGAAAGCGCGCTCGTCGCCTTCCTGCGGGCGAATGTCGATGTGTTTGCATGGCAAGCATCCAGACATCCCCGGTGTTCCCAGGGAGGTGATTGAGCACCATCTTGCTGTCTGTCCTCATGCACGGCCCGTCAAGCAGAAGGTCATGAAGCAAGCTTTGGAACGACATGAGTTCATCACAGAGGAGATCAGGAAACTGGAAGCGGTAGGTTTGGTGAGAGGAGTGTTCCATCCGACGTGGTTGGCCAATCCGGTGGTGGTGCGAGAGGCGAATGGGAAGTGGAGGCTGTGTATTGACTACACATATATCAATAAGGCTTGTCCTAAGGACCCCTTCCCGTTGCCGCGCATCGACCAAATTGTTGACTCCACGGACGGGTGTGATCTGTTATCATTCCTCGATGCCTACTCAGGCTACCACCAGATCTTCATGACGAGAGAAGACTAAGAGAAGACAACATTCATCACCCCATGTGGTACGTATTGCTTTTTACGGATGCCCTTCGGGTTGAAGAGTGCCGGTTCGACATTTGCACGAGCAGTCCAAATTGGTTTTGAACCCCAGCTGCATAGAAATATGGAAGCATATATGGATGACATAGTGGTCAAAACCAAGGATAGGGCAACTCTTGTGCAAGACTTAGAAGAGACGTTTGCCAACCTGCGCAAGATCAACCTCAAGCTGAACCCTGAGAAGTGTGTCTTCGGCGTCCCGTCCGGCAAACTTCTCGGGTTCTTTGTGTCACAGTGTGGGATCGAGGCAAACCCAGACAAGATCAAGGCTATCGAACAGATTGAGGCACCCAAGCGAATCAAGGATGTGCGTCGGCTCACTAGCTGCGTTGCCGCCATGAGCCGATTCATCTCCAAGTCCGCCGAGCGCGCCCTTCCCTTTTTCAAGATCTTGAAGAAGGCAGGCCCAATGGAGTGGACCCCAGAGGCCGAGGCAGCATTGCAAGACATGAAGAGATACCTTTCCTCTATGCCGATACTAGTTGCACCTAAACCACAAGAGCCGTTGCTGCTGTACTTAGCGGCGACGAATCAAGTGGTCAGTGCCGCACTAGTGGCGCAAAGGGAGGTTGACGGAGTGATAGTGATGACGGCGGGTCCGGTGGACAGCAAGTCAGAGACTTCCCCGGCAGGGCCTGATGCTGGCAAGGCAAGGCCCCCGGCAGAATCCGACGCCGTCGGGACGGAGCCCGCGCAACCAAGCGAGATGGTGCAGAAGAAGAAGAAGATGATGCAGCACCCAGTCTACTTTGTCAGTTCCCTCTTGCAGGGGGCTAGATCAAGGTACTCCGGTGTGCAGAAATTGCTCTTTGGCCTCCTCATGACCTCGAGGAAGCTGCGTCATTACTTCCAAGCCCACGAGATCACTGTCGTCACCCGCCTCCCGTTGCAACGTGTACTACACAACCCAGACGCGATCGGAAGGATTGTGGAGTGGGCCTTGGAATAGTCAAGCTTTGGTTTGAAGTTTGAAAGTACCTCGACGATCCAGAGCAGAGTCTTGGCGGAGTTCATTGCAGAATGGACCTCAACGCCTGATGAAGAGATCCAGGAGACTACCTTCCCCGGCAAGGAAACAGTTCACGACTGGATTATGTAGTTTGATGGAGCTTTCTCGCTGCAAGGTGCCGGTGCTGGTGTGCTGCCCGTCGCACCCACCGGAGAGCACCTCAAGTATGTAATCCAGATGCACTTTCCCAGGGAGATGTTGTCACGCCCAAGATGCGACCCTATCCTAAAGGAACTCGAAGGTCCCACCAAGGATAGAAGCGCATCTTGAAGACGCTTTTGCAAGGTGGATATCATTACATCAACATTACATAATAGATGGGGATACATACAAAAGGCATAAACGCCCCAAGAATACATCAATACATCATACAAAAGATCAACATCCGACTACGGATGAAACACAAATAGAAGCTCAAACGACATCCACCCTGCTAGCCTAGGCTGCCGACCTGGAACCTATCCCCTGATCGAAGAAGCAGAAGAAGAACTCCAAAACAAGTAAACATCGCTCTCGCGTCATGAGCATTGCATAACCTGTACCTGCAACTGTTGTTGTAGTAATCTGTGAGCCACGAGGACTCAGCAATCCCATTACCATGGGTATCAAGACTAGCAAAGCTTAATGGGTAAGGAAGGGGTAAAGTGGTGAGGTTGCAGCAGCGACTAAGCAGAGTATGGTGGCTAACTTACGAAACAAGAGCGAGAAGAGGAGCTGAACAAGCGGTCGTCAACTAGTAAAGTTCAAGAAGTGATCCTGAACTCGTACTTACGTCAAACATAACCCAAAAACCATGTTCTCCTCTCGAACAACCCCGAAAAGAGACAATCACGGTTACACACGCAGTTGGTGTATTTTAGAAGAGTTTACTTCAAGTTTACTACAACCGGATATTAACAAATTCCCATCTGCCACATAACCGCGGGCACAGCTCTCGAAAGTTTATACCTGCAGGGGTGTCCCAACTTAGCCCATGACAAGCTCACGATCCGCGGAGACAATCCTCCATCGCGGGACACCCGATCAGACTCGGAATCTCGGTGCACAAGACATTTCGACAATGGTAAAACAAGTCCAGCAAGACCTCCCGGCGTGCCGACACCCTGATAGTAGCTGCACGTATCTCGTCTCAGGCCACGACCGGATGAACACTACGTACGACAACCGAAGACCCCGGAAGAAGGGGTGGCACCGCAAGTGGCTCTAGGTTGGACCAACACTCCGAAGAGCACTGGCCCGGGGGGCTAAATAAAAATGACCCTCGGGAGGGCGACTCCCTAGGGAAAAGAAATACGTGATAGGCAAATGTAAAACCAATGTTGGGCCTTGCTGGAAGAGTTTTATTCAAAGCGAACTGTCAAGAGGGTCCCATACCCCTCACCGTGTTAGGGACGCAAAATCAAGGAACATAACACCGGTATGACGGAAACTAGGGCGGCAAGAGTGGAACAAAACACCAGGCATAAGGCCGAGCCTTCCACCCTCTACCAAGTATATAGATGCATTAATTAAAATAAGATATATTGTGATATCCCAACATAAACATGTTCCAACATGGAAGAATGTTCAACTTCACCTGCAACTAACAACGCTATAAGAGGGGCTAAGAAAAAGCGGTAACATAGCCAAACAACGGTTTGCTAGGAAGGGTGAAAAAGGTTAGAGGCTATCATGGCAATTTGGGAGGCTTGATAAACAAGTGGTAGGTAGCGTGACATAGCGAAAGCATCGAGGCAACTAGCATAGCAATGATAGTAGTGAGATCCAAGGTGACGGTCATCTTGCCTGAAATCCCGCTAGGAAGAAGAATGAGTCCATGAATAAGATGAAGCCACGAAGACGAACCAAGCGTAGACGAACGAATCCTCACGATCGCAACGAAACAGGAACTAACGAGAAGGAGCACAATCGGAAAGAAGCAAACAACATAGTAAACAACCATCACATAAACATGGCATGATGCTAAACCAAGTATGATGCATGACAAGGCTACATGAAGCTACTCATGGAAAGAGATGATGCATACAAGAGCAGCACATGAAAGCAAGTTTAAATGAGGCCGGAAACAACATATAACAATTCCGGTAAGTCCTCATATGCAAATTTTGAAATTTGTCCAGATCTGAATAAAACTTATGTTCAAGTTGTTAAACAGCAAGTTAATATGCATCAAGATGATCTACACGGCTTTCTAGTCAAGTTACATATGAAGTTCGTTTAATTCGGAGCTACGGCCTAGAAGATATGAGCAAAACAAGTTAAACATGGCATTGATGCAAAATGCATTCAAACATCAACAAAACACATTCAAAACATGTATGCAACAAGGTAACATGAAACTATATGCAAAACTAAACAAGTTTCATATAGAGCACACTCAAAACGGAGCAACGGTTCAACACATACACATGAAACAAGTTTAAAGGACAAGCTGTCCAAAGCAGCAACTAGGCATCTAGCAAGCATCAAAACAATATGCTACAGCATATCAACATGAAAACAAAAGGCATGGACATTATGTACAGGTGAATCTTAACAAAACATGAACACTGAGCTATCTCCATAAACCACTAGAACATGCTCCAAAGGACATGGCAAGATTGCAAATAATAACAGTTTCACAGACTTAGCAGAAATCACTGTGCATGGCAGAAATAACATCAGGTTGCAATGTTTAGAGCTATCAAACAACATGCTACAGGAACTTATCATGTCAAACAAAGGCATGGCATGCTAATACTAAAGACAAAGAACAAAACTCCCTTACTGGACATGAGCCAAAAGGGCATAGAAAATATGATTACACCCATGCAAACATAGCAAGATTTATAAACAGATTCAGACACTGAAATTTCAGGACATGGCAAAAACAGATTCATGTTGGCATGTTAACAAGCTTGATTAACTCCCTACATAGCATATCATGGCATGAAATAAATCTAGCATGGAGTAGGCATGAAAATGAAGCTAACCATGTGCCAAACAACCTCATAGCATGTTTGAAATAAATCACACAAAAATGCCAAAACAACACCATGATGTAAAATGACATGTATGCAAACTTGCTTAAATGCAGAACATAATGCCACCACTGGATTGGTGGGATTTTTCTACCCCAAAAACATATATAATATGTCTAGGTTGCTGTAGAAAAATCATCACAAATGCTATAAGTGAAAAACTGCCCTAAAAGGGAATATGGCAGAATTGGCAATTTCCATATTTGGAATGTCCAGATCTGGACTTGCCTGAAAAGGAAAGCTAGCATATTCCAGAAATGGAAATCGCTGGAATAAAAGATTAATAAAGGAAAAGAAATAGATACGAGGGATGTGAGAGCATGACATGTGGGCCTGTGAGTGTGTGTGGATGACAGTGGGACCAAGGCATCATAGTCATAGTGAAAATAAAAGGCCACCACTAAAAACGTGGAACCTGCGACTTGAACCCAAGTCTCCTATGTAGGAAAGAGGCGTGCTAACCAGTGCGCTAGAGGGAGGTGTGTGTACTGAGAGAGGCGCCTGGCTCCTTTTGAACCAGGCCCAGAAGGCCGAGCCTTTGGCCGTGGCAACACAGAAATCACCGGCACCGGCGGCGACGAGCTAGGAGGCGCGGCTCACTGAGCAGAGCAATGGCGGGCGTGCGGGAACCTGTGGGGACTCCAGCGAGCGAGTGGAGGTGGCTCGCGAGTGAGCAGGCACTCGGGCACGAGTTCACGCTCGGCTCGGGGCCATGACGAGGCACGGTAAGCAGGGAAGAAAAGGCCCACGGTGTCGTGGAATTGTCACGGCAGATGTCCTCGAGCTAGGACTTAGTCGTGGAGCCATCGCTACTAGGACGCTTGAAGGGGTTAAGCGGGACAAGGAACACGAGGGTTTATACTGGTTCAGCCCCTTACGGTGAAGGTGAAAGCCTACGTCCAGTTTGAGGTGGTATTGATTAGGGTTTCGATAACCAGGGAGCTAAACCGCTATGCCTGGCTCTCGATGAGATTATTCTTGTCCCTAAACCGCTGCCGGGTCGTCCCTTTATATAGGGAGGCTGACGCCCTGCAGCTCTCAGAGTCCCAGCCGGCTCATAAGAGTGTCCGGCTCGGACTCACAACTATTCTTGCCTTACACTACAAGTTCTACCATAATGATGATTGTAACTACGGGCCTTAAACCGTATCAGGGTCTTAAGCCCATCTTCGGCCCACCGCCTTTAAGCTTGGCGTCGGGCTTCTGGCAATGACCATTAGAGTAACCCGGCCCCTCCTGGCGGGTGACTCTAAGGTCTATATCCTCAACATTAGGCCCCAGATTGATTTGAGCCGGCTCATGTCAATCTTCAATCCTTTCGACAGAAAATCGCCGGCTTATAATTGTGTGAAGTCCATGACCCGGCGTGACGTCATCCTCTGGACTCCGGGTAATCCGCCGTGACGTCATCTTCCATTAAGCCCGTTTTTTACTCCGCCAGATCCGCAACGGATCTTTACCTTTACTGTCATCCCGAAAATCGAGGCGTTTCGTGGGGAGATAACCACGCCGTGGTCTCCTTGATTCTCGCGCCCACTTATGAGCTCGCCCTGATAAATAGGCCGGCCCGACGGGCCTTCAGCCATGCTTCTTCCTCCTCGCGCCACTGCTCCTCTGCGCGAGCTCGAACTCCGCCGCCCCCGCCGCGCCCCCGGTCTTCATCAACCTTGGCCGCTGCATCACCCTGACTCGGTCCAGACAAACGGCGGCCATCTCCGCATCTCTTCAGCACTAGTAAGTCCTCGATACTCCATTGGTCAGATCCACATTAGGGTTCCGTAGTTCATCCTCTGTTCTTCGTAGTTCGTTGCGGCCCTTGGTAGATTTGGTTTTTACTGCCCTTTTTTGATCTTAGCTCTGTATAGAATCACTGCGGTAGATGTTTAAGACCCATTTCACATGCAAATAGCCCTCTTTTCACTGCATAAGAGCCTTGTTCGAGCTCAAGAACTTCCTCGCATCTGTTTCTAGGTCTAGAAACTTTTCTTTTGCCCGACCATTTTGATCCAAAATAGTTACTGCAATATGTGAAACCTGTTTTACCACACTTAGTAAAAAACTTGCAATTATTGAATCACGGCGGCTTACGTTTCCGGTTTAAGGAAACCACGCGCCGTAGAACCTTCCGGCTTAAGGAAAACCATGCGCCATAAAATTTTCCGGCTCAGCTGTGATAAGGCCGTAGACAATCAAATTATTCTCAATGCCTCGGCGGCTTAAATAACCCGATGCACTTAGGTGTATACCATTAGTCCCCTTCATAAGCCGCCACCTTGACATTGAACTGTAGATTTCCTCCGGCTTATAATTAATCCGGACGTTTTCCTTTTATCATAGACTGCCGACTTTCACCATGCCTCCCAAAGCTCCCAAAGCTTCCATCACTTGCAACTGGATGAGGTCCAATGTCACCAATGAGACCCTAGCCGATTTTGTCAAGTCTGGATACCTGCCCAAGAAGGACGTCATGTCCTACCATGCCCCTGACCCGTCAGAAGAGAGACCACAGCCAAAGGACGGGGAGGTAGTGATTTTTGCGGATCATATGAGCCGGGGCTTCGCACCGCCCGGCTCAAAGTTTTTCAGAGACGCTCTGAATTTCTTCGATCTGCGGCCTCAGGACATAGGACCCAACTCAGTGTCCAATATCTGCAACTTCCAAGTGCTCTGCGAGGTTTACCTTGGAGAAGATCCTAGTCTGCAGCTCTTCAGAGAGCTTTTTTACTTGAACCGTCAGAATGAGTGCGCCAATGGGCCAAGTCTGGAGCTAGGTGGCATCTCCATTCAGCGGCGAAGGGACTGCCTTTTCCCATACGCAGAGCCGCCAAGCCACCCCAAAGATTGGAATCTGACGTGGTTCTACTGCCAAGACACGTCACCGACTGATGAAAGTCCGTTGCCCGGCTTTCGTCCCTCACGTCTGGAGTCAACACACCCACTGTCTGACAAACTGACGCAAGCGGAGCGCCAGCCTCTGCTCCCCACCATAAACAAGATCAAGGCTCTTCTGGGCAATGGTCTCAACGGAATCGATCTGGTCCGGGTTTGGATCTCCTGGCGGGTGATCCCATTAAGCCGCCGCCCCGGCTTAATGTGCGAGTACACGGGACGAAAGGATGACCCCCAGAGACACAGCCGCAACGATCTTCCTGAAGATGTTGCAGAGGAAATGACCAAGGCTCACTTGAACGAGAGCCTGGCAGACTGCGGGAGGACCGGGTTAGCCCCCTTCTGCAAGACCAACCCAGCCCCAGCAGTAAGCCACTGACTTAAACATTTTATCTTTGTCCACAGATAACCTTCATCTGAATCTTTGAGAAATCATCATTGTATTTTTCAGGCTGACGACAAGTTCTGGCGGGTCAAGTATGACCATGACGCGGCCAAGAAGGCCAGGAAGGCGAAGAAAGCCGCCAGGAAAACCGCTCCCCGCAAGAAGGGAAGTAGGCCCACTGCTTCGGAGCTGTTGCAGCTAAGTGACAGCTCTGAGTCTGAGGTAACTCTTAAACCTGTAAGCTCTTGTTATGCTTGTTGTTTATTTCTGTCCGCCTTATCAATGTTGTTTTTCAACAAGAGGACACCGGAGCCAGTAACCCGGTGGCTGAAGAGGTAACAATACTTTCCTCCGACTCGGAGCCCTTGCCAAGGCTGAAAACCCGAAGAGTAACCCGGAAAGTAAGCTTTTCCCATCCTTTAGCTTACCAAGATCCTCAATTTATTTTGAAGCGACAGGTTCATGAGAGCCGGCGGCATACCCGGACCAACAAGGACACTGACCTCTCCTCCGGGTTACCGGATGTATCAAGGAAACACCGGGCCGAGGTGATCTCGAAATTGTACCCTTTTCATCCTTTTGCGGGTGTTATCCGCCAACCGCTTAATTCTTCTGACCCAAATTATCAAGAGACTTCCCCTTCTTCCGGCGACTCTATGCAGTCGAATCTGCCGGCTTTCAAGTCCGTGCCCGGGTAATGATAATCATCTCATGTTGTTCTGATCTTTACTCATACTTTTTGTACTAACCTTTGTTGTCCTTTCAGTGCCCAGGCAAAGCTCACCAAGAGGGCGAAGAAGACCAAGTCGGCCGGAGAGCCGGATTTGCCTGAACCGGAGGTGGCGGCTCAAGAACCGCCAGCTGCCTCCGCCCCCGAAGCCACCGCTCCAACCGACAAGGCACCTGTAGAAGCTTCTGCTAACCCGGAGGCCTCCGGCTCGGCTCAGCCAGCAAACGATCCGGACGTGGTAATCACCCGGACGGAATTTGTTGAGCCGGGGAGGCCTATGGCCCTGGCCAAGTGCTCTGCCAAGGGGGAATTACTGCAGCCCCGCCGGGTCAGTCTGGATCTAACTGACTATGCCAACCTGAGCATCGGAGAGCTCGTCTCCGGCTACGTCAGCCAAGTGCACAAGAACCGGGACGCAGAGGTTGCCATGGTGACCCAGATCCAGCAGAAGTCTGAGGTATTATCATTCTGTCCTCTTACTTACTACATAGTTACCTTGACCATGCTAGCCCCCAAGTCGACGACTTATGATTGAATATGTTGTAGACTTAGATTCCAACTTGCTTCCATGAACCGGTAATTTGTAGATAGGAACATTTGATACACATTAGCCCCCAAGTGCCAAGTGTCTTTGCTTGGAAAACACTTGGGACCTATCTTCCGGCTTACTCGCATGAACCGGAAATATGTAAATAGAAACATTGAACATGCATTAGCCCCCAAGTGCCAAGTGTCTTTGCTTGGAAAACGCTTGGGACTTTAAATTTGTATAGTAACTGTTCATGCCATAACCCAAACATTTATACAGGCTGCTGGCAAGAAGCTTGAGACTGACCTCGCTGATCTCAAGAACCGGCTGAAGATGCAAGAGATGGAGACCCGGAAGGCAAATGCCAAGTTCGTGTCCAGCATCGCCGCGCAAGAGAAGCTGAAGACGGAGTTTGACGCTGAGCGGAAGGCGTGGGCCGAAGAAAAGGCCGCATTGGTGAACCGGGCTGAACAGGCGGAGAAGGCTCTCTCCGAGAAGGCCGCCGAGCTCACCGGCCTAAAGCGCCAAGTGTCTCAAATGGTTGCTGCAATCTTCGGTAAGTCATCCGCCGGCATTCATCCAGTTTAAAATTTTGATACCTCATAACTCACCCTTGTCGGCGGCTTATCCTGTTCTATGAAACAGGTTCCAGAAGTGCCAACCTCAACCAGAGTGTGGTAACCAAGCTAAAGGCCGTGTACACCCTGGTGGAGCAACTCTACACCGGGTCACAGCGTGCCTTAGCCGTGGTGGCCTTATCCAACGAGGTGCCGACTCACCTGGCGGAGGTTCTTCGCCGGCTCGCCGTTCTGCCTCAACGTATCCAAGAGCTGCGACGGGCCCTGCAAGATCCGGAGCGATCGCCGCGCTGAGCCGGGCCAAGGCTTTCCTGCCGGAGTTAGACCCGGCAGACATCGCCCTCGGCTATCCAAGTCTGAAGGAAGACGGCACAACTTTTGACCAAAAAGACTTCGCCGCCTGCGTGAAGATTGTGCGCCCGGTGGCAACTCTTATTGGAAACGACACGGATCTGACCAAGTACCAGCCGGGTTATAATGCGGAAAATCAGAGGATCCCGACCCCTCGCTATGAAGCCCTGAGTTTAATCCCGCCGGCTCGTCAGCACACCTTCGCCCCGGAGATTGACCCGGCCGGGTTAATTGATGAGGAAGCCCAATTCGAAGCGCTGAGCGGCATCGACTGGAAGTCGTCGACCTTCCAGACCTTGGGAACAGCCGGAGAAGAAAGAGATGAGCCGGAGACTTCAACCCAGCAAGCGTCTTAACTTCTGCAGATGGCTTACCAAACAGTGCTCCACCCTTTTGGACTCGATGAGTCTTGTAATAGAGTAGGTCCAACACTTTATCTTTGCCGTGCCATCGTGCACGTATTGAATGCTGAAGTCTATTGAAGTTGTCTCTCTGATTTTTCTCCGGGTCATTTATTCTCCTTAGTCTCAAATAGTTGCCTTGAACTATCCTGCATAAAAGGACAAATCACAAGTCTCTAGGTGGCTTACCGCGCTAAGAATCATAGGTTTGAGATATATAACCCGGATATGAATCAAAAAAGATTGAACCTCAGTCATGTCCTTAAAATAGCCGTGATAACACACTTAGCGGCCTGCAAGCATATTTCCGGCTTAGATAACCCGGGTAATAAGGTTGGTACCTCAACTCCGGTGTACCTGTCTTAATGATACCCATTGTGTTCAACTAACACTGTTAACCAAGTTTTAAACCGGCAAAGTGAGACCCGACTGTACACACTTTGACATAATCAGAGAAAACTTGCTATAAAGCAGAAGAACTTAGAGGCTTCCGGTTCGAATACGACCAGAGACCCAGCCCAAAGGGGTTATACTAGGATTCGAATGCGATCATATAGTCCCCAGCGGGTGTGGCGATGCCAATCAAGAGGGTACCGACAGCTATGTTCTCTTTGGTTCGAATACGACCCATGTTTGAACAGGAAGCCCCCAAGTGATTTTAAGAATTGTTTAACGACGCTGATTCGAATACAATCCACGTCGGTTCCCAAAGGGGTTTAAACTAAGATTCAAATATGATCAAAGAAAACTCCCCAATGAGCTCGGCACTTTGCCAATCAAATGGGTATCGACAGCTATGTTCTCTTTGGTTCGAATACGACCTATGTTTGAACAGGAAGCCCCCAAGTGACCTTATTGCCTACGGCTAGATTCGAATACGATCATAAGCCGGATCCCCCTTCAAGTTATCATGTATTCTTGCAATGAAAACAACACGTGCACATTTGGAGGAGAAAAAAGGACAGAGGTCCTGCTTTATTGCTTATCGTAATATATATATGGCTGAGAGAAAAATGTACATTATGAGAGCCGGTGGCTCAAGTGTAGTAAGGTCGAAGCTGAGCTATGTTCCACGGCCGAGGGGTCTCTTCATCCGACTTACGTGAATCTTTGTGCTCCCGAATGTCAATGAGGTAATATGACCCGTTGTGCAAATTCTTGCTGACCACAAAGGGCCCTTCCCAAGGCGGGGATAGCTTGTGTGCATCTGTTTGATCCTGAATGAGCCGGAGCACGAGATCGCCTTCCTGGAAGACCCGGGATTTAACCCGGCGGCTATGATAACGGCGCAGGTCTTGTTGGTAAATCGCAGAACGGGCTGCTGCCACATCACGCTGTTCGTCCAACAAGTCAAGAGCATCTTGGCGCGCCTGTTCACTATCCGCCTCAACGTAAGCCGCCACTCGAGGTGAGTCATGACGGATGTCACTGGGGAGGACTGCTTCTGCCTCATAAACCATGAAGAAAGGTGTAAAACCTGTAGACCTGTTAGGAGTAGTGTTGATTCTCCATAACACGGAGGGCAACTCCTCCACCCAACAACCCAGTGTCCGTTGCAAAGGGACCAAAAGCCGGGGCTTGATGCCCTTCAGAATCTCCTGATTAGCTCTCTCAGCTTGACCATTGGATTGAGGATGAGCCACTGAGGAAACATCAAGTCGGATATGCTCTCGTTGACAAAACTCTTCCATGGCGCCTTTGGAGAGATTGGTGCCATTGTCGGTGATAATGTTGTGCGGAAAACCAGAGCGAAAGATCACCTTTTTCATAAACTGAACCGCCGTGGCTGCATCGCACTTGCTAACTGGCTCCGCTTCAACCCACTTGGTAAACTTGTCAACTGCCACCAAAAGGTGGGTCTTCTTATCCTTGGACCTTTTGAAGGGCCCAACCATATCAAGCCCCCAGACCGCAAAGGGCCAAGTAATTGGGATCATCCTCAGTTCTTGAGCCGGTACATGAGCCCGTCGCGAGAACCTTTGGCAACCATCGCACTTACTGACCAAGTCCTCTCCATCAGCATGAGCCGTCAACCAATAAAAACCATGACGAGAAGCCTTGGCCACAAGAGACTTTGAACCGGCGTGATGGCCACAATCCCCTTCATGGATCTCACGCAAGATCTCCTGACCTTCCTCAGGGGAAACACAACGCTGAAACGCTCCCGTAACGCTGCGGTGATGCAACTCACCATTGATAACAATCATTGACTTAGCCCGCCGGGTTATTTGCCTGGCCAAAGTTTCATCCTCAGGCAACTCGCCCCGGGTCATGTAAGCCAGATAGGCCGTTGTCCAGTCCGGTATGATATGGAGAGCCGCCACCAGTCGTGCCTCCGGGTCTGGGACAGCCAAGTCTTCCTCTGTAAGCAACTTAACAGAAGGGCTATACAGGACGTCCAGGAAAGTGTTAGGCGGCACCGGTTTTCTCTGAGAGCCCAGCCGGCTTAAAGCATCAGCCGCCTCGTTCTTCCTGCGGTCGATGTGTTCCACTTGGTAACCCTGAAAATGCCCAGCAATGGCATCAACTTCGCGGCGATAAGCCGCCATGAGAGGGTCCTTGGAATCCCACTTTCCTGATACTTGTTGAGCCACCAAGTCTGAGTCGCCGAAGCACCTTACCCGGCTTAAGCTCATCTCTTTAGCCATCCGAAGACCATGGAGCAAGGCCTCGTACTCAGCCGCGTTGTTAGTGCAAGGAAACAACAACTGTAGCACGTAATGGAACTTGTCACCTTTAGGGGAAGCCAACACGACTCCAGCCCCCGAGCCCTCCAACTGCCTGGACCCATCAAAATGAATAGTCCAATATGTGTTATCCGGCTTCTGCTCGGGCACTTGTGACTCTGTCCAGTCATTGATGAAATCCACCAGGGCCTGAGATTTAACAGCAGTGCGTGGCACGTACTTGAGACCATGAGGTCCAAGCTCTATAGCCCACTTAGCCACTCTCCCTGTGGCTTCTCTGTTTTGAATGATATCACCAAGAGGGGCAGAACTGACCACAGTGATGGGATGACCCTGAAAATAATGCTTAAGTTTCCGGCTCGCCATGAACACACCATACACAAGCTTCTGCCAATGTGGATACCGCTGCTTGGACTCAATGAGCACTTCGCTAACATAATAAACCGGCCACTGAACCGGATGCTCCTTACCCTCCTCCTTGCGCTCCACCACCATAGCCACACTGACGGCTCGTGTGTTCGCCGCCACATATAATAATAAGGGCTCCTTATCAACCGGAGCAGCAAGGACTGGAGGCTCTGCCAGCTGCTTCTTCAAATCCTCAAAGGCAGTATTAGCTGCATCATTCCAGACAAAGTTATCAGTTTTCTTCATCAACTGATATAATGGCATGGCCTTCTCACCCAGACGGCTTATAAACCGGCTTAGAGCAGCGATGCGACCCGCCAAGCGCTGAACGTCATTTATACACGCCGGCTTAGCCAGGGAGGTGATGGACTTGATCTTCTCTGGGTTAGCTTCAATGCCTCTGTCAGAAACCAAAAAACCCAAGAGTTTGCCTGGAGGAACACCAAAGACACACTTGGCCGGGTTAAGCATCATCTTGTAGACCCGGAGATTATCAAAGGTTTCTCTCAAATCATCTATCAGAGTTTCCTCCTTTATGGACTTAACCACAATATCGTCCACATAAGCATGAACATTGCGCCCAATCTGTTTATGAAGACAGTTCTGCACGCAACGTTGATAAGTCGCCTGTGCACACTTGAGTCCAAAGGGCATGGACACGTAGCAGAAGGCTCCAAAGGGAGTGATGAACGTCGTCTTCTCCTGGTCCTTAACTGCCATTTTAATCTGATGATATCCGGAATACGCATCCAGGAAACTTAAACGCGCACAACCGGCCATAGCATCAATGATTTGATCAATACGGGGAAGGGCAAAAGGGTCAGCCGGACACGCCTTGTTCAGGTCCGTGTAGTCTACACACATCCGCCATGTGCCGTTCTTCTTGAGTACGAGCACCGGGTTAGCTAACCACTCTGGGTGAAAGACTTCAACAATAAACCCGGCCGCCAAGAGCCGGGCCACCTCTTCACCCATAGCTTTCCGCCTCTCTTCATTAAACCGCCGAAGGAACTGCCTGGCCGGCTTAAATTTCGGATCAACATTGAGAGTGTGCTCAGCGAGTTCCCTAGGTACACCTGGCATGTCAGAAGGTTTCCATGCGAAGATGTCCCTATTCTCACGGATGAACTCGATGAGCGCGCCTTCCTATTTTGGATCCAGATTTGCACTGGTGCTAAACTGCTGAGATGAATCTCCTGGAACAAAGTCAACAAGCTTAGTTTCATCAGCCGACTTAAATTTCATCGCCGGCTCATTTTCCGTAGTCGGTTTTTTCAGAGAGGTCATATCCGTTGGGTCAACATTGTCTTTGTAAAACTTCAACTCCTCTGTTGCACAAACAGATTCTGCATAAGCTGCATCGCCTTCCTCACACTCCAGGGCCACTTTCCGGCTGCCGTGAACCGTAATGGTCCCATTGTGACCCGGCATCTTGAGCTGTAAGTACACATAACACGGCCGTGCCATGAACATGGCGTAAGCCGGCCGTCCAAATATAGCATGGTATGGGCTTCTTATCTTGACCACCTCAAAGGTCAATTTCTCCACCCTGTAGTTGTTCTCATCTCCAAAGGCCACTTCCAATTCAATTTTGCCGACTGGATACGCCGACTTACCAGGTACCACACCGTGGAAAATAGTGTTGGACTGGCTGAGGTTTTTATCAATCAACCCCATACGACGGAAAGTCTCATAATAGAGGATTTTGATGCTGCTGCCTCCATCCATGAGCACCTTAGTGAACTTATATCCTCCCACCTGAGGGGCCACTACTAGGGCCAAGTGACCCGGATTATCCACCCGGGGAGGGTGATCCTCCCTACTCCACACTATAGGCTGTTCAGACCACCGCAAGTAGCGTGGAACCGCCGGCTCAACGTCATTTACTGCCCTCTTATGAAGCTTCTGATCTCGCTTACACAGACTGGTGGTAAACACATGATACTGTCCACCGCTAAGCTGCTTTGGATTGGTCTGATAACCCCCCTGCTGCTGTTGATGACCCTGGCCAGACTGCTGATTAAAGCCCCCTTGACCGTTCTGAGGATTAGAACTTGAGCCGCCGCCCGGGCCATGAAAACCGCCGGTGCCTGAGCCGCCGCCCGGGCCATTGTAGTTCTTAAAGGCCTTCATGATTGCACAATCCTTCCATAGATGAGTCGCTGGCTTCTCTCTAGAGCCATGCCTTGGACAAGGCTCATTCAACAGCTGCTCCAGTGTCGGTCCTGACCCGCCGCCTCGGGGAGAGGGCCTCCCCTTGCGTCGCTGGTTATTACCTTGTGCGCTGGCGTTGGCTACAAACTCTAGGCTGCCATCAGCCTTGCGCTTGCCTCCTCCTTGGTTCCCCGGGTTATGCTGGGGACCCTTGCCATTGCCATTCTTCTTTCCCTTCCCTGCCCTTTCATCATCTAAAGGGGGATCCTTGGTACCATCAGAATCGGCGTACTTGACAAGAGCCGCCATCAGTGTACCCATATCATTGCAGTCGCGCTTAAGCCGCCCGAGTTTCATCTTCAGGGGCACAAAACGACAATTCTGCTCCAACATTAAAACTGCTGAGCCGGCATCCATCTTATCTGATGAATGTATGATCTCCTTAACCCGACGAACCCAATGTGTCGTAGACTCACCCTCCTGCTGCTTACAGTTAGTCAAATCCACAACTGACATAGACTGCCTACAGGTATCTTTGCAGTTTTGGATGAACCGGGCTTTCAGCTCAGCCCAAGACCCGATGGAATTCGGTGGTAGCCCTTTTAACCAAGTGCGGGCAGTCCCATCCAACATCATGGTGAAGTACTTGGCCATTGCCGCCTCACTGACCTCCAGCAGCTCCATGGCCATCTCGTAACTCTCGATCCAGGCTGTGGGTTGTAAGTCAGCCGTGTAGTGGGGCACCTTCCTAGGGCCTTTGAAGTCCTTGGGTAAACATTCATTGCGGATAGCTGGCACTAAACAGGGGACACCTCCCGTCCTGGTAGGGATACCCACGTCGACGGAAGTCGTCGGATAAGCCGGGGGGGTCTGGTAAGCCGTCAATTGAGGCACCTGCTCCGCCTCTTGCCGCGCTCTATCTTGATCTGCTGCGTGACAGGCTCCGTTATAAGCCAGGCCATGGCCAGGGGGCGGGTCACGGCGTCGGACGTTACTTGAGCCGGTCGCTGAGACCATGTGCCTGCTGTAACTCGGGCTCCGGCCCGGACGAGGGGTCGAGTGGATCCTATCCCGGCTGTAGGAGTATGCCTCTTGTTGCGCCAGTGCTGTCTGAAGGAGTTCCCTGACCCGGTGGGTTTCAATAGCCGTCGGAGAGTCGCCGTCAACTGGGAGGGCCGCCAGCCGTGCTGCCGTAGCGACCATGTTCTCCAGCGGGTTATTATAATGACCCGGGGGTGTTGGCACATACTGAGGCGGGGCAGGGGGCACCTGGGGAGGCCCCATCACTCGTGGCTGAATAGGGGGCCCAGACCCGGGCACTATGACCCTTGGCGGGTTACTAGACCCTGCACCTGGCGTGTTGAAGAGGTTGCGTGGATCGTAAACCGGAGGGAGCCGAGATTGGGTCTTTTGATGCCTCCTTCTCATGATCTCATTGGACGCATTCTGATCCATCGTAAGTTGGAAGGACTGCGCCTGGATCAACTGAGTTTGGGCATCGAGAGCCGCCCTCTCCGCAGCCATCCTGATCCCTTCCGCTGCCAGATCCTCCTTAGCTTTCACTAGATCCAATTTTAACTGTGCCACCTCTGCATCGTGCTGAGCTTGATCTGCCGGGTCAACCGTGGCGGTTAACAGGACCGTCATCTTGTCCGTGAGATCCATCAGCACCTGAGCCGGAGAAGGCACCGGGTTTCCCGCTCTAACAGCAGGGTTCTGAACAGGCTGCGCACCGGCCATAAAGATTCCGACCCGGCTTGGCGGCTCAAATAGGTCCGGAATATTGTCACCATCGGAACAACCCGTGAGCCTGCCATCTTGAAGTTGATACAACGAGTTTGACTCATCGGTGGCCGACTCGCCGTCAGAGCCGGCGGCCGTCTCATCACCAGATCCAGAACGATCAGAGAGTCCTCCATGGATGCACCCCACAAAAGCATGCCCTTAAGGCAGGCCGGGCCCGGGCGGGTCGTGCACGCTGAGCCGTCTCGATGAGATCGGCGCAGAGATCCGGCTCAGGGCCCGGCTCACCAATCTTGCCAATGAAAACGTGAATTCCGCCGAAGGGGACCCGATACCCATACTCAATTGAGCCGGCGTCGGGGCCCCAGTTTGCATCGTCGATGTAGAGCTTGCCGCGACGACTCTTGGTCATCCGGCCCATAGCGTATCCCTTGAGCCCTTCGAAGCTGCCCTTCAAGAACTCAAATCCACCGTGCGCTGGCCCCACGGTGGGCGCCAACTGTCGTGGAATTGTCACGGCAGATGTCCTCGAGCTAGGACTTAGTCGTGGAGCCATCGCTACTAGGAAGCTTGAAGGGGTTAAGCGGGACAAGGAACACGAGGGTTTATACTGGTTCAGCCCCTTACGGTGAAAGTGAAAGCCTACGTCCAGTTTGAGGTGGTATTGATTAGGGTTTCGATAACCAGGGAGCTAAACCGCTATGCCTGGCTCTCGATGAGATTATTCTTGTCCCTAAACCGCTGCCGGGTCGTCCCTTTATATAGGGAGGCTGACGCCCTGCAGCTCTCAGAGTCCCGGCCGGCTCATAAGAGTGTCCGGCTCGGACTCACAACTATTCTTGCCTTACACTACAAGTTCTACCATAATGATGATTGTAACTACGGGCCTTAAACCGTATCCGGGTCTTAAGCCCATCTTCGGCCCACCGTCTTTAAGCTTGGCGTCGGGCTTCTGGCAATGACCATTAGAGTAACCCGGCCCCTCCTGGCGGGTGACTCTAAGGTCTATATCCTCAACACACGACAAGGAGCGTTTGCGTGCGGATGAGTGCGCGAGCGCGTGACCTAACGCGGGGAAGCAGTGCGGCGAGACGATCCGGGGCGGAGGGCATGGACATGCTACGGCAGCAACATCAACTACAATAAAGCTACAGGTTTCGCCGGAGCACCCAGAACATGGGAAAAACATGGATGGAGCGGCGCCTTCGGTGAACTAGACGGCACGAGAAGGATCAGGGACGAAAGGGAGGTTACCTAGCTCACCTAGGACAA
Organism: Triticum aestivum; assembly: GCF_018294505.1. Lineage (NCBI taxonomy): Eukaryota > Viridiplantae > Streptophyta > Magnoliopsida > Poales > Poaceae > Triticum > Triticum aestivum. The sequence continues at coordinate 103,731,822 of NC_057814.1, read as the reverse complement.
GAATATGAGGCCGGGGACTCGACGGAGACGACACGCGACAGTTCTGAACTTGGCGGGGCTTCGGGTCCGAGAAGTAGATGCAGCAGAGGAAGAAGATGGGGCCCGGGAGGTCGATCCAGGGGCCGTGGCGTCGCGTGCGTCGAGGAAGGGGACAGAGAGGAAGTTGACGGCCCTCTCCACGGCAACAGGAGGGTCGGAGGCGCGACGTGGACGGCTACCCCGAGCTCGAGCTCTTGCTCCCTCGGGTCATGGTGGGCAGGGCGACGGCGAGGCGCGTGGAGACCTACCTGGCGGCGGTGAGGGCAAGAGAGGGACGGAAGTGGACGAGGGGAACTAGGGCTAGGTCTAGGAACCATATATAGGGGCTAGGGGCACCGGACGGCCGTCAAATCAACGAGCTCGTCGACATGGCGCGTCTGGATGAGCTGCCGTACAGGGGAGACGATGCTCCTGTCGCTAGCGGGCTGGATGGGCTGCTGCTGCTGCGCGAGTTGGGCTGCATGCGCTGGTTGATGGGCTGCTACACTGGGCTACTGCTCTCTCTTCATTTTCCTCAGACAGAAAACAAAACAGAAAAGCACAGGAACATAGGACAACTGTATGAGATATATAAAGATATTCTCATGATCCTGAGGTATTGCTTTATTTTAAAAAATTGTCCTGGGAATTTTAGAGGAATTAAAACAATTCAAGTTTGAATTGAATTCAAACTTGAGCCATTTTAAAACCTAACCAAAACAACTTAGATAAAGCTGAAATTTGATAGAGAGGTAAGTAACATGGTGATAGAATATTGAGGCAAAGTTGAACATTAATGGAGGAGGGTAAAATGGCACTTGCTAAAAGAAAGAAAAAGAAGGAGAGGTGGTGATGCATGGAGGTGGTGATGCATGGATCACACATAGAACATGCAACAACATATCATGCATGCATATCATGGAAATGCAAGTTGACATAAGCACAACACAACATTGATATGCACATGATGCAAACATATGATGGCTAAAAGGAATATGACAAGAAGCACAAATGCAATATGACAAGGTAAGCATGGCAATGAAATGAGTAGAACAACATAACAAAACAAAATGAGACCAAAAGATGGAACCCCAAAAGGAATTGGATGGAGATCAACATGGATATATTGCCAAATATGGAAGTTTTACATCTGGGGTGTTACAGATGTCCACCAACAACACTACTGAGTACGAGGGGCTGCTTGCCGGTCTCAGGATCACGGCAGACCTCGGAGTTAAAAAGCTCATCGTCAGGGGTGACTCGGAGCTTGTTGTCAGACAGGTCAACAAGGATTACCAGAGCCCTTTGATGGAGGCTTACATAGATGAGGTGAGGAAGCTGGAGGAGCGCTTTGATGGTATCCAAGCGGAGCACGTCCCCCAAGCAGAGAACGACATCGCCGATTACCTGTCAAAGCGTGCTGCATTCAAGCTACCTGTGGAACCAGGTACCTTTTTGCTCCGGTTAACTCAGCCATCCGTCGAACCATCAACGGAGCAGACAAGCGGAGGAAATCAGGCCCTGCAAGTACTTTCCCACCGAGCCCCCTGGGGCTGCCGGCAAGGATGTTGCCATGGACACTGAGCCTGCCAAAGAGCAACTGGCTCCGGCAGGGCGTCCAGCCCTGGCCGTAGAGACAGCCGCTCCCATGGCAGAGGAAATGCCTTTGGTCCTTGCCGTCGAACCCCAGGCTCTGGTGTGGGCGCAGCATACCGTCCGATTCCTCCAAACAGGGGAACTTCCTGAGGAGCAGGAAGAAGCGGAGAAAGTAGCCCGTCGGTCCGCCTTGTACCAGTTCGTCGACGACGTCCTGTGCAGGAAAAGACCGAACGGCGTGAAATTGAAGTGCATCCCCCGGGAGGAAGGACTGGAGCTGTTGGCAGAGATACATGGAGGCATATGTGGCTCCCACATAGGGTCGAGGGCCCTTGCCGGCAAGGCGTTCCGGCAAGGTTTCTTCTGGCCCACTGCCCTTCAGGATGCAACGACACTAGTAACCAAGTGTGAAGCGTGTTAGTTCCATTCAAAGAAGCTTCATCAACCAGCTCAAGCCCTCCAAACAATCCCTCTCTCCTGGCCATTCTCGGTCTGGGGGCTCGATATACTGGGCCCCTTCCCCCGTGCTGTCGGGGGCTTTGAGTACTTGTACGTTGCAATCGACAAGTTCACAAAGTGGCCGGAGGTGGAAGCAGTGAGAAAGGTGACAGCACAATCAGCCGTCAAGTTCTTCAAGGGACTGGTCTGCTGTTTTGGTGTACCAAACAGAGTCATCACCGACAACGGCACGCAGTTCACAAGCCACACCTTCATGCAATACATCCAAGACCTCGGCAGCAAGGTCTGTTTCGCTTCCGTGGCACACCCACGGAGCAACGGCCAGGCGGAGAGGGCAAATGCTGAAGTATTGCGAGGCCTGAGAACAAAGACTTTTGACAAGCTGCACAAGAGCAGGAGGCGCTGGATTGATGAATTGCCGGTGGTTCTTTGGTCGATCAGGATGACGCCAAATCGAGCCACCGGCCAGACACCCTTTGCCCTGGTGTACGGGGCAGAAGCAGTTCTCCCCACGGAACTCATATACGGGTCACCTCGAGTGCTCGCTTATGACGAGCTTGAGAAAGAGCATTTGCGGCAAGATGACGCAATGCTCCTTGAGGAAGATCGTCTTCGGGCAGCTGTGAGAGGAGCACGCTACCAGCTAGCCTTGCGCCGCTACCATAGCTGCAAGGTTCATGCCCGAAGCTTTAAGGAAGGTGACCTTGTTCTTCGGCGCGTTCAGTCGGCCAAGAATTCCAACAAGTTGACGCCAAAGTGGGAAGGCACTTATCGGGTAATACGAGTCACCAGGCCTGGCGCAGTCCGCCTGGAGACCGAAGATGCTGTCCCAGTGAGCAACTCCTGGAACATCGAGCATCTTCACAAGTTTTACCCATAAGGCGCGGCTTGCCGGGCCTCCCGGCAAGTCACCTTTTGTACAAGCTGTGCCGGCAAGGCATGTAACCCTCTGTACAAAGCCAGGCGCAGACCCTGAGCATAAATAAATGAAGCGCCGGCGCCCTAAGTTATAGCATGCATGCTAGGTTAAGTCTCTCCCTCGGTTAGGGTTGATAGTGCTTAGCGGCGATTAACCCCTAGCCTAGAGGTCGAGTCTGCGTCTTTCTGTTCTCTTTGGTTCGCAGGGCACTTCTGCTGAGCCGCTTGGGAAAAGGAGAACGAACCGGGGCTCCGGCCCCGGCAGGGCGAGGCTGCCGGGGGCTGAAGATACAAGGGTCCAACCACGGCAAGCCAAGATTGCCGGGGGCTGCGGATTCAGATAAGTCTTTCATCCTCCTGTTATGCGTTTCCGTATAGAACTGGGACATATGAAGCCTCATTTATATTCTCAAAACCACCGTGCTCCCCTTTTCCTGTACCCGAGAGCTACTTCCTGGTTCGGAATTTGGTAGTAGTTGCAGTGGCGAGGAGATGGACGAGGAGCCTAACTCTACTTCGTCCTGCCACCGCCAAAAGCGCGAGAATGGTCGACTGAAGGGAAGAAACGACAAGGCCTATTGCCGGGCAACAATGTTTATTAAAAAAATAACAAGGATACATCCTTGGCGTGGGCCTCGCTCACGCACAAAAGAACCCGGCAAGCACCCTTTTTCATTAAAAACATCCCATACAGGTACAGTTCATACGGAATGAAAAACATGAGCGAGGGGATTACAAGTTTTAAATTCTACTAAGGCCCGAAGGATTACAAACTAAAAAGAGATAAGGTGCTCATAATCCCTTTCTTGTCCCTCTCCTTAGGATACAGAGCAAGATGGTGGAAGGGCAAAAGGGGTGCCTAGGCGAGGTACGAGCAGCAGAAGACACTAAGAGAACGTCTCGGTGGCCGCCCCGAAGGGAGGCTGGTGATGATGATGGCGGGAGAAGAGCTGGAATACTAGGCGCCAGGACCGGCAATACGCGATGAAGGCATTAGTGCCCGCATACTCCGAGTTGACGGCCCATCACCCGCCTTCTTCGCCTTCCCCAGGCCTCCCAACGCCAGCCGCCCAAGGAGACGACCCCGAGAAGTTCAAGGAGCTGGCCCCGCCCCCAGCAAGCTACCTTGCCGGGAAGAAGGGCCAGGTGCAGATGGTGGTGCTGCCACCGTCGCCCGAGGACGGCGCGTCCGATGCCCAGTCGGACCCGTCATCCTCCCGCCTACTACCCTCGTCGTCGCTGTCCCTATCCTCCTCGTCACTCTCGCTCGAGGAGGAATCTTCATCGTCGGAGGAGCTCTCCACGCAGCACTTCAGGCGAGTTCCAAGATCCCCGAAGACCTTGACGGAGAGCAGGCCGCCCTCCATTAACTTGAAGTAGAGGACGAGCCCGACCGTCAAGCTATGGATGCGAGCAAATGTCTTCCATCCGCGGCGGAGATACATGACATAAGGAGCGGGGAAGTCGACGTCGACCCGCGTGCCGCCGGTCCCACAGCCCCTCATGTGCAATCTGAGGGTCTGGGGCGGATCGAGCTCCATCTCCTGGGCGAAGGGGGTGGGGAGACGGAGACGACGACGCGGTGGCCGGCGTAGCCTGATGAAGAACTCGTGGGGCTGGTCCCCAATGTGACCCTCCGTCGCGGGAGGCACCGCTAGCGGAGGCGCGGCCACCACGCCGCCTCGTCCCCCTCTCCCCCGACCGCCGCGGCGACCTCGGCCACGCCCCCTCCCCCTTCCTCTCGTGGCCGGCTCCGCCGCCATGGGCTCATGGGAAGGAGGGACGCGCTGACAAGCAGCAACCCTCTCCCCCATGGTCGAGGGTCCAGCACCTCCTCTAGCCAATGCAGGTGGAAGAAGGAAGCAAAGATGAAGGAGGATGGATACTGAAGAATGTGGGATGGCGCCCTCCCTCCCCCTCTTTATAAAGGAGCGGGGTCGAGGCTTGGCCGCCCCGCTCAGCCAATCAAGCCAGCGGAGGCGCAGGGAATCAGGACCGACCCGCTGCCCCAACCAGCGACGGCCCGGTTTCCCACCTCCGCAGCTCGCCACTTGCATGAAGGACGCGTGGCGAACGTGCAAGGTTGAAAGGACGGGCGAGGCGACCGTTCCCCGCCCCGTGATCGTGGGGGGGGGGGGGGGGGTGTGGGCGCCTTGAAGACTGCGACCCGAGTCCATCCAGTAAATGAGCTGCGCCTCCACGCCTCCCTCTTTTTATGGGTAAGGCGCGAGCCGCCTCTTTACTGCGATTGGACACATGCATGCGGGAACCGCCCCACGCATGCGCCCCACGTTACGCACAATCCTCCACGACGCGCGTCCAATGCGGGTCGTGGGGAAGCGCAGTGGACGAGGAGTTACCACGGTAAAATCCGCCCCTCCTACCCGCGCACCGTTCTGGGCCTGGCCCAACAACGTGTCGCGCTTATGTGTGGCCCATGCCCGGGGGCTCCTGTCGGTGTACAAAAGTAGGGGCTCTCCTTTTGAACCCTTTACTTGTGCACGGGCAGTCAGAGCCACGCGCCACGGCCACACGTAGCAGGGCAAAGGAGGGAAGCCGGAGAGAAGCCGAAGCATAAGACAGCCAAGACAACGCCAAGACCAGAAACACCAAGAGAAAAGGGGCGAGGTGGACTCCCCTGGCAAGATTCTTGCCATGGAGGCTGCCATGGCAAGAATCTTGCCGGGGGAACTTCCCAACGCCCGCAGAGCGAGCCACCCTTGAGACCAGGGGTTCCAAGCGTCACCAACATCTGTGTTGGAACCCAGGCTCAGGAGGCACCTCTGTAGTGGCATGCAGATCTTCTTCAAGATCATAAATATTCAAGATCAGATGAGGATTGGAAGACAACGATCCTCGGCAAGATCCTTGCCGAGGAGAGCCACAAGACCCCCAGCAAGATCCTTGCCGGGGACGACTGCGTGCCACGGCAAGACCCTTGCGGGCCTCCCGGCAAGACCCTTGCTGAGGGCATCAGCAAGGCCACTGCCAGGCCCGCACCAGCCAAGTTTCCACCACCGTTCACATACAGCTGTCAGCCCAACCAGCTGGGCAGGCACCTGGGTGGCAACATGCAGCTTCCAGACCAACTCAGCGCACGCCTGCGTTGCGGCATGCAGATCTTCGTGAAGGCTCCACCACCGCGCCACCTCAGCAGCCCGCCTGCCTACATGGCGCCGCATGCATCACTGGCCAGGGCGCGTGTCGAAGCGAGGAGGGGCGGCGACGGACGGGACGGGCCTCACTCCCGTCCTCGATAAAGCAAGGGGACACCTAAGCAATGCATTAAATGCATCTTGTCCTGTAACACGAGCGATAAGCTCGTAGCACTGTATGCCTTTCCACCTCCTGTGTGCCACTTTGGCAGCCCCTTTCGACTGTAAAAGGAGGCCCATGGCATACTGGAGAGGGATTTGGCTCTTTCGAACCACGCAGCCACCATAGCTAGTTTGAGAGCTCAAGAACTCTCTCAAATACAGCCACCAAAGCAGGACTAGGGTATTACGCATCCTCGCGGCCCGAACCTGGGTAAACGATCCTTGTGTTGACTGTTATCCCTGCTCTTCTCACAACCCTGCGCCCCGGCAACCGTAGTAGGGATTCTTGTGATCCCATAGGTGTCGTTTCCCACCGACAGGCTAGATTCCTTCTTGTCAAAGACAAGATTATAAATTGCCGCGACGAGGAAGCAATCTCAGCGTTTTGAAACAATTGCTTGGACGAAGGAATCCTCAGCGCCATCAACCGCCGTCGCATATTACACTTTGCTGACCTGGCAACTATCGTACAGAAGTACAGCACAATGGAAAGCGCCTGAAAAAATCAGGCAGCCCGTTGGGAACCATCGGTCCACACTCAACCCCTCGTTCAGGCGAAAAGGGTGCACCCTCGTGGCACGCCCGGTCCAATAGTAAAGAAATACAAATCCACTACGGGGCGCGGAACCGTTCTGGAAGGATGGCTCGATGGGCATGCAAAATAAACGCAACACCGGATAACATACCAACCCATAGCCTTAGAGCATGTTGGACACTACGACAAGTGGCCAAGAGCGGCGAAGATATCCTCACCAAGAATACATCAGAATAACACCCCCCAGAAGACGATGACCCCAAAGTACTGACGGTCTTCGAGACATTCGCTTCAAATAATAGGCGCAAAAGGGCACTCCGCGAACTCGCCGAAGTCTGCCAAATCACAGAAATAAACCCTTGGAATGACATGGCTATAACTTTTAATGCCAGGGACGAACCAAAATACAGGACAGTCCGAGCACCAGCCGCCTTGGTCCTCAGTCCAATCGTGGTCAGCTTTCGGCTCACCAAGGTTCTCATGGACGGCGGCAACGGACTGAACCTCATTTATGAGGACACACTCCATAAAATGGAAATAGACAGGAGCCGCATTGAGCAAAGTAGCACGACCTTCCGAGGAATCATTCCCAGTCGGGAGGCACGGTGTGCGGGAAAAATCACACTTGACGTGGTATTCGGCACACCGGAGAACTATCGGTCCGAAGAAATAACCTTCCAAGTGGCCCCTTTCAACAGCGGATATCACACCCTGCTGGGGCGAGACGCTTTTACACGCTTCCAAGCTATACCTCATCATGGATACATGAAGCTCAAGATGCCCGGGCCCAACGGCATAATCACTCTTGTCAGTGATCCAGACATAGCACTCCGCGCCGAAAACAAAACCGCATCCCTGGCCCTCGAGGCATTATCTGAAGCCCTCATGGCTGAAGAATTAACCACGTTGCGCTCTATGGTGGATAGGGATGATGTGATCCTAGACAAACGACCCAAGTCCACCTCCTTCAAACCAGCGAAAGAAATAGTCAAATTCCAAGTCCATCCAACGGACCCCAACAGGACAGCATCTATGGGGCACAACTCGACCCAACGGTTGATGCCGCGCTACGAGAGTTCCTGCGTGAGAACTGGGACATATTCGCCTGGCACCCTTCTGACATGCCAGGAATCCCACGCAGGCTAGCCGAACACAACCTCAATATCCTAAAGGGATATAAACCGGTCAAATAAACACTGCCGCGTTTTTCCGAACCCAAACGACAAGCTATGGGAGAAGAGCTAGCCAAGTTACTCGAATCCGGATTCATCAGAGAAATAAAACACCCGGACGGTCTAGCAAACCTGGTGATGGTACCAAAGAAGGATAAATCCTGGCGCCTATGTGTCGATTTCAAAGACCTCAACAAGGCTTGCCCTAAGGATCCCTTCCCCCTCCCCCGGATCGATCAGATCATCAACGCAATCGTAGGACACGACTCACTGTGTTTGCTCGACGCATACTCCAGATACCATCAGATCAAGATGAAGGAGTCCGATCAAGCCGCAACGACATTCATTACCCCATATGGGCCTTTCTGCTTCAACACCATGCCTTTCGGGCTCAAAAACGCTGGCGCCACTTACCAACGCATGATTCAAACATGCCTGGAAAAGCAGATCGGCAAGACAGTAGAAGCATATGTGGACGACATCGTCATTAAGACCAGGCACGTCCAGTAGCTAATAGACGATTTACGTCTCACATTCGACAACCTCTGTGCATACGACATTAAGCTCAATCCAGAAAAATGTGTCTTCGGCGTCCCCGCCGGAAAACTACTGGGCTTCATTGTTTCCAATGGAGGAATCGAAGCATATCCAGCCAAAATCCGAGCTTTGTCACAATTGGCTACACCAACAGACCTTAAACAGGTCCAAAAACTAGCCGGATGCGCGGCAACATTAAGCCGCTTTATCTCCAGATTGGTATAAAAGGCATTGCCACTATACCGCCTACTCCGGCGCACCGATCAGTTTGAGTGGACAGATGCGGCCACGGCCGGACTGGAGGAAATAAAAGCCCTTCTAGCGAACAACCCAATCCTGGCCGCGCCAAACGTCAGCGAACCCATGCTATTATACATATCGGCAACACACCAGGTGGTGAGCGCCGTGCTCGTTGTTGAGCGAGAGCAGGTCGGACACAAGTTCCCGCTTCAGAAGCCGGTATATTATGTATCCACCATTCTCACACCATGCAAATCCCGGTACCCCCACTATCAAAAGATAGCATACGCGGTCTTCATGGCATCCCGGAAGCTGCGACACTATTTTCAAGAGTGTTCGATCACGGTGGCTTCCGAAGTACCACTCAATGATATAATAAACAACTACGATGCTACGAGCCAGATTGCCAAATGGGCCATTGAGCCCCTTCCATTCGACATAACATACAAACCACCTCGGGCCATGAAATCCCAAGTATTGGCGGACTTCATCGCCGAATGGATAGAGGCCGAACTCCCTAAGGAGTACGACACATATTCCAACTGGGTCATGTATTTCGATGGCTCCAAAATGTTGGCAGGATTAGGAGCGGGTGTCGTTTTAATGTCCCCCACTGGAGATGTAGTCCAGTACGTACTACAAATATTATATACAGACTCCAACAACGCAGCCGAATATGAGGCCTTATTGCATGGTCTTCGGATGGCCGTCTCAATGGGCATACAACGCCTAGAAGTGCGTGGGGACTCAAACCTCGCAATATCTCATATAAACGGAGATTTTGACACCAAAGATCCGAAAATGGCGGCTTATCGCAATGCCGTCCTGAAAACGTGGGCTCGGTTCGAGGGGCTCGAGTTTCATCACGTGGCCCGAGAAAGTAATCAAGCGGCGGACGTCCTTGCTCGCATCGGCGCCAAGCGCGACCCCGTCCCACCTAACATCTTTCTGGAAAGGCTTTTTAAGCCATCCGTGGTGTGGCAAGGGGATAGCGGCGACACTAGTCCGGACCCAAACACAACCCCAGATTCCGAACACACCGATATCATCGGGGGCTCAGCCACCGAAATAACACCGTCGGCCCATCTCATTATGGCAGTAATTGCCCCATGGACTGAACCCTACTTGGCCTACCTTAATAGGAAGGAACTCCCTGAGGATCAGAATGAGGCTCGCCGCATTGTCCGGCGTTCGGAGGCCTATAAGGTTCACGACGAAGAGCTCTACAAGAAAAGTGCTATCGGAGTCCTTCAAAGATGTATCTCCGAGGAGGAGGGGCGACAGCTCTTGGCTGAAATTCATGCTTGTCTCGGCGGCCACCATGCCGCAGCTCGGGCCCTCGTTAGCAAGGCCTTCCGTACAGGTTTTTATTGGCCGACGGCCCGAGCAGACGCGCAGGACCTTGTCCAACGTTGCGTCGGATGCCAGCTTTTTGCTAACCAGAGCCATATGCCACCCATCGCTCTGCAAGCAATCCCCATCACTTGGCCTTTCGCGGTCTGGGGGCTCGATATGGTCGGACCCCTTAAAGGAGGTAGCCATAAGAAAAAATATCTGTTGGTCATGGTGGATAAATTCACTAAGTGGATAGAGGCCAAACCAGTTAAAACGGCCGAGGCCGGACCAGTGATAGACTTTATATCCGGCGTTGTACACCGTTATGGTGTCCTACATAGAATCATCACCGATAATGGCTCCAACTTCACAGCCGATGAGGTGAAAAATTGGTGCGCCAATCTGGGCATTAAGCTCGATACGCCTCCGTCTATCACCCGCAAACAAATGGCCCAGTTGAATGGGCCAATGGTCTTATTATGAGGGGCATCAAACCTAGGCTGGTGCGATCTTTGAAGGAATCAGACAAGCACTGGGTTGAGGAGCTCAACTCCGTACTCTGGGGGCTGCGGACCACGCCCAATCGTACTACCGGATACACACCTTTCTTTATGGTGTACGACGCAGAAGCGGTACTACCCTGCGACATTATTCATGACTCACCTCGAGTGCGGATGTACAAAGAGAGAGAGGCCGTGCTCGATCGGCAGGACAGCCTAGACGCCCTGGAGGAGGAGCGCGACGTTGCAAAAGCCCGTTCCGCATTTTATCAACAACATGCCCGCAGATATCAAAGCAGGGAAGTACGGGTCAAGACTTACAACGTTGGCGAACTCGTTTTACGCTTGCCGGAGAAGAAAAAGGACAAACTCAAGCCCAAATGGGAGGGTCCCTTCATCATCGACGAAGTTCTCAACGGAGGAGCGTACCGCTTGCATGATGCGTCAGACAATCGCCTAGGGCCGAGCCCCTGGAACGCGGCCAGACTCCGAAGATTCTATGCCTGGCACCGAACTCTTGTGTTCGTCTCCTTCCCCTTTGTCATTTCCTTCTTTTTTCTCTCTTTTCGCCTTTTCTCTTTAGCTTTAACGCTTTCATGCGGTTAGACCGTGCACCCCCGATGCACATCTTCACATATGCACGTCCATCATACCTGGGGGCTTCTTGAACAGAAGCTTGCTATTATTATTTTCGGAACATCAAGCTCATCACATATGCGTTTTTCCACATGTCCCTTTTCTTCGCCATTATATTCATCGATATGACTTATGTTTTGGCCAAGCTGGGTTGCCTGGCTCCTGTGCTTATGCCCTACGTCCCCGTTAGTTCGGCTAGGGCATAAAGGGAGCACCTCTGCGATTGTTACTGTCGGGTCATCTGGATGTGTACCTCAGACTGGGTGAAGCCGAAAGCTAGCGTTCTTAAGGGAATATTCGGTCAGTGGATTAAAGATGTTTTTCGCATTTACTACATTGTGAACCCCCAGAAGTTAGAACATACTGCGATTTTTTCAATCACAGTTCAGACATGCGCATTAACGCATGCACACCCAGGGAAAGGAACCCTTAACGGAACTATTCTCTCTGGAAGATGTTTCTTACAATCTTAATATAATATAACATAACTAGCCGGATACAACTTGTCTGTTCAAGCAACTATCACCCCTACGCCTGGTTTCCAAGCATACACCGGTCTATTCGGCCGCACTGGTATTTGGAAACACTCTGCACCTTTGGGTCCAGAGGTCGAAGCGAAAAGGTCTGCCATGACAATCATTTTACAATTCAGCGAGAAGGAAAATACATAGTCAGTTGGACTCAAACATTTCCTCCGTTATACCGTCCAGCAGGCTATCTAACTTACAATCCTGCTCGGAATACTTGGCGGCTACTTTAACTTTGTCATTTACCAAACTAACGGGAACTTCTTTCCCATCTGACCCTAGAGGTCCGACCCGAGCCATATGATTCGGATCAAGCTTGGTCTACCGTGTTTTCACCATGGCCCAGGCCTCTCGCGCACGTTCCCGGCAGGCCGATATTTTCCACAATCGAAAGCGCCGCCGCGCTCCCTTGAATAGCTCTAGGAGCTCCTCCATCTTTCCTGGAGGAGAGGCAGATGGCCACAAGGCCTTGGCAACGCTTCGCATCGCCTGCCGAGCTTGCTCATGCATGCGTGACAACTCTTGTAGCAGATCGCCTGAGAATCCGGACATCTCCTCTTCGGGATGACCGGTCAGCATACCTGCAGACATAACTCTGTCAGTCCCTGTTATGTCCGAATTACTATAAGGTATAGTTCGGCCACATACTGAATATGCCGCCTCGCAGCCTTTTGTTCTCCTTTACGGAGTCGGCTAACTAGGCCCGCACATCTTTGAGTTCTTCGCCCAGCTGGGTGTTTGAATCTTGGAGTTTGTTTTTCTCCTGGCTGACTCGGGCCAGCACCCGCTCGCCTGCGGCATGCAGTCTTTTCGACTCTTTCTCCTCCAGTTGATCTGACGATCCTGTTATGCGATAAGCCGCAGTGTGAACACAACTGCTATACAATTACTGTTTCTCGATGGAGGGAAATATTACCCGCAGACGCCTTCTTGGACTTTTCCAGTTCGGCGGTAACTGCAGTTAACTGTGTCCGACACTTGTCTAGCTCTTGGGCTAGCATGTCGTTCTTCTCAGAAAGAACCTGCTTATACAGCGATCCTCAAATCAGTTGTACCGACTACTTTAAGTCTCGGGGGCTACTAGCATATGATTATCATATTTGGACACAGTATATTTACCTGCGCATCTTTTAAATGCTGCTTTGTGGCTCTGCTAAGCCCATCTCGAGCAGCTCGGATGTAGGCATCAGCCGAGCTGAAGGCATTAAAAGCCTCTTCCGAGAAGCGGGGGTCTTGTAAAGTGGCCCTCCGGCGCCGATGATTCATGGCGCTCTCCACTTCCGAGTTGGTGATGGACACATCTTCCGACCCCTCAGCTGAAGGACAGTCCGGTGTCACTCCCATATCGGCCCCCGACTCCTCGGCTGGGGCCGGATCCCAGCTGTCGGGAGTATAACGGGCCGGATCCCCGGACACAGTCTGGCGAACTCTTTTCCTGATACATGATGAACATGAAAGTCACAGTTGGATGCGACTATTAAACAAAAACATCCTTGCGAACTCGTATCTCTTTGATGAGGGCCCGACCGTGTCTTCGTTCGCCTTCCTCTTCGAAGGCTTGCCCGGTATGGGAGCCGCTCTCTTCGGAATCGCTCTTGGAGCATCATGGTGCGTCGAGAGCCTCCCCTTTGAAGCACGAGACAATGCCGTGGGTGAGGTAGAATGGCGGAACCCTTTCGGGTGAGATGTCTCCTGGTGACTTACGTGGGAGGCAGGAAGAAGACCAGGGTAGTCGGCGGTGATGGCCACCTCTGTGCCGTCATAGCTCGCCTGGTAAAACACCCCGTCCTCAAGCACCACGAATATGTCTGGATCCTCTTCGAATTTAGGGTCAAGTTACCGGTCATGGCCCTCGGGCTGCGGGGCGGGGCTGTGAAGCCCTCCGAAAATCTGTCGCCAGTGTTGTTATAAATGGATGGGTTAATGTTCATTGAATGTAGCTCAGGGAGTGGAATGAGTAGAGCAGAGGAGTTGGGGGCTTACCCAGCTAGGAGGACTGTACATAGAATATCCTTCCTTGTGCTTGATGCGCACGAACTCCTCTTCCTCCCCTTTGAACAATTCGGCCAATATTTTGGCCAGGGCGGCAGGGGTGTCTGGACCCTTCCTGCCGCAGCGGTAGGCGTCATCTTCCCCATTGTAGTGCCACATGGGAAGTCCTCTGTATTGGAGTGGCTGGACCTCCCGCACTATGGAGGTCGCCATTACTTCAACTATCGTATATCCGGACTGGGCGAGCATCCTTATCTTACTCAAGAGTTGGCGAACTTCCGCACTATCTTCCTCCTCGAGGCTCCGAGGGCGCCAGCTGTGGCGTTTCTTCAAAGGAACACTTGTGAACTCAGGAAGACCCCTCCGGACTGGGTCTGAAAGTACGACGTCCTCGATGTAGAACCACTCAGAAGTCCACTCTTCAGACGCCTTCTTCATTGTGCCGGATAGGTATCCGGTCTCGGCAATGCGCCATATTTTGGCTCCGCCCACTTCAAATGTTGATCCCTTGTGGTTACGCGGGACAAGGCAGAATAACTTTCTCCACAGTTCAAAATGGGCCTCACAACCCAGGAATAGTTTGCATAAAGCGACATAACCCGCAATGTGCAGGATGGAGGCTGGAGTGAAGTTGTGCAGCTGGAGGCCATAATATTGCACAAGCCCTCGGAGGAATGGATGAATTGGAAATCCCACGCCCTTAGCAGATAGGGGACAAAACACACTCGTTCCCCCGGATGGATTGGGGAAATCCTCCGCCTGGGTTTTGCCGTTGAAGGAGGCTAACCCTGCTCGGACAGGGACCAGATCCGCAGGGGGGAGAAACCCCTGAGTTTGCAGCTTCACCAGCTGATGGTGGGATACGTAGCACTTCTCCCACTCACCTTTTTCTGGGCCGCAGGGATGGGAGGAGGAGCTGGGAATGCTAGACATGTTGGAGTGTTCTTTCCTAAGCAATCTTTGAGGATTTTTTCCGCGAGATGTCAAATGGATCTGAGATCCAGTCTCTTTAAATAGACGCTATCCCTCGCGTGGCTGGGGTGTTATGTGCAAAAATACCCCGACCTCTCGCATTCGCTCGACACGTGGAAGCTGAAGTTGTTGATACACAGAAGCCGAGGGGTACGACATTAAATGGAAGGCCGAATACACTACTTGGAAGTCGTCGGTGGAGGAACCTGCCTTGCAATGCCGAAGACAATCTATGCGCCGAACACCTCGTCATTGAAGACTGGTTCGGGGGCTACTGAGGGAGTCCTGGACTAAGGGGTCCTCGGGCGTCCGGCCTGCTAGCCATGGGCCGGACTGATGGGCTGTGAAGATACGAAGACCGAAGACTGCACCCGTGTCCGGATAGGACTCAACTTCGCGTGGAAGGCAAGCTTGGCGATCAAACACGCAGATTCTTTTCTTTGTAACCGACCTTGTGTAACCCTGGATCCTCTCGGTGTCTATATAAACTAGAGGACTTAGTCCGGAGGAGAGATACTCATTACCATAGTCATACAGGCTAGACTTCTAGGGTTTAGCCATTACGATCTCGTGGTAGATCAACTCTTGTAATACTTATATTCATCAAGATCAATCAAGCAGGAAGTAGGGTATTACCTCCATAGAGAGGGCCCGAACCTGGGTAAACATCGTGTCCCTTGTCTCCTGTTACCATCGACCTTAGACGCACAGTTCGGGACCCCCTATCCGAGATCCGCCGGTTTTGACACCGACAGCGCCCCCCTTTCCTTTCCCTCTCTCCCTCTCCTTCCTTCCCCATCCCTCCCTTTTGGTGGAAACCTACTAGGACTTGGAGTCCTAGTAGGATTCCCCTCTTGGGGGCGCACCAAGGAGGGCAGGCCGGCCTCTGTCAGGACCCTGATTCTAAGCCACATCGATCTAGCATGTAACACATCATATCACTTTGCGGCCTCACGCACGGTATTACCACGGATGCCACCTTACCTGGCCCGGGACCGTTTGCGCCTTTTGGCTCACGTATATGATAGTGTCGCTAGCATCCATATGACAGAGAACCCGGGCCGACATGACTAGTCGTGAACCCAAAGTGGCACTAACTTACAGGGACAGGCATACATGACCCAGCAACGAACGTGTCAGTCATCAGCGAGTGAATTCGGGCTGTAGCAACTGGGCTAGCAGGACTCTGGGAATCCGGGCTGTAGCAGGCTAACAGGACTCCGAAAGACACCGCGTGACATTTCCCCAAAGGGACAGACACATGATCGAAGAAGGACACATGCCGG
This sequence comes from Triticum aestivum, assembly GCF_018294505.1. Taxonomy (NCBI): domain Eukaryota; kingdom Viridiplantae; phylum Streptophyta; class Magnoliopsida; order Poales; family Poaceae; genus Triticum; species Triticum aestivum. The sequence continues at coordinate 103,715,782 of NC_057814.1, read as the reverse complement.
CCAGTCTAAGAGTTCCGGAGCAGTAGCAACTAGGCTAACAGGACTCCGGTAAACTAGGCTGTAGCAGACTACCATGGCTCAGTGGAAGCACTAGACTACATTTCCCCATAAGAGAGGCTACCAAGGATAGACAACTAGGTTGTCGGATCCTACACATACCAAGCATTTCAAATCATACACACAATATGATCGATATGTGCAAATACAACATGGCATCACAACAAAACTCTACAACTCAAGTACTTTATTTAGAAGGCTCCAGAGAGCCATACATAACATGTTCATACAGGTAGGGGTCACACGACCCAACACTCAAGTCATACAAACATACAAGCACATGCGGAAGCAAACTTGTCTGAGTATAGACAACTAGAAAGAAAGAAGGCTTGACGAAGCCTGTCTATCTACAAAGGCCCTTCACGGCACAGGATCACCACCTGGGTGGCAAGTCACTCGTCAACGTCGATATCTACATAGAACCCATCGGAGGGGCCGGTGTTCTCCTCTGCAACAGTTTATTAAGCAAGCATGTGTACAAAGGTACTCAGCAAAACTTACATCAGATCCTACATACATGCACATCATCAACAAAGGGATAGTGGAGTTTATTGCAGCAAGCCAGCTTTGACTCTTGGCTAAACTATCCTGTGAGACAACAACTTGTAAATGTTTAGCGCACACGAGTCCACTACTCACCACATAAATACACTACCGCGGACCCTCTTCCGTCATCCTAGGGAAGGGCCATCCACTGCACTCACACTTGTGTTGAGGCTTTTAGTAGTTTCCATTTACTTGTCTATGAACTGTATAGGCAACCAAGTAGTCCTTTACCGCGGACACGGCTATTCGAATATATCATGTTAACCCTGTAGGGGTGTACTTCTTCACACACGCTTCCACCACTTATCACCGTTTACACGACATGTACTCGGCAACCTTCAAGCGGAAGCCCAAGGAGGGTGTCGGCCACGGCCTGACTAAACACTCAAGTCCCTAGTCCAGGTTTATCGCCTATCCAGGTTCCATCTGCAGGGAGTCCGGCCGAGGTTTCCACATATGGCCCCGAACGATGTGTGCAGGGTTCCCGAGACACCAAACGGGCGCCCGGTACACCATGCCACGTACCTGCCGCATCATAGCCCACCCCGCGGGTCAGCGCCGCGCACGGCCTCCAGTATACTACAAACACTAGAAACTACTTGCAACTCCTGGACAGAGGACAAGGGCAGTTAATAAGCCGAGGGGGTCAATTAAGGATCCCAATGCATGGTAGTAGCTGATCTTAAATCACACATACAGATCTCAGTTCTTAGGGACGGTTCCAATGAAACAACCCACCATGTACTCTCATTGATACCTTTCCCAAAACATGTTCAACACTTCACTCTCATCACCGACACAACCATTGCACTCTAGCCCATCACCCAGATGAACCAGACCTGACACGACTCTAAGCATAGCAGGGATAGCATGGTAGGAAACACAACATGGCTCAATCAACTCCTACACATGCTAGTGGGTTTCATCTAGTTACTGTGGCAAAGACAGGTCATGCAGAGGAAATGGGTTCAACTACCGCAGCACACATCAGTTTGAAACGTTGTTGTCTTAAATGCAGTAAATGAGAGCAGGAGCGAGAAGATGGGATTGTATCGATATGATCAATTGGGGGGGGGTCCTGCCTGACAGAGTGGTCGAGGGGTACTGCCCTTCAACTGGATACTCATGAATATCCTCGGGAGCAGAACCTACCACGGAGATCACACCGGTAACACAATCCATACATGGTACTATGCAACATTATGATGCATGCAAATGACATGGCAAAATGAGTGTGTTGGGCTAATGCAACTTAAACCAGGGTGGTTTGAGCTTATTTGAATCAAAGATTCAAATACCAACTCAAGTTATAAGCTCATATAAGTGCTTTAACATATTTCATTTAAACAGCAAGGTTAAATTGCTTTGACATGCATGAAACCATTACCAATGGATAGATTGGATTTTTCTGATCATTTTTCGTATATAAATCTTTGCATTCGGAGCTATAGATTAATTTCTGTGATTTTTTTGAAGTTTGTAACAATTTCTGGAATTTTCTGAATAAGTTTAAACCCAGAAAATTCTTTACCACATCAGCATTGCGTCACTATGATGTCATCAGGTCAACGGGGCCGGTCCAGGTCAAACTGACTAGTGGGTCCCGCGTGTCAGTGGTTAATTAAACTAACTAAATTTAGTTAGCCCTAACAAAGGTTAATTAGCAGGGCTGGGCCCCACCTGTCATAGACCCAGGGGAGGTCAAACCCCTGGTCAAACCGAGGCTAACCACCGGCATTTAGCCGCCGCCGGCAGCAGACGCGGCGGAGGGGCGCGGGCTTCGCACTCCGGCGACCAAAAGGACGGCGGAGGCCATCTACGTGAAGCTGGGGACTGTCGGTGTCAAAACCGACGGATCTCGGGTAGGGGGTCCCGAACTGTGCGTCTAAGGTCGATGGTAACAGGAGACAAGGGACACGATGTTTACCCAGGTTCGAGTCCTGTCTATGGAGGTAATACCCTACTTCCTGCTTGATTGATCTTGATGAATATGAGTATTACAAGAGTTGATCTACCACGAGTTCGTAATGGCTAAACCCTAGAAGTCTAGCCTGTATGACTATGATAATGTGTATCTGTCCTTTCCGGACTAAGTCCTCCAATTTATATAGGCGCCGGGAGGATCTAGGGTTACACAAGGTCGGTTACAAAGGAAAGGAATCTACATATTCGATCGCCAAGCTTGCCTTCCACGCCAATGAGAGTCCCATCCGGACACGGGTGCAGTCTTCGGTCTTCGTATCTTCACATCCCATCAGTCCGGCCCATGACTAACAGGCCGGATGCCCGAGGACCCCTTAGTCCAGGACTCCCTCAGTAGCTCCTGAACCTAGCTTCAGTGACAAAGTATCCGGCACGTAAATCTGTCTTCGGCATTGCAAGGCGGGTTCCTCCTTCCGAACTATACCTGAAATAGTCTTCGGATGTACCGATGTGTCCGGATCTATAACACACACACCACACACAACTGTAGAGAGAATATAATATTTCACGAATCCAATCCGCTGACAACTTTCTGTAACATGACATCACGTCTGTCCGGTCATATTTTCGAACCGTTTTCCGTCTGCCGCTCCACGTTTCGAGACGCGGTTGCCATTAGCATGTCTTGTCGAAGCAGAGATCGTGTCCCCTTATTGCGGGATTCTCATCAGTACGGGTATGGGTAACCCAACCGTGCTGTTTACACAACCCTTGGGAATAGGCGAGTTTTAAGGCGAGTGGGGAGGCGTTCAATAGTCACTGCCTTTATAAGGGGATAAGGATTCCTCCTTTTTCTCCCACGCCTTCTCTCTTCCTCCGCCCTTCCACTCTTGAGGTCCATCGCCCAAGTTCTCATCTTCTTCTCATTCAAGCTAGCACTCAACCATGTCCGGATCCGGAGGCCAAGTCAAGTGGATGGTCTCCTCCGTCGAGGAGAAGGACATTACTGAGCTTCGGGCGGCCGGGTACTTGGCGAAGGAGATCACCCACCGTCTTCCGGCCCAGGGACAAGTCGTCCCCACGCCGAGACCCAACGAGAGGGTGGTATTCATCCCTCATTTCTTCCACGGGCTAGGGTTTCCACTCCACCCTTTTGTCTGCGGGCTGATGTATTATTACGGGATAGACTTCCATGATCTATCTCCGAACTCCTTTCTCAACGTCTCAGCGTTCATTGTCGTATGTGAGGCCTTCCTCTGCACCCAACCCCACTTCAGGCTGAGCCTCAAAATCTTCAATGTGAAGCCGAAGGTGGTAGATGGCCAACACGCGGAGTGCGGAGGGGCCATGGTGAGCAAGCTGCCCAATGTCTCCTGGCCGAAAGGCACTTTCGTGGAGACTGTTAAGGAATGGCAGAAACAATGGTTCTACATTACAGAACCCCGCGGCACCAACTCGGCCGCAACTGCCGAATTCAACTCCGGTGCTCCAATGCGGCTCACCTCCTAGGTCAAGTTACCGGTCATGGCCCTCGGGCTGCGGGGCGGGGCTGTGAAGCCCTCCGAAAATCTGTCGCTAGTGTTGTTATAAATGGATGGGTTAATGTTCATTGAATGTAGCTCAGGGAGTGGAATGAGTAGAGCAGAGGAGTCGGGGGCTTACCCAGCTTGGAGGACTGTACATAGAATATCCTTCCTTGTGCTTGATGCGCAGGAACACCTCTTCCTCCCCTTTGAACAGTTCGGCCAATATTTTGGCCAGGGCGGCAGGGGTGTCTGGACCCTTCCTGCCGTAGCGGTAGGCGTCATCTTCCCCATTGTAGTGCCACATGGGAAGTCCTCTGTATTGGAGTGGCTGGACCTCCCGCACTATGGAGGTTGCCATTACTTCAACTATCGTATATCCGGACTGGGCGAGCATCCTTATCTTGCTCAAGAGTTGGCGAACTTCCGCACTATCTTCCTCCTCGAGGCTCCAAGGGCGCCAGCTGTGGCATTTCTTCAAAGGAACACTTGTGAACTCAGGAAGACCCCTCCGGACTGGGTCTGAAAGTACGACGTCCTCGATGTAGAACCACTCGGAAGTCCACTCTTCAGATGCCTTCTTCATTGTGCCGGATAGGTATCCGGTCTCGGCAATGCGCCATATTTTGGCTCCGCCCACTTCAAATGTTGATCCCTTGTGGTTACGCGGGACAAGGCAGAATAACTTTCTCCACAGTTCAAAATGGGCCTCACAACCCAGGAATAGTTTGCATAAAGCGACATAACCCGCAATGTGCAGGATGGAGGCTGGAGTGAAGTTGTGCAGCTGGAGGCCATAATATTGCACAAGCCCTCGGAGGAATGGATGAATTGGAAATCCCACGCCCTTAGCAGATAGGGGACAAAACACACTCGTTCCCCCCGGATGGATTGGGGAAATCCTCCGCCTGGGTTTTGCCGTTGAAGGAGGCTAACCCATCTCGGACAGGGACCAGATCCGCAGGGGGGAGAAACCCCTGAGTTTGTAGCTTCACCAGCTGATGGTGGGATACGTAGCACTTCTCCCACTCGCCTTTTTCTGGGCCGCAGGGATGGGAGGAGGAGCTGGGAATGCTAGACATGTTGGAGTGTTCTTTCCTAAGCAATCTTTGAGGATTTTTTCCGCGAGATGTCAAATGGATTTGAGATCCAGTCTCTTTAAATAGACGCTATCCCTCGCGTGGCTGGGGTGTTATGTGCAAAAATACCCCGACCTCTCGCATTTGCTCGACACGTGGAAGCTGAAGTTGTTGATACACAGAAGCCGAGGGGTACGACATTAAATGGAAGGCCGAATACACTACTTGGAAGTCGTCGGCGGAGGAACCTGCCTTGCAATGCCGAAGACAATCTATGCGCCGAACACCTCGTCATTGAAGACTGGTTCGGGGGCTACTGAGGGAGTCCTGGACTAAGGGGTCCTCGGGCGTCCGGCCTGTTAGCCATGGGCCGGACTGATGGGCTGCCAAGATACGAAGACCGAAGACTGCACCCGTGTCCGGATAGGACTCACCTTGGCGTGGAAGGCAAGCTTGGCGATCAAACACGCAGATTCTTTTCTTTGTAACCGACCTTGTGTAACCCTGGATCCTCTCGGTGTCTATATAAACTAGAGGACTTAGTCTGGAGGAGAGATACTCATTACCATAGTCATACAGGCTAGACTTCTAGGGTTTAGCCATTACGATCTCGTGGTAGATCAACTCTTGTAATACTTATATTCATCAAGATCAATCAAGCAGGAAGTAGGGTATTACCTCCATAGAGAGGGCCCGAACCTGGGTAAACATCGTGTCCCTTGTCTCCTGTTACCATCGACCTTAGACGCACAGTTCGGGACCCCCTACCCGAGATCCGCCGGTTTTGACACCGACAGCGCCCCCCTTTCCTTTCCCTCTCTCCCTCTCCTTCCTTCCCCATCCCTCCCTTTTGGTGGAAACCTACTAGGACTTGGAGTCCTAGTAGGATTCCCCTCTTGGGGGCGCGCCAAGGAGGGCAGGCCGGCCTCTGTCAGGACCCTGATTCTAAGCCACATCGATCTAGCATGTAACACATCATATCACTTTGCGGCCTCACGCACGGTATTACCACGGATGCCACCTTACCTGGCCCGGGACCGTTTGCGCCTTTTGGCTCACGTATATGATAGTGTCGCTAGCATCCATATGACAGAGAACCCGGGCCGACATGACTAGTCGTGAACCCAAAGTGGCACTAACTTACAGGGACAGGCATACATGACCCAGCAACGAACGTGTCAGTCATCAGCGAGTGAATTCGGGCTGTAGCAACTGGGCTAGCAGGACTCTGGGAATCCGGGCTGTAGTAGGCTAACAGGACTCCGAAAGACACCGCGTGACATTTCCCCAAAGGGGCAGACACATGATCGAAGAAGGACACATGCCGGCCAGTCTAAGTGTTCCGGAGCAGTAGCAACTAGGCTAACAGGACTCCGGTAAACTAGGCTGTAGCAGACTACCATGGCTCAGTGGAAGCACTAGACTACATTTCCCCATAAGAGAGGCTACCAAGGATAGACAACTAGGTTGTCGGATCCCACACATACCAAGCATTTCAAATCATACACACAATATGATCGATATGTGCAAATACAACATGGCATCACAACAAAACTCTACAACTCAAGTACTTTATTTAGAAGGCTCCAGAGAGCCATACATAACATGTTCATACAGGTAGGGGTCACACGACCCAACACTCAAGTCATACAAACATACAAGCACATGCGGAAGCAAACTTGTCTGAGTATAGACAACTAGAAAGAAAGAAGGCTTGACGAAGCATGTCTATCTACAAAGGCCCTTCACGGCACAGGATCACCACCTGGGTGGCAAGTCACTCGTCAACGTCGATATCTACATAGAACCCATCGGAGGGGGCGGTGTTCTCCTCTGCAACAGTTTATTAAGAAAGCATGAGTACAAAGGTACTCAGCAAGACTTACATCAGATCCTACATACATGCACATCATCAACAAAGGGATAGTGGAGTTTATTGCAGCAAGCCAGCTTTGACTCTTGGCTAAACTATCCTGTGAGACAACAACTTGTAAATGTTTAGCGCACATGAGTCCACTACTCACCACAACAATACACTACCGCGGACCCTCTTCCGTCATCCTACGGAAGGGCCATCCACTGCACTCACACTTGTGTTGAGGCTTTTAGTAGTTTCCATTTACTTGTCTATGAACTGTATAGGCAACCAAGTAGTCCTTTACCGCGGACACGACTATTCGAATAGATCATGTTAACCCTGCAGGGGTGTACTTCTTCACACACGCTTCCACCACATATCACCGTTTACACGACATGTACTCGGCAACCTTGAAGCGGAAGCCCAACGAGGGTGTCGGCCATGGCCTGACTAAACACTCAAGTCCCTAGTCCAGGTTTATCGCCTATCCAGGTTCCATCTGCAGGGAGTCCGGCCGAGGTTTCCACATACGACCCCGAACGATGTGTGCAGGGTTCCCGAGACACCAAACGAGCGCCCGGTACACCATGCCACGTACCTGCCGCATCACAGCCCACCCCGCGGGTCAGCGCCGCGCACGGCCTCCAGTATACTACTAACACTAGAAACTACTTGCAACTCCTAGACAGAGGACAAGGGCGGTTAATAAGCCGAGGGGGTCAATTAAGGATCCCAATGCATGGTAGTAGCTGATCTTAAATCACACATACAGATCTCAGTTCTTAGGGACGGTTCCAATGAAACAACCCACCATGTACTCTCATTGATACCTTTCCCAAAACATGTTCAACACTTCACTCTCATCACCGACACAACCATTGCACTCTAGCCCATCACCCAGATGAACCAGACCTGACACGACTCTAAGCATAGCAGGCATAGCATGGTAGGAAACACAAACATGGCTCAATCAACTCGTACACATGCTAGTGGGTTTCATCTAGTTACTGTGGCAAAGACAGGTCATGCAGAGGAAATGGGTTCAACTACCGCAGCACACAGCAGTTTGAAACGTTATTGTCTTAAATGCAGTAAATGAGAGCAGGAGCGAGAAGATGGGATTGTATCGATATGATCGATTGGGGGGGTGGGGGTCCTGCCTGACAGAGTGGTCGAGGGGTACTGCCCTTCAACTGGATACTCGTGAATATCCTCGGGAGCAGAACCTACCACGGAGATCACACCGGTAACACAATCCATACATGGCAATATGCAACATTATGATGCATGCAAATGACATGGCAAAATGAGTGTGTTGGGCTAATGCAACTTAAACCAGGGTGGTTTGAGCTTATTTGAATCAAAGATTCAAATACCAACTCAAGTTATAAGCTCATATAAGTGCTTTATCATATTTCATTTAAACAGCAAGGTTAAATTGCTTTGACATGCATGAAACCATTACCAATGGATAGATTGGATTTTTCTGATCATTTTTCGTATATAAATCTTTGCATTCGGAGCTATAGATTAATTTCTGTGATTTTTTGAAGTTTGTAACAATTTCTGGAATTTTCTGAATAAGTTTAAACCCAGAAAATTCTTTACCGCATCAGCATTGCGTCACTATGATGTCACCAGGTCAACGGGGCCGGTCCAGGTCAAACTGACTAGTGGGTCCCGCGTGTCAGTGGTTAATTAAACTAACTAAATTTAGTTAGCCCTAACAAAGGTTAATTAGCAGGGCTGGGCCCCACCTGTCATAGACCCAGGGAGGTCAAACCCCTGGTCAAACCGAGGCTAACCACCGGCGTTTAGCCACCGCCGGCAGCAGACGCGGCGGAGGGGCGCGGGCTTCGCACTCCGGCGACCAAAAGGACGGCGGAGGCCATCTACGTGAAGCTGGGGACTGTCGGTGTCAAAACCGGCGGATCTCGGGTAGGGGGTCCCGAACTGTGCGTCTAAGGTCGATGGTAACAGGAGACAAGGGACACGATGTTTACCCAGGTTCGGGCCCTCTCTATGGAGGTAATACCCTACTTCCTGCTTGATTGATCTTGATGAATATGAGTATTACAAGAGTTGATCTACCACGAGTTCGTAATGGCTAAACCCTAGAAGTCTAGCCTGTATGACTATGATAATGAGTATCTGTCCTTTCCGGACTAAGTCCTCCAATTTATATAGGCGCCGGGAGGATCTAGGGTTACACAAGGTCGGTTACAAAGGAAAGAATCTACATATTCGATCGCCAAGCTTGCCTTCCACGCCAATGAGAGTCCCATCCGGACACGGGTGCAGTCTTCGGTCTTCGTATCTTCACATCCCATCAGTCCGGCCCATGGCTAACAGGCCGGATGCCCGAGGACCCCTTAGTCCAGGACTCCCTCAGTAGCTCCTGAACCTAGCTTCAGTGACAAAGTATCCGGCACGTAAATCTGTCTTCGACATTGCAAGGCGGGTTCCACCTTCCGAACTATACCTGAAATAGTCTTCGGATGTACCGATGTGTCCGGATCTATAACACACACACCACACACAACTGTAGAGAGAATATAATATTTCACGAATCCAATCCGCTGACAACTTTCTGTAACATGACATCACATCTGTCCGGTCATATTTTCGAACCGTTTTTCGTCTGCCGCTCCACGTTTCGAGACGCGGTTGCCATTAGCATGTCTTGTCGAAGCAGATATCGTGTCCCCTTATTCCGGGATTCTCATCAGTATGGGTATGGGTAACCCAACCGTGCTGTTTACACAACCCTTGGGAATAGGCGAGTTTTAAGGCGAGTGGGGAGGCGTTCAATAGTCACTGCCTTTATAAGGGGATAAGGATTCCTCCTTTTTCTCCCATGCCTTCTCTCTTCCTCCGCCCTTCCACTCTTGAGGTCCATCGCCCAAGTTCTCATCTTCTTCTCATTCAAGCTAGCACTCAACCATGTCCGGATCCGGAGGCCAAGTCAAGTGGATGGTCTCCTCCGTCGAGGAGAAGGACATTACTGAGCTTCGGGCGGCCGGGTACTTGGCGAAGGAGATCACCCACCGTCTTCCGGCCCAGGGACAAGTCGTCCCCACGCCGAGACCCAACGAGAGGGTGGTATTCATCCCTCATTTCTTCAACGGGCTAGGGTTTCCACTCCACCCTTTTGTCTGCGGGCTGATGTATTATTACGGGATAGACTTCCATGATCTATCTCCGAACTCCTTTCTCAACGTCTCAGCGTTCATTGTCGTGTGTGAGGCCTTCCTCTGCACCCAACCCCACTTCAGGCTGTGCCTCAAAATCTTCAATGTGAAGCCGAAGGTGGTAGATGGCCAACACGCGGAGTGCGGAGGGGCCATGGTGAGCAAGCTGCCCAATGTCTCCTGGCCGAAAGGCACTTTCGTGGAGACTGTTAAGGAAAGGCAGAAACAATGGTTCTACATTACAGAACCCCGCGGCACCAACTGGGCCGCAACTGCCGAATTCAACTCCGGTGCTCCAATGCGGCTCACCTCCTAGGTCAAGTTACCGGTCATGGCCCTCGGGCTGCGGGGCGGGGCTGTGAAGCCCTCCGAAAATCTGTCGCCAGTGTTGTTATAAATGGATGGGTTAATGTTCATTGAATGTAGCTCAGGGAGTGGAATGAGTAGAGCAGAGGAGTTGGGGGCTTACCCAGCTAGGAGGACTGTACATAGAATATCCTTCCTTGTGCTTGATGCGCAGGAACTCCTCTTCCTCCCCTTTGAACAGTTCGGCCAATATTTTGGCCAGGGCGGCAGGGGTGTCTGGACCCTTCCTGCCGCAGCGGTAGGCGTCATCTTCCCCATTGTAGTGCCACATGGGAAGTCCTCTGTATTGGAGTGGCTGGACCTCCCGCACTATGGAGGTCGCCATTACTTCAACTATCGTATATCCGGACTGGGCGAGCATCCTTATCTTGCTCAAGAGTTGGCGAACTTCCGCACTATCTTCCTACTCGAGGCTCCGAGGGCGCCAGCTGTGGCGTTTCTTCAAAGGAACACTTGTGAACTCAGGAAGACCCCTCCGGACTGGGTCTGAAAGTACGACGTCCTCGATGTAGAACCACTCGGAAGTCCACTCTTAAGACGCCTTCTTCATTGTGCCGGATAGGTATCCAGTCTCGGCAATGCTCCATATTTTGGCTCCGCCCACTTCAAATGTTGATCCCTTGTGGTTACGCGGGACAAGGCAGAATAACTTTCTCCACAGTTCAAAATGGGCCTCACAACCCAGGAATAGTTTGCATAAAGCGACATAACCCGCAATGTGCAGGATGGAGGCTGGAGTGAAGTTGTGCAGTTGGAGGCCATAATATTGCACAAGCCCTCGGAGGAATGGATGAATTGGAAATCCCACGCCCTTAGCAGATAGGGGACAAAACACACTCGTTCCCCCCGGATGGATTGGGGAAATCCTCCGCCTGGGTTTTGCCGTTGAAGGAGGCTAACCCTGCTCGGACAGGGACCAGATCCGCAGGGGGGAGAAACCCCTGAGTTTGCAGCTTCACCTGCTGATGGTGGGATACGTAGCACTTCTCCCACTCGCCTTTTTCTTGGCCGCAGGGATGGGAGGAGGAGCTGGGAATGCTAGACATGTTGGAGTGTTCTTTCCTAAGCAATCTTTGAGGATTTTTTCCGCGAGATGTCAAATGGATCTGAGATCCAGTCTCTTTAAATAGACGCTATCCCTCGCGTGGCTGGGGTGTTATGTGCAAAAATACCCCGACCTCTCGCATTCGCTCGACACATGGAAGCTGAAGTTGTTGATACACAGAAGCCGAGGGGTACGACATTAAATGGAAGGCCGAATACACTACTTGGAAGTCGTCGGTGGAGGAACCTGCCTTGCAATGCCGAAGACAATCTATGCGCCGAACACCTCGTCATTGAAGACTGGTTCAGGGGCTACTGAGGGAGTCCTGGACTAAGGGGTCCTCGGGCGTCCAGCCTGTTAGCCATGGGCCGGACTGATGGGCTGCCAAGATACGAAGACCGAAGACTGCACCCGTGTCCGGATAGGACTCACCTTGGCGTGGAAGGCAAGCTTGGCAATCAAACACGCAGATTCTTTTCTTTGTAACCGACCTTGTGTAACCCTGGATCCTCTCGGTGTCTATATAAACTAGAGGACTTAGTCCGGAGGAGAGATACTCATTACCATAGTCATACATGCTAGACTTCTAGGGTTTAGCCATTACGATCTCGTGGTAGATCAACTCTTGTAATACTTATATTCATCAAGATTAATCAAGCAGGAAGTAGGGTATTACCTCCATAGAGAGGGCCCGAACCTGGGTAAACATCGTGTCCCTTGTCTCCTGTTACCATCGACCTTAGACGCACAGTTCGGGACCCCCTACCTGAGATCCGCCGGTTTTGACACCGACAGTGCCCCCCTTTCCTTTCCCTCTCTCCCTCTCCTTCCTTCCCCATCCCTCCCTTTTGGTGGAAACCTACTAGGACTTGGAGTCCTTGTACGATTCCCCTCTTGGGGGCGCGCCAAGGAGGGCAGGCCGGCATCTGTCAGGACCCTGATTCTAAGCCACATCGATCTAGCATGTAACACATCATATCACTTTGCGGCCTCACGCACGGTATTACCACGGATGCCACCTTACCTGGCCCGGGACCGTTTGCGCCTTTTGGCTCACGTATATGATAGTGTCGCTAGCATCCATATGACAGAGAACCCGGGCCGACATGACTAGTCGTGAACCCAAAGTGGCACTAACTTACAGGGACAGGCATACATGACACAGCAACGAACGTGTCAGTCATCAGCGAGTGAATTCGGGCTGTAGCAACTGGGCTAGCAGGACTCTGGGAATCCGGGCTGTAGCAGGCTAACAGGACTCCGAAAGACACCGCGTGACATTTCCCCAAAGGGACAGACACATGATCGAAGAAGGACACATGCCGGCCCGTCTAAGTGTTCCAGAGCAGTAGCAACTAGGCTAACAGGACTCCGGTAAACTAGGCTGTAGCAGACTACCATGGCTCAGTGGAAGCACTAGACTACATTTCCCCATAAGAGAGGCTACCAAGGATAAACAACTAGGTTGTCGGATCCCACACATACCAAGCATTTCAAATCATACACACAATATGATCGATATGTGCAAATACAACATGGCATCACAACAAAACTCTACAACTCAAGTACTTTATTTAGAAGGCTCCAGAGAGCCATACATAACATGTTCATACAGGTAGGGGTCACACGACCCAACACTCAAGTCATACAAACATACAAGCACATGCGGAAGCAAACTTGTCTGAGTATAGACAACTAGAAAGAAAGAAGGCTTGACGAAGCCTGTCTATCTACAAAGGCCCTTCACGGCACAGGATCACCACCTGGGTGGCAAGTCACTCGTCAACGTCGATATCTACATAGAACCCATCGGAGGGGGCGGTGTTCTCCTCTGCAACAGTTTATTAAGAAAGCATGAGTACAAAGGTACTCAGCAAGACTTACATCAGATCCTACATACATGCACATCATCAACAAAGGGATAGTGGAGTTTATTGCAGCAAGCCAGCTTTGACTCTTGGCTAAACTATCCTGTGAGACAACAACTTGTAAATGTTTAGCGCACATGAGTCCACTACTCACCACAACAATACACTACCGCGGACCCTCTTCCGTCATCCTACGGAAGGGCCATCCACTGCACTCACACTTGTGTTGAGGCTTTTAGTAGTTTCCATTTACTTGTCTATGAACTGTATAGGCAACCAAGTAGTCCTTTACCGCGGACACGGCTATTCGAATAGATCATGTTAACCCTACAGGGGTGTACTTCTTCACACACGCTTCCACCACTTATCACCGTTTACACGACATGTACTGGGCAACCTTCAAGCGGAAGCCCAACGAGGGTGTCGGCCACGGCCTGACTAAACACTCAAGTCCCTAGTCCAGGTTTATCGCCTATCCAGGTTCCATCTGCAGGGAGTCCGGCCGAGGTTTCCACATACGACCCCGAACGATGTGTGCAGGGTTCCCGAGACACCAAACGGGAGCCCGGTACACCATGCCACGTACCTGTCGCATCACAGCCCACCCCGCGGGTCAGCGCCGCGCACGGCCTCCAGTATACTACTAACACTAGAAACTACTTGCAACTCCTAGACAGAGGACAAGGGCGGTTAATAAGCCGAGGGGGTCAATTAAGGATCCCAATGCATGGTAGTAGCTGATCTTAAATCACACATACAGATCTCAGTTCTTAGGGACGGTTCCAATGAAACAACCCACCATGTACTCCTACATGGCCTCTCATTGATACCTTTCCCAAAACATGTTCAACACTTCACTCTCATCACCGACACAACCATTGCACTCTAGCCCATCACCCAGATGAACCAGACCTGACACGACTCTAAGCATAGCAGGCATAGAATGGTAGGAAACACAAACATGGCTCAATCAACTCCTACACATGCTAGTGGGTTTCATCTAGTTACTGTGGCAAAGACAGGTCATGCAGAGGAAATGGGTTCAACTACCGCAGCACACAGCAGTTTGAAACGTTGTTGTCTTAAATGCAGTAAATGAGAGCAGGAGCGAGAAGATGGGATTGTATCGATATGATCGATTGGGGGGGTCCTGCCTGACAGAGTGGTCGAGGGGTACTGCCCTTCAATTGGATACTCGTGAATATCCTCGGGAGCAGAACCTACCACGGAGATCACACCGGTAACACAATCCATACATGGTACTATGCAACATTATGATGCATGCAAATGACATGGCAAAATGAGTGTGTTGGGCTAATGCAACTTAAACCAGGGTGGTTTGAGCTTATTTGAATCAAAGATTCAAATACCAACTCAAGTTATAAGCTCATATAAGTGCTTTATCATATTTCATTTAAACAGCAAGGTTAAATTGCTTTGACATGCATGAAACCATTACCAATGGATAGATTGGATTTTTCTAATCATTTTTCGTATATAAATCTTTGCATTGGGAGCTATAGATTAATTTCTGTGATTTTTTGAAGTTTGTAACAATTTCTGGAATTTCCTGAATAAGTTTAAACCCAGAAAATTCTTTACCGCATCAGCATTGCGTCACTATGATGTCACCAGGTCAACAGGGCCGGTCCAGGTCAAACTGACTAGTGGGTCCCGCGTGTCAGTGGTTAATTAAACTAACTAAATTTAGTTAGCCCTAACAAAGGTTAATTAGCAGGGCTGGGCCCCACCTGTCATAGACCCAGGGAGGTCAAACCCCTGGTCAAACCGAGGCTAACCACCGGCGTTTAGCCGCCGCCGGCAGCAGACGCGCCGGAGGGGCGCGGGCTTCGCACTCCGGCGACCAAAAGGACGGCGGAGGCCATCTACGTGAAGCTGGGGACTGTCGGTGTCAAAACCGGCGGATCTCGGGTAGGGGGTCCCGAACTGTGCGTCTAAGGTCGATGGTAACAGGAGACAAGGGACACGATGTTTACCCAGGTTCGGGTCCTGTCTATCGAGGTAATACCCTACTTCCTGCTTGATTGATCTTGATGAATATGAGTATTACAAGAGTTGATCTACCACGAGTTCGTAATGGCTAAACCCTAGAAGTCTAGCCTGTATGACTATGATAATGAGTATCTGTCCTTTCCGGACTAAGTCCTCCAATTTATATAGGCGCCGGGAGGATCTAGGGTTACACAAGGTCGGTTACAAAGGAAAGGAATCTACATATTCGATCGCCAAGCTTGCCTTCCACGCCAATGAGAGTCCCATCCGGACACGGGTGCAGTCTTCGGTCTTCGTATCTTCACATCCCATCAGTCCGGCCCATGGCTAACAGGCCGGATGCCCGAGGACCCCTTAGTCCAGGACTCCCTCAGTAGCTCCTGAACCTAGCTTCAGTGACAAAGTATCCGGCACGTAAATCTGTCTTCGGCATTGCAAGGCGGGTTCCTCCTTCCGAACTATACCTGAAATAGTCTTCGGATGTACCGATGTGTCCGGATCTATAACACACACACCACACACAACTGTAGAGAGAATATAATATTTCACGAATCCAATCCGCTGACAACTTTCTGTAACATGACATCACGTCTGTCCGGTCATATTTTCGAACCGTTTTCCGTCTGCCGCTCCACGTTTCGAGACGCGGTTGCCATTAGCATGTCTTGTCGAAGCAAAGATCGTGTCCCCTTATTGCGGGATTCTCATCAGTACGGGTATGGGTAACCCAACCGTGCTGTTTACACAACCCTTGGGAATAGGTGAGTTTTAAGGCGAGCGGGGAGGCGTTCAATAGTCACTGGCTTTATAAGGGGATAAGGATTCCTCCTTTTTCTCCCACGCCTTCTCTCTTCCTCCGCCCTTCCACTCTTGAGGTCCATCGCCCAAGTTCTCATCTTCTTCTCATTCAAGCTAGCACTCAACCATGTCCGGATCCGGAGGCCAAGTCAAGTGGATGGTCTCCTCCGTCGAGGAGAAGGACATTACTGAGCTTCGGGCGGCCGGGTACTTGGCGAAGGAGATCACCCACCGTCTTCCGGCCCAGGGACAAGTCGTCCCCTCGCCGAGACCCAACGAGAGGGTGGTATTCATCCCTCATTTCTTCCACGGGCTAGGGTTTCCACTCCACCCTTTTTTCTGCGGGCTGATGTATTATTACGGGATAGACTTCCATGATCTATCTCCGAACTCCTTCCTCAACGTCTCAGCGTTCATTGTCGTGTGTGAGGCCTTCCTCTGCACCCAACCCCACTTCAGGCTGTGCCTCAAAATCTTCAATGTGAAGCCGAAGGTGGTAGATGGCCAACACGCGGAGTGCGGAGGGGCCATGGTGAGCAAGCTGCCCAATGTCTCCTGGCCGAAAGGCACTTTCGTGGAGACTGTTAAGGAATGGCAGAAACAATGGTTCTACATTACAGAACCCCGCGGCACCAACTGGGCCGCAACTACCGAATTCAACTCCGGTGCTCCAATGCGGCTCACCTCCTAGGTCAAGTTACCGGTCATGGCCCTCGGGCTGCGGGGCGGGGCTGTGAAGCCCTTCGAAAATCTGTCGCCAATGTTGTTATAAATGGATGGGTTAATGTTCATTGAATGTAGCTCAGGGAGTGGAATGAGTAGAGCAGAGGAGTTGGGGGCTTACCCAGCTAGGAGGACTGTACATAGAATATCCTTCCTTGTGCTTGATGCGCAGGAACTCCTCTTCCTCCCCTTTGAACAGTTCGGCCAATATTTTGGCCAGGGCGGCAGGGGTGTCTGGACCCTTCCTGCCGCAGCGGTAGGCGTCATCTTCCCCATTGTAGTGCCACATGGGAAGTCCTCTGTATTGGAGTGGCTGGACCTCCCGCACTATGGAGGTCGCCATTACTTCAACTATCGTATATCCGGACTGGGCGAGCATCCTGATCTTGCTCAAGAGTTGGCGAACTTCCGCACTATCTTCCTCCTCGAGGCTCCGAGGGCGCCAGCTGTGGCGTTTCTTCAAAGGAACACTTGTGAACTCAGGAAGACCCCTCCGGACTGGGTCTGAAAGTACGACGTCCTCGATGTAGAACCACTCGGAAGTCCACTCTTCAGACGCCTTCTTCATTGTGCCGGATAGGTATCCGGTCTCGGCAATGCGCCATATTTTGGCTCCGCCCACTTCAAATGTTGATCCCTTGTGGTTACGCGGGACAAGGCAGAATAACTTTCTCCACAGTTCAAAATGGGCCTCACAACCCAGGAATAGTTTGCATAAAGCGACATAACCCGCAATGTGCAGGATGGAGGCTGGAGTGAAGTTGTGCAGCTGGAGGCCATAATATTGCACAAGCCCTCGGAGGAATGGATGAACTGGAAATCCCACGCCCTTAGCAGATAGGGGACAAAACACACTCGTTCCCCCCGGATGGATTGGGGAAATCCTCCGCCTGGGTTTTGCCGTTGAAGGAGGCTAACCGTGCTCGGACAGGGACCAGATCCGCAGGGGGGGAGAAACCCCTGAGTTTGCAGCTTCACCAGCTGATTGTGGGATACGTAGCACTTCTCCCACTCACCTTTTTCTGGGCCGCAGGGATGGGAGGAGGAGCTGGGAATGCTAGACATGTTGGAGTGTTCTTTCCTAAGCAATCTTTGAGGATTTTTCCGCGAGATGTCAAATGGATCTGAGATCCAGTCTCTTTAAATAGACGCTATCCCTCGCGTGGCTGGGGTGTTATGTGCAAAAATACCCCGACCTCTCGCATTCGCTCGACACGTGGAAGCTGAAGTTGTTGATACACAGAAGCCGAGGGGTACGACATTAAATGGAAGGCCGAATACACTACTTGGAAGTCGTCGGTGGAGGAACCTGCCTTGCAATGCCGAAGACAATCTATGCGCCGAACACCTCATCATTGAAGACTGGTTCGGGGGCTACTGAGGGAGTCCTGGACTAAGGGGTCCTCGGGCGTCCGGCCTGTTAGCCATGGGCCGGACTGATGGGCTGCCAAGATACGAAGACCGAAGACTGCACCCGTGTCCGGATAGGACTCACCTTGGCATGGAAGGCACGCTAGGCGATCAAACACGCAGATTCTTTTCTTTGTAACCGACCTTGTGTAACCCTGGATCCTCTCGGTGTCTATATAAACTAGAGGACTTAGTCCGGAGGAGAGATACTCATTACCATAGTCATACATGCTAGACTTCTAGGGTTTAGCCATTACGATCTCGTGGTAGATCAACTCTTGTAATACTTATATTCATCAAGATCAATCAAGCAGGAAGTAGGGTATTACCTCCATAGAGAGGGCCCGAACCTGGGTAAACATCGTGTCCCTTGTCTCCTGTTACCATCGACCTTAGACGCACAGTTCGGGACCCCCTACCCGAGATCCGCCGGTTTTGACACCGACAGCGCCCCCGTTTCCTTTCCCTCTCTCCCTCTCCTTCCTTCCCCATCCCTCCCTTTTGGTGGAAACCTACTAGGACTTGGAGTCCTAGTAGGATTCCCCTCTTGGGGGCGCGCCAAGGAGGGCAGGCCGGCCTCTGTCAGGACCCTGATTCTAAGCCACATCGATCTAGCATGTAACACATCATATCACTTTGCGGCCTCACGCACGGTATTACCACGGATGCCACCTTACCTGGCCCGGGACCGTTTGCGCCTTTTGGCTCACGTATATGATAGTGTCGCTAGCATCCATATGACAGAGATCCCGGGCCGACATGACTAGTCGTGAACCCAAAGTGGCACTAACTTACAGGGACAGGCATACATTACCCAGCAACGAACGTGTCAGTCATCAGCGAGTGAATTCGGGCTGTAGCAACTGGGCTAGCAGGACTCTGGAAATCCAGGCTGTAGCAGGCTAACAGGACTCCGAAAGACACCGCGTGACATTTCCCCAAAGGGACAGACACATGATCGAAGAAGGACACATGCCGGCCAGTCTATGTGTTACGGAGCAGTAGCAACTAGGCTAACAGGACTCCGGTAAACTAGGCTGTAGCAGACTACCATGGCTCAGTGGAAGCACTAGACTACATTTCCCCATAAGAGAGGCTACCAAGGATAGACAACTAGGTTGTCGGATCCCACACATACCAAGCATTTCAAATCATACACACAATATGATCGATATGTGCAAATACAACATGGCATCACAACAAAACTCTACAACTCAAGTACTTTATTTAGAAGGCTCCAGAGAGCCATACATAACATGTTCATACAGGTAGGGGTCACACGACCCAACACTCAAGTCATACAAACATACAAGCACATGCGGAAGCAAACTTGTCTGAGTATAGACAACTAGAAAGAAAGAAGGCTTGACGAAGCCTGTCTATCTACAAAGGCCCTTCACGGCACAGGATCACCACCTGGGTGGCAAGTCACTCGTCAACGTCGATATCTACATAGAACCCATCGGAGGGGGCGGTGTTCTCCTCTGCAACAGTTTATTAAGAAAGCATGAGTACAAAGGTACTCAGCAAGACTTACATCAGATCCTACATACATGCACATCATCAACAAAGGGATAGTGGAGTTTATTGCAGCAAGCCAGCTTTGACTCTTGGCTAAACTATCCTGTGAGACAACAACTTGTAAATGTTTAGCGCACACGAGTCCACTACTCACCACAACAATACACTACCGCGGACCCTCTTCCGTCATCCTACGGAAGGGCCATCCACTGCACTCACACTTGTGTTGAGGCTTTTAGTAGTTTCCATTTACTTGTCTATGAACTGTATAGGCAACCAAGTAGTCCTTTACCGTGGACACGGCTATTCGAATAGATCATGTTAACCCTGCAGGGGTGTACTTCTTCACACACGCTTCCACCACTTATCACCGTTTACACGACATGTACTCGGCAACCTTCAAGCGGAAGCCCAACGAGGGTGTCGGCCACGGCCTGACTAAACACTCAAGTCCCTAGTCCAGGTTTATCGCCTATCCAGGTTCCATCTGCAGGGAGTCCGGCCGAGGTTTCCACATACGGCCCCGAACGATGTGTGCAGGGTTCCCGAGACACCAAACGGGCGCCCGGTACACCATGCCACGTACCTACCGCATCACAGCCCACCTCGCGGGTCAGCGCCGCGCACGGCCTCCAGTATACTACAAACACTAGAAACTACTTGCAACTCCTGGACAGAGGACAAGGGCGGTTAATAAGCCGAGGGGGTCAATTAAGGATCCCAATGCATGGTAGTAGCAGATCTTAAATCACACCTACAGATCTCAGTTCTTAGGGACGGTTCCAATGAAACAACCCACCATGTACTCCTACATGGCCTCTCATTGATACCTTTCCCAAAACATGTTCAACACTTCACTCTCATCACCGACACAACCATTGCACTCTAGCCCATCAACCAGATGAACCAGACCTGACACGACTCTAAGCATAGCAGGCATAGCATGGTAGGAAACACAAACATGGCTCAATCAACTCCTACACATGCTAGTGGGTTTCATCTAGTTACTGTGGCAAAGACAGGTCATGCAGAGGAAATGGGTTCAACTACCGCAGCACACAGCAGTTTGAAACGTTGTTGTCTTAAATGCAGTAAATGAGAGCAGGAGCGAGAAGATGGGATTGTATCGATATGATCAATTGGGGGGGGGGGTCCTGCCTGACAGAGTGGTCAAGGGGTACTGCCCTTCAACTGGATTCTCGTGAATATCCTCGGGAGCAGAACCTACCACGGAGATCACACCGGTAACACAATCCATACATGGCAATATGCAACATTATGATGCATGCAAATGACATGGCAAAATGAGTGTGTTGGGCTAATGCAACTTAAACCAGGGTGGTTTGAGCTTATTTGAATCAAAGATTCAAATACCAACTCAAGTTATAAGCTCATATAAGTGCTTTATCATATTTCATTTAAACAGCAAGGTTAAATTGCTTTGACATGCATGAAACCATTACCAATGGATAGATTGGATTTTTCTGATCATTTTTCGTATATAAATCTTTGCATTCGGAGCTATAGATTAATTTCTGTGATTTTTTGACGTTTGTAACAATTTCTGGAATTTTCTGAATAAGTTTAAACCCAGAAAATTCTTTACCGCATCAGCATTGCATCAGTATGATGTCACCAGGTCAACGGGGCCGGTCCAGGTCAAACTGACTAGTGGGTCCCGCGTGTTAGTGGTTAATTAAACTAACTTAATTTAGTTAGCCCTAATAAGGTTAATTAGCAGGGCTGGGCCCCACCTGTCATAGACCCAGGGGAGGTCAAACCCCTGGTCAAACCGAGGCTAACCACCGGCGTTTAGCCGCCGCCGGCAGCAGACGCGGCGGAGGGGCGCGGGCTTCGCACTCCGGCGACCAAAAGGACGGCGGAGGCCATCTACGTGAAGCTGGGGACTGTCGGTGTCAAAACCGGCGGATCTCGGGTAGGGGGTCCCGAACTGTGCATCTAAGGTCGATGGTAACAGGAGACAAGGGACACGATGTTTACCCAGGTTCGGGCCCTCTCTATGGAGGTAATACCCTACTTCCTGCTTGATTGGTCTTGATGAATATGAGTATTACAAGAGTTGATCTACCACGAGTTCGTAATGGCTAAACCCTAGAAGTCTAGCCTGTATGACTATGATAATGAGTGTCTGTCCTTTCTGGACTAAGTCCTCCAATTTATATAGGCACCGGGAGGATCTAGGGTTACACAAGATCGGTTACAAAGGAAAGGAATCTACATATTCGATCGCCAAGCTTGCCTTCCACGCCAATGAGAGTCCCATCCGGACACGGGTGCAGTCTTCGGTCTTCGTATCATCACATCCCATCAGTCCGGCCCATGGCTAACAGTACGGATGCCCGAGGACCCCTTAGTCCAGGACTCCCTCAGTAGCTCCTGAACCTAGCTTCAGTGACAAAGTATCCGGCACGTAAATCTGTCTTCGGCATTGCAAGGCGGGTTCCTCCTTCCGAACTATACCTGAAATAGTCTTCGGATGTACCGATGTGTCCGGATCTATAACACACACACCACACACAACTGTAGAGGGAATATAATATTTCACGAATCCAATCCGCTGACAACTTTCTGTAACATGACATCACGTCTGTCCGGTCATATTTTCGAACCGTTTTCCGTCTGCCGCTCCATGTTTCGAGACGCGGTTGCCATTAGCATGTCTTGTGGAAGCAGAGATCGTGTCCCCTTATTGCGGGATTCTCATCAGTACGGGTATGGGTAACCCAACCGTGCTGTTTACACAACCCTTGGGAATAGGCGAGTTTTAAGGCGAGTGGGGAGGCGTTCAATAGTCACTGCCTTTATAAGGGGATAAGGATTCCTCCTTTTTCTCCCACGCCTTCTCTCTTCCTCCGCCCTTCCACTCTTGAGGTCCATCGCCCAAGTTCTCATCTTCTTCTCATTCAAGCTAGCACTCAACCATGTCCGGATCCGGAGGCCAAGTCAAGTGGATGGTCTCCTCCGTCGAGGAGAAGGACATTACTGAGCTTCGGGCGGCCGGGTACTTGGCGAAGGAGATCACCCACCGTCTTCCGGCCCAGGGACAAGTCGTCCCCACGCCGAGACCCAACGAGAGGGTGGTATTCATCCCTCATTTCTTCCACGGGCTAGGGTTTCCACTCCACCCTTTTGTCTGCGGGCTGATGTATTATTACGGGATAGACTTCCATGATCTATCTCCGAACTCCTTTCTCAACGTCTCAGCGTTCATTGTCGTATGTGAGGCCTTCCTCTGCACCCAACCCCACTTCAGGCTGTGCCTCAAAATCTTCAATGTGAAGCCGAAGGTGGTAGATGGCCAACACGCGGAGTGCGGAGGGGCCATGGTGAGCAAGCTGCCCAATGTCTCCTGGCCGAAAGGCACTTTCGTGGAGACTGTTAAGGAATGGCAGAAACAATGGTTCTACATTACAGAACCCCGCGGCACCAACTGGGCCGCAACTTCCGAATTCAACTCCGGTGCTCCAATGCGGCTCACCTCCTAGGTCAAGTTACCGGTCATGGCCCTCGGGCTGCGGGGCGGGGCTGTGAAGCCCTCCGAAAATCTGTCGCCAGTGTTGTTATAAATGGATGGGTTAATGTTCATTGAATGTAGCTCAGGGAGTGGAATGAGTAGAGCAGAGGAGTTGGGGGCTTACCCAGCTAGGAGGACTGTACATAGAATATCCTTCCTTGTGCTTGATGCGCAGGAACTCCCCCTCCCCTTTGAACAGTTCGGCCAATATTTTGGCCAGGGCGGCAGGGGTGTCTGGACCCTTCCTGCCGCAGCGGTAGGCGTCATCTTCCCCATTGTAGTGCCACATGGGAAGTCCTCTGTATTGGAGTGGCTGGACCTCCCGCACTATGGAGGTCGCCATTACTTCAACTATCGTATATCCGGACTGGGCGAGCATCCTTATCTTGCTCAAGAGTTGGCGAACTTCCGCACTATCTTCCTACTCGAGGCTCCGAGGGCGCCAGCTGTGGCGTTTCTTCAAAGGAACACTTGTGAACTCAGGAAGACCCCTCCGGACTGGGTCTGAAAGTACGACGTCCTCGATGTAGAACCACTCGGAAGTCCACTCTTCAGACGCCTTCTTCATTGTGCCGGATAGGTATCCAGTCTCGGCAATGCGCCATATTTTGGCTCCGCCCACTTCAAATGTTGATCCCTTGTGGTTACGCGGGACAAGGCAGAATAACTTTCTCCACAGTTCAAAATGGGCCTCACAACCCAGGAATAGTTTGCATAAAGCGACATAACCCGCAATGTGCAGGATGGAGGCTGGAGTGAAGTTGTGCAGCTGGAGGCCATAATATTGCACAAGCCCTCGGAGGAATGGATGAATTGGAAATCCCACGCCCTTAGCAGATAGGGGACAAAACACACTCGTTCCCCCCGGATGGATTGGGGAAATCCTCCGCCTGGGTTTTGCCGTTGAAGGAGGCTAACCCTGCTCGGACAGGGACCAGATCCGCAGGGGGGAGAAACCCCTGAGTTTGCAGCTTCACCAGCTGATGGTGGGATACGTAGCACTTCTCCCACTCGCCTTTTTCTGGGCCGCAGGGATGGGAGGAGGAGCTGGGAATGCTAGACATGTTGGAGTGTTCTTTCCTAAGAAATCTTTGAGGATTTTTTCCGCGAGATGTCAAATGGATCTGAGATCCAGTCTCTTTAAATAGACGCTATCCCTCGCGTGGCTGTGGTGTTATGTGCAAAAATACCCCGACCTCTCGCATTCGCTCGACACGTGGAAGCTGAAGTTGTTGATACACAGAAGCCGAGGGGTACGACATTAAATGGAAGGCCGAATACACTACTTGGAAGTCGTCGGTGGAGGAACCTGCCTTGCAATGCCGAAGACAATCTATGTGCCGAACACCTCGTCATTGAAGACTGGTTCGGGGGCTACTGAGGGAGTCCTGGACTAAGGGGTCCTCGGGCGTCCGGCCTGTTAGCCATGGGCCGGACTGATGGGCTGCGAAGATACGAAGACCGAAGACTGCACCCGTGTCCGGATAGGACTCACCTTCGCGTGGAAGGCAAGCTTGGCGATCAAACACGCAGATTCTTTTCTTCGTAAACGACCTTGTGTAACCCTGGATCCTCTCGGTGTCTATATAAACTAGATGACTTAGTCCGGAGGAGAGATACTCATTACCATAGTCATACAGGCTAGACTTCTAGGGTTTAGCCATTACGATCTCGTGGTAGATCAACTCTTGTAATACTTATATTCATCAAGATCAATCAAGCAGGAAGTAGGGTATTACCTCCATAGAGAGGGCCCGAACCTGGGTAAACATCGTGTCCCTTGTCTCCTGTTACCATCGACCTTAGACGCACAGTTCGGGACCCCCTACCCGAGATCCGCCGGTTTTGACACCGACAGCGCCCCCCTTTCCTTTCCCTCTCTCCCTCTCCTTCCTTCCCCATCCCTCCCTTTTGGTGGAAACCTACTAGGACTTGGAGTCCTAGTAGGATTCCCCGCTTGGGGGCGCGCCAAGGAGGGCAGGCCGGTCTCTGTCAGGACCCTGATTCTAAGCCACATCGATCTAGCATGTAACACATCATATCACTTTGCGGCCTCACGCACGGTATTACCACGGATGCCACCTTACCTGGCCCGGGACCGTTTGCGCCTTTTGGCTCACGTATATGATAGTGTCGCTAGCATCCATATGACAGAGAACCCGGGCCGACATGACTAGTCGTGAACCCAAAGTGGCACTAACTTACAGGGACAGGCATACATGACCCAGCAACGAACGTGTCAGTCATCAGCGAGTGAATTCGGGCTGTAGCAACTGGGCTAGCAGGACTCTGGGAATCCGGGCTGTAGCAGGCTAACAGGACTCCGAAAGACACCGCGTGACATTTCCCAAAAGGGACAGACACATGATCGAAGAGGGACACATGCCGGCCAGTCTAAGTGTTCCAGAGCAGTAGCAACTAGGCTAACAGGACTCCGGTAAACTAGGCTGTAGCAGACTACCATGGCTCAGTGGAAGCACTAGACTACATTTCCCCATAAGAGAGGCTACCAAGGATAAACAACTAGGTTGTCGGATCCCACACATACCAAGCATTTCAAATCATACACACAATATGATCGATATGTGCAAATACAACATGGCATCACAACAAAACTCTACAACTCAAGTACTTTATTTAGAAGGCTCCAGAGAGCCATACATAACATGTTCATACAGGTAGGGGTCACACGACCCAACACTCAAGTCATACAAACATACAAGCACATGCGGAAGCAAACTTGTCTGAGTATAGACAACTAGAAAGAAAGAAGGCTTGACGAAGCCTGTCTATCTACAAAGGCCCTTCACGGCACAGGATCACCACCTGGGTGGCAAGTCACTCGTCAACGTCGATATCTACATAGAACCCATCGGAGGGGGCGGTGTTCTCCTCTGCAACAGTTTATTAAGAAAGCATGAGTACAAAGGTACTCAGCAAGACTTACATCAGATCCTACATACATGCACATCATCAACAAAGGGATAGTGGAGTTTATTGCAGCAAGCCAGCTTTGACTCTTGGCTAAACTATCCTGTGAGACAACAACTTGTAAATGTTTAGCGCACATGAGTCCACTACTCACCACAACAATACACTACCGCGGACCCTCTTCCGTCATCCTACGGAAGGGCCATCCACTGCACTCACACTTGTGTTGAGGCTTTTAGTAGTTTCCATTTACTTGTCTATGAACTGTATAGGCAACCAAGTAGTCCTTTACCGCGGACACGGCTATTCGAATAGATCATGTTAACCCTGCAGGGGTGTACTTCTTCACACACGCTTCCACCACTTATCACCGTTTACACGACATGTACTCGGCAACCTTCAAGCGGAAGCCCAACGAGGGTGTCGGCCACGGCCTGACTAAAAACTCAAGTCCCTAGTCCAGGTTTATTGCCTATCCAGGTTCCATCTGCAGGGAGTCCGGCTGAGGTTTCCACATACGACCCCGAACGATGTGTGCAGGGTTCCCGAGACACCAAACGGGCGCCCGGTACACCATGCCACGTACCTGCCGCATCACAGCCCACCTCGCGGGTCAGCGCCGCGCACGGCCTCCAGTATACTACAAACACTAGAAACTACTTGCAACTCCTGGACAGAGGACAAGGGCGGTTAATAAGCCGAGGGGGTCAATTAAGGATCCCAATGCATGGTAGTAGCTCATCTTAAATCACACATACAGATCTCAGTTCTTAGGGACGGTTCCAATGAAACAACCCACCATGTACTCCTACATGGCCTCTCATTGATACCTTTCCCAAAACATGTTCAACACTTCACTCTCATCACCGACACAACCATTGCTCTCTAGCCCATCACCCAGATGAACCAGACCTGACACGACTCTAAGCATAGCAGGCATAGCATGGTAGGAAACACAAACATGGCTCAATCAACTCCTACACATGCTAGTGGGTTTCATCTAGTTACTGTGGCAAAGACAGGTCAAGGAGAGGAAATGGGTTCAACTACCGCAGCACACAGCAGTTTGAAACGTTGTTGTCTTAAATGCAGTAAATGAGAGCAGGAGCGAGAAGATGGGATTGTATCGATATGATCAATTGCGGGGGGGGGGGGGGTCCTGCCTGACAGAGTGGTCGAGGGGTACTGCCCTTCAACTGGATACTCGTGAATATCCTCGGGAGCAGAACCTACCACGGAGATCACACCGGTAACACAATCCATACATGGCAATATGCAACATTATGATGCATGCAAACGACATGGCAAAATGAGTGTGTTGGGCTAATGCAACTTAAACCAGGGTGGTTTGAGCTTATTTGAATCAAAGATTCAAATACCAACTCAAGTTATAAGCTCATATAAGTGCTTTATCATATTTCATTTAAACAGCAAGGTTAAATTGCTTTTACATGCATGAAACCATTACCAATGGATAGATTGGATTTTTCTGATCATTTTTCGTATATAAATCTTTGCATTCGGAGCTATAGATTAATTTCTGTGATTTTTTTAAGTTTGTAACAATTTCTGGAATTTTCTGAATAAGTTTAAACCCAGAAAATTCTTTACCGCATCAGCATTGCGTCACTATGATGTCACCAGGTCAACGGGGCCGGTCCAGGTCAAACTGACTAGTGGGTCCCGCGTGTCAGTGGTTAATTAAACTAACTAAATTTAGTTAGCCCTAACAAAGGTTAATTAGTAGGGCTGGGCCTCACCTGTCATAGACCCAGGGGAGGTCAAACCCCTGGTCAAACCGAGGCTAACCACCGGCGTTTAGCCGCCGTCGGCAGCAGACGCGGCGGAGGGGCGCGGGCTTCGCACTCCGGCGACCAAAAGGACGGCGGAGGCCATCTACGTGAAGCTGGGGACTGTCGGTGTCAAAACCGGCGGATCTCGGGTAGGGGGTCCCGAACTGTGCGTCTAAGGTCGATGGTAACAGGAGACAAGGGACACGATGTTTACCCAGGTTCGGGCCCTCTCTATGGAGGTAATACCCTACTTCCTGCTTGATTGATCTTGATGAATATGAGTATTACAAGAGTTGATCTACCACGAGTTCGTAATGGCTAAACCCTAGAAGTCTAGCCTATATGACTATGGTAATGAGTATCTGTCCTTTCCGGACTAATTCCTCCAATTTATATAGGCACCGGGAGGATCTAGGGTTACACAAGGTCGGTTACAAAGGAAAGGAATCTACATATTTGATCGCCAAGCTTGCCTTCCACGCCAATGAGAGTCCCATCCGGACACGGGTGCAGTCTTCGGTCTTCGTATCTTCACATCCCATCAGTCCAGCCCATGGCTAAGAGGCCGCATGCCCGAGGACCCCTTAGTCCAGGACTCCCTCAGTAGCTCCTGAACCTAGCTTCAATGACAAAGTATCCGGCACGTAAATCTGTCTTCGGCATTGCAAGGCGGGTTCCTCCTTCCGGACTGTACCTGAAATAGTCTTCGGATGTACCGATGTGTCCGGATCTATAACACACACACCACACACAACTGTAGAGAGAATATAATATTTCACGAATCCAATCCGCTGACAACTTTCTGTAACATGACATCACGTCTGTCCGGTCATATTTTCGAACCGTTTTCCGTCTGCCGCTCCACGTTTCGAGACGCGGTTGCCATTAGCATGTCTTGTGGAAGCAGAGATTGTGTCCCCTTATTGCGGGATTCTCATCAGTACGGGTATGGGTAACCCAACCGTGCTGTTTACACAACCCTTGGGAATAGGCGAGTTTTAAGGCGAGTGGGGAGGCGTTCAATAGTCACTGCCTTTATAAGGGGATAAGGATTCCTCCTTTTTCTCCCACGCCTTCTCTCTTCCTCCGCCCTTCCACTCTTGAGGTCCATCGCCCAAGTTCTCATCTTCTTCTCATTCAAGCTAGCACTCAACCATGTCCGGATCCGGAGGCCAAGTCAAGTGGATGGTCTCCTCCGTCGAGGAGAAGGACATTACTGAGCTTCGGGCGGCCGGGTACTTGGCGAAGGAGATCACCCACCGTCTTCCGGCCCAGGGACAAGTCATCCCCACGCCGAGACCCAACAAGAGGGTGGTATTCATCCCTCATTTCTTCCACGGGCTAGGGTTTCCACTCCACCCGTTGGTCTGCGGGCTGATGTATTATTACGGGATAGACTTCCATGATCTATCTCCGAACTCCTTTCTCAACGTCT
Organism: Triticum aestivum; assembly: GCF_018294505.1. NCBI lineage: Eukaryota > Viridiplantae > Streptophyta > Magnoliopsida > Poales > Poaceae > Triticum > Triticum aestivum. The sequence continues at coordinate 103,686,167 of NC_057814.1, read as the reverse complement.
CAGTGTTCATTGTCGTGTGTGAGGCCTTCCTCTGCACCCAACCCCACTTCAGGCTGTGCCTCAAAATCTTCAATGTGAAGCCGAAGGTGGTAGATGGCCAACACACGGAGTGCGGAGGGGCCATGGTGAGCAAGCTGCCCAATGTCTCCTGGCCGAAAGGCACTTTCGTGGAGACTGTTAAGGAATGGCAGAAACAATGGTTCTACATTACAGAACCCCGCGGCACCAACTGGGCCGCAACTGCCGAATTCAACTCCGGTGCTCCAATGCGGCTCACCTCCTAGGTCGAGAAGAGCCTGAACTGGTGTTCGTCAGACGAGCTGATAGCGATGCAGACGCGCGTTCAAAGCATGGTGGACAAGAATGTCAAACTCGTTGATATAATCCAGGTGATGCTAGTTCGCCGGATTCTCCCGTGCCAAAGCGGAAGCCTCCCGCTATGGAAGTTCATCCGAAGAAGCACCATACCCTGAAGAGGCTCTTCGAGACCACTCACAAAGAAGCCTGGAAATTGCTCTTCAAGGCCAAGGAGATACCGCCAGCCATGGATTCGGACCGTGGACACGACATTAACCACCCCGCCAGTGAGGTGAGTTTCCAACATGTCTGCTTTAAGGAAGATATCCGAACTTTTACTGTCATTGCTTTTTCAGGAGTGGATGAAGAGGGCGAAGCGGATCCAGTGTCTGGCTCCGCTGCCTGAAGAACCAGTCATCCCGCGTTTAGCGAAGATGCTGGTGCCGGCACCCTATAAGGCGCCGGAGAAGAAGGCCAAGAAGAGGACCAAGGGGGCCAAAGGTGGCCCCCGTCGTAAGGGTAGTTCGGACGTAATGTCTGAAGACGAAGAGACTCGTTCCTCGCAGTAGTGCCTGGGTATTTGATACTAGTCCTGTTGCTAATATTTGCAACTCGAAACAGGGACTACGGATTAAGCGAAGATTGGATAAGGACGAGGTGACGATGCGCGTGGGAAATGGTTCCAAAGTCGATGTGATCGCGGTCGGCACACTACCTCTACATCTACCGCCGGGATTAGTTTTAGACCTGAATAATTGTTATTTGGTGCCAGCGTTAAGCATGAACATTATATCTGGATCTTGTTTGATGCGAGACGGTTATTCATTTAAATCCAAGAATAATGGTTGTTCTATTTATATGAGTAATATCTTTTATGGTCATGCACCCTTGAAGAGTGGTCTATTTTTGTTGAATCTCGATAGTAGTGACACACATATTCATAATATTTAAGCCAAAAGATGCAGAGTTGATAATGATAGTGCAACTTATTTGTGGCACTGTCGTTTGGGTCATATTGGTATAAAGCGCATGAAGAAACTCCATTCTAATGGACTTTTGGAATCACTTGATTATAAATCACTTGGTACTTGCGAACCATGCCTTATGGGCAAGATGACTAAAACTCCGTTCTGCGGAACAATGGAGCGAGCAACAGATTTATTGGAAATCATACTAACCGATGTATGTGGTCCAATGAACATTGAGGCTCGCGATGGGTATCGTTATTTTCTGACCTTCACAGATGATTTGAGCAGTATGGGTATATCAACTTGATGAAACATAAGTCTGAAACATTTGAAAAGTTCAAAGGAATTCAGAGTGAAGTAGAAAATCATCGTAACAAAAAAATAAAGTTTTTGCGATCTGATCGTGGAGGCGAATATTTGAGTTATGAGTTTGGTCTTCATTTGAAACAATGCGGAATAGTTTCGCAACTCACGCCACACGGAACACCACAGAATAATGGTGTGTCCGAACGTCGTAATCGTACTTTACTAGATATGGTACGATCTATGATGTCTCTTACTGATTTACCGCTATCATTTTGGGGTTATGCTTTAGAGACAGCTGCATTCACATTAAATAGGGCACCATCTAAATCCGTTGAGACGACACCTTATGAAATGTGGTTTGGCAAGAAACCCAAGTTGTCGTTTCTTAAAGTTTGGGGCTGCGATGCTAATGTGAAAAAGCATCAACCTGATAAGCTCAAACCCAAATCGGAGAAATGTGTCTTCATAGGATACCCAAAGGATACTGTTGGGTGCACCTTCTATCACAAATCCGAAGGCAAGACATTCATTGCTAAAAATGGATCCTTTCTAGAGAAGGAGTTTCTCTCGAAAGAAGTGAGTGGGAGGAAAGTAGAACTTGATGAGGTAACTGTACCTGCTCCCTTATTGGAAAGTAGTTCATCACAGAAATCAATTCCTGTGACTACTACACCAATCAGTGAGGAAGCTAATGATGATGATCATATAACTTCAGATCAAGTTACTACTGAACCTCGTAGGTCAACCAGAGTAAGATCCGCACCAGAGTATTATGGTAATCTAGTTCTGGAGGTCATGTTACTTGACCATGACGAACCTACGAACTATGAGGAAGCGATGATGAGCCCAGATTCCGCGAAATGGCTTGAGGCCATGAAATCTGAGATGGGATCCATATATGAGAACAAAGTGTGGACTTTGGTTGACTTGCCCGTTGATCCGCAAGCCATCGAGAACAAATGGATCTTCAAGAAGAAGACCGACGCTGACGGTAATGTTACTGTCTACAAAGCTCGACTTGTTGTGACAGGTTTTCGACAAGTTCAAGGAGTTGACTACGATGAGACATTCTCACCCGTAGCGATGCTTAAGTCCGTCCGAATCATGTTAGCAATTGATGCATTTTATGATTATGAAATTTGGCAAATGTATGTAAAGACTGCATTCCTGAATGGATTTCTGGAAGAAGAGTTGTATATGATGCAACCCGAAGGTTTTATCAATCCAAAGGATGCTAACAAAGTGTGCAAGCTCCAGCGATCCATTTATGGACTGGTGCAAGCATGTCGGAGTTGGAATAAACGTTTTGATAGTGTGATCAAAGCATATGGTTTTATACAGACTTTTGGAGAAGCCTATATTTACAAGAAAGTGAGTGGGAGCTCTTAGCATTTCTAATATTATATGTGGATGACATATTGTTGATTGGAAATGATATAGAATTTCTGGATACATAAAAGGATACTTGAATAAGAGTTTTTCAATGAAAGACCTCGGTGAAGCTGCTTATATATTGGGCATCAAGATCTATAGAGATAGATCAAGATTCCTAATTGGACTTTCACAAAGCACATACCTTGATAAAGTTTTGAAGAAGTTCGAAATGGATCAAGCAAAGAGAGGGTTCTTGCCTGTGTTACAAGGTGTGAAGTTGAGTCAGGCTCAATGCCCGACCAGGGCAGAAGATAGAGAGAAAATGAAAGTCATTTCCTATGCTTCAGCCATAGGTTCTATCATGTATGCAATGCTGTGTACCAGACCTGATGTGTGCCTTGCTATTAATTTAGCAAGGAGGTACCAAAGTAATCCAGGAGTGGATCACTGGACAGTGATCAAGAACATCCTGAAATACTTGAAAAGGACTAAGGATATGTTTCTCGTTTCTGGAGGTGACAAAGAGCTCGTCGTAAATGGTTACGTCGATTCAAGCTTTAACACTGATCCGGATGACTCTAAGTAACAAACCGGATACGTATTTATATTGAACGGTGGAGCTGTATGTTGGTGCAGTTCTAAGCAAACGTCATGGCGGGATCTGCATGTGAAGCGGAGTACATAGCTGCTTCGGAAGCAACAAATGAAGGAGTCTGGATGAAGGACTTCATATCCGATCTAGGTGTCATACCTAGTGCATCGGGTCCAATGAAAATCTTTTGTGACAATACTGGTGCAATTGCCTTGGCAAAGGAATCTAGATTTCACAAGAGAACCAAGCACGTCAAGAGACGCTTCAATTCCATCCGCGATCAAGTCAAGGAGGGAGACATAGAGATTTGCAAGATACATACAGACCTGAATGTTGCAGACCCGTTGACTAAGCCTCTCTCGTGAGCAAAACTTGATCAGCACCAAGACTCCCTGGGTGTTAGAATCATTATTGTGTAATCTAGATTATTTACTCTAGTGCAAGTGGGAGACTGAAGGAAATATGCCCTAGAGGCAATAATAAAGTTGTTATTTATATTTCCTTATATCATGATAAATGTTTATTATTCATGCTAGAATTGTATTAACCGGAAACTTAGTACATGTGTGAATACATAGACAAACAGAGTGTCACTAGTATGCCTCTACTTGACTAGCTCATTGAATCAAAGATGGTTAAGTTTCCTAGCCATAGACATGAGTTGTCATTTGATTAACGGGATCACATCATTAAGAGAATGATGTGATTGACTTGACCCATCCGTTAGCTTAGCACGATGATCGTTTAGTTTGTTGCTATTGCTTTCTTCATGACTTATACATGTTCCTATGAATATGAGATTATGCAACTCCCGGATACCGGAGGAACACTTAGTGTGCTATCAAACATCACAACGTAACTGGGTGATTATAAAGATGCTCTACAGGTGTCTCCGGTGGTGTTTGCTGAGTTGGCATAGATCGAGATTAGGATTTGTTACTCCAAGTATCGGAGAGGTATCTCTGGGCCCTCTCGGCATCACTATAAGCCTTGCAAGGAATGTGAATAATGAGTTAGTTGCAGGATGATGCATTACAGAACGAGTAAAGAGACTTGCCGGTAACGAGATTGAATTAGGTAATGATATATCTACGATCGAATCTTGGGCAAGTAGCATACCGATGACAAAGGGAACAACGTATGTTGTTATGCGGTTTGACCGATAAAGATCTTCGTAGAATATGTAGGAACCAATATGAGCATCTAGGTTTTGCTATTGGTTATGACCGGAGACGAGTCTTGGTCATGTCTACATAGTTCTCGAACCAGTAGGGTCCGCACGCTTAACGTTCGGTGACGATTGGTATTATGAGTGTATGTGTTTTGATCTACCGAAGGTAGTTCGGAGTCCCGGATGTGATCACGGACATGACGAGGAGTCTCGAAATGGTCGAGACATAAAGATTGATATATTGGACGGCTATGTTCGGACACCGGAAGTGTTCCGGGAGTTTTCGGATAAAACCGGAGTGCCGGAGGGTTATCGGAACCCCTTGGGGGTACTAATGGGCCTCGATGGGCCTTAGTGGAGAGAGAGAGGAGCGGCCAGGGCAGGCCGCACGCCCCTCCCCCTTGTGACCGAATAGGACAAGGAAGGGGGGGCGGCGCCCCCCTTTCCTTTCCCGCTCTCCCTCTCCTTCCTTCCCCCTCTCTCCCTGTTGGTGGAAACCTACTAGGACTTGGAGTCCTAGTAAGATTCTCCTCTTGGGGGCGCGCAAAGGAGGCCGGCCGGTCTCCCCCTCCCTCCTTTATATACATGGGGAAGGGGGGCACCCTAGAACACACAAGTTGATTGTTTAGCCGTGTGCGGTGCCCCCCACCACAGATTTCCACCTCTGTCATACCGTTGTAGTGCTTAGGCGAAGCCCTGCATCGGTAACTTCATCATCACTGTCATCACGCCGTCGTGTTGACGAAGCTCTCCCTCGACACTCAGCTAGATCTAGAGTTCGTGGGACGTCACCGAGCTGAACGTGTGCAGATCGCGGAGGTGTCGTACTTTCGGTAGTAGGATCGGTCGGACCGTCAAGACGTACGACTACATCAACCGCGTTGTCATAACGCTTCCGCTTTCGGTCTACGAGGGTACATCGAGAACACTCTCCCCTCTCGTTGCTATGCATCTCCTAGATGGATCTTGCTTGTTGATACGTCTCCAACGTATCTATAATTTTTGATTGTTCCATGCTATTATATTATCCATCTAGGATGTTTTATATGCTATTTTATATGATTTTTGGGACTAACCTATTAACCTAGAGCCCAGTTCTAGTTTGTGTTTTTTCCTTGTTTTTGAGTTTTACAGAAAAGGAATACCAAACGGAGTCCAATTGACGTGCCAATTTTTGATGATTTTTTATGGACCAAAAGAAGCCCCCAGAGTAAAAGAGTTGGGCCAAAAGAGTCCCGATCCATCCACGAGGGTGGAGGGCGCGCCCTACCCCCTAGGCATGGGCCCCTATCTCATGGATGACTCGGAGACCCCCCTGACGTGAGACCTACGCCAAAAATTCCTATAAATACAGAAACCTCCAGAAAATAACCTAGATTGGGAGTTCCACCGCCGCAAGCCTCTGTAGCCACCAAAAACCAATCGGGGCCCTGTTCCGGCACCCTGCCAGAGGGAGGATGTTGGTGTCAAAACCGGCGGATCTTGGGTAGGGGGTCCCGAACTGTGCGTCTAAGGCGGATGGTAACAGGAGGCAGGGGACACGATGTTTACCCAGGTTCGGGCCCTCTCGATGGAGGTAATACCCTACTTCCTGCTTGATTGATCTTGATGATATGAGTATTACAAGAGTTGATCTACCACGAGACCGTAGAGGCTAAACCCTAGAAGCTAGCCTATGGTATGATTTTTGTTGTCCTACGGACTAAACCCTCCGGTTTATATAGACACCGGAGGGGGCTAGGGTTACACAGAGTCGGTTACAAGGGAGGAAATCTACATATCCGCATTGCCAAGCTTGCCTTCCACGCCAAGGAGAGTCCCATCCGGACATGGGTCGAAGTATTCAATCTTGTATCTTCATAGTCCAACAGTCCGGCCAAAGGATATAGTGCGGCTGTCCGAGGACCCCCTAATCCAGGACTCCCTCAGTAGCCCCAGAACCAGGCTTCAATCACGATGAGTCCGGCGCGCAGATTGTCTTCGGCATTGCAAGGCGGGTTCCTTCTCCGAATACTCCATAGAAGATTTTGAACACAAGGATAGTGTCTGGCTCTGCAAAACAAATTCCACATACCACCGTAGAGAGAATAATATTTTCACCAATCTAATCTGCTGACAGCTTTTCACAACGTGACGTATTGCCGTGGTTTGGTCATGATGAACTGTTTTCCCGTGCCTGCCACTGCACGTGTTGCGAGGTGGTTTTATTGGCACGTCCTGTCAAAGCAGAGATCGTGTCCCTCCTTTCACGGGATTCTCATCAATACGGGTGTGGGTAACCCAATCATGCCTGCTGGTATGACTCCTCGATTTTAGGCAAGTTCCAAACGGCCACGCGGAGGACGCTTGATATTCACCCCCTTCATAAAGGGGCCAAGGCCTGTCCTTTTCTTCTCGCACTCAATCGAATCCTTCTCCCACCCCGAGTTCCAACACCCAAGGCTCAAGCTAGGCGCTTCGGACCTTCAGTCATGTCCGGATCCAACCTTCAAGGTCGGTGGATGCCCTCCTCTGTCACAGAGGAGGACATCAAGAAGCTAAGAGAAGCTAGGTATCTGACCGGCGAAATCTCACACAGGCTGCCTGCTCGAGGGCAGGTCATTCCCACTCCCGAACCTGGCGAGAGCGTCATATTCGTCTCCCACTTCCTCCGAGGGCTAGGCTTTAGCCTAGATCCCTTTGTTAGAGGGCTCATGTTCTACTACAGGCTAGATTTCCATGATCTAGCTCCGGATTCCATTCTTCACATTTCGTCGTTTATCGTCATGTGTGAGGCCTTCCTCCGCGTCACCCCACACTTCGGCTTATGGCTCAAGACCATTAATGTGAAGCCGAAGATGATCGATGGGCGACACGCAGAGTGCGGAGGTGCGATAATAAGCAAAGGCGTGGATGCTCCATGGCCAAAGGGTTCCTTCCCGGAGACTTCCAATTTATGGCAGCGGGAGTGGTTTTACATCACAGCACCTCGAGGTACTAAGTGGGTGGCCGCCCCTGCCTTCCGTTCGGGTTCCCCGCCACAACTGGCGTCGTGGGTAAACAAGGACCTGGACTGGGGGCCAGCAAATGACGTGCTGACATTGCAGAGTCGCATCCGAGATCTCCTCCAGAGAGATATCGGTTATGCAAGTCATGCTAGTTCGTCGAGCCCTACCTTGCAAACGTCGACCTCTCTGTATGTGGGAGTTCAACCCAGAAGGGCCGCTAACTATTCAACAATTCTTCGGCGTGACGCTCGAAGAGATGTATGGAATGTTCTTCGGATCACGAATAAAGTGTCCGGACACCACCGAGGATGCGGGTCTGAACTGCAATCGTCCAGACACCAACGTAAGTATTTCCGCGGCCGAACATGCATGATGTCTATTTATTTGTCACAACATCGTTCTGAAAAAGTTGCTCTTTGACCAGGACTGGATAAAGAAGGCGAAGTTGATCAGGTGTTCGGCCCCCCTTCCCGAAGGCTCACCGGATCATGTACTAGCCAGGATGCTTGAGCTTGCGCCTTATCAAGCGCCATCCAGGGAAGATAAAGGGAGGAACAAAGAGGCCGAAAGCGAGCCTCACTCATTATTCATCCAAACTGAGGGAATTAGTGCCTCCGCGAAGGAGGATAACCGGCAAGAAGAATCTAAAATTCCCTCTCCCCAGGGAAGGAAGAGGACCGCCTCTGAAGACTTGGAAGCAATGGTCTCCAAGCGAGGGAAGAAACCTTTGTCAGGGGGCCCTACCCCGGAGGGCATCCTTACCGCACAGTGCCCACTAGGGGACCAGCCCTCCACCAGCTGTAAGTAAACAAAAGTACTTTATAGTGAATATATCCTACTTTATTTCTGAGGACAATAACCGAGATGCATGTCTTGTAGTTCAGATAGTAGCCCTTCTCGACAGAGTTCGTCTTCGGGGGATCTTCTTCCGGAGATGATGGAGAGCGAAACGCCTCCCCATGCTTCCCCGCCTCATGAGGCGGACGACCCTGAGGTGTCATCACGGAGGATTTCTCCTGATCCCCCAAGGCCAGAGGGTAACCCCTCGGCCACCCGAAGTCCGGAGTATTTGGCTCCTAAGGAGAGCAACAGAAAGAGTCCGGAACTGTCCGGTGTGCGACCAGACGCACAGACGAACCTTGGAGCAAGTGGCTATCTCAGAAGCGCATCATATGCTAATGGGTATGGTGGTTGAGAGGATTTCATCCGCCGAAAGCGGGTTGCATGAAGCTTTTATGAGCCTGCTGAGAGGCTTTGAGGTACGCAAAATACTATATATTTTTTGACGGTACCGCACACGCTAGGTGTGCCCTATGCAGATAGTAGCCCCTGAGACTCTGGTTGCTATCAGAAAAGACGGCAAATAGAGGATCATAGTCCCAGGTAATAACCGTGCTGCTTTCATGTGCAGGCGGCTGAGGGTCCGGTGGCTAGCCGGACTGGTGAGTTTGCCGAACTGAAGCGGCAGCTTGATGCGGCAGTTGCCGACATCGTGCTTGTAAACAAGCGGCTTGACGAGGCACAGGGTATGTATTCTCCTATGATCAACGCATATTACGAGGAGCATGATGCTAGTATCTGTAATATGCTGCGACTGCAGCTGGGGCTGTCGCCGTGGAGACCCTTCGGGCGGAACTTGCCCAAGCCAAGGAACAAGCCAGGAAGAGTGATGCGGCCGCCCTAAAGGTGGTCGAAGAGCTAAGAGCCGAACAGGTTGCGCATTGCTAGAGCAAAGAAAAAATGGCCAAAATGGCTGTTGAGTTGAAAGATGCCGCCGACTGTTATGAGCTTCTTGAAAAGGAAAGCAAAACGAAGACGGCGGACCTGGAGAAAGCCACGGTAGCAGCCAAGGAAGCCCGCTCTAATATCAGAGCAGCGAAGGAGGAGCTACGTCAAGCCGGGGATATCGCGGCTGGGAAGCCCTTTTTGTTGCGGACGAAGTTCGGAGATCCTAAGTATGCCCCTCTGGATAAATTATGGAGTTCTGCAGACGCATACTTGGATTTGGCGGCGAGTGCTGCTGATGCGACCGAGTTTTTCAAAGATGAAAAAGATCACGAAGTGGAAAAGCTATTCTGGTCGCAGTTCAATGTTCCATTGCGTCCGCTGCTGTTGAATGAGCAAATGGCCGAGTGGGCCGAGCTCCATAGGTTGTCCGGGCTTGCCACGAGGTCTGTTGTGGATCATCTTTGGCCAGAAGGACCAAGGCCGAATAGTTATTTTGGCTTGGTGCAACGATTCGTTGGTGCTGTGCCGCATATCGACGCTGTGAAGAGGTCGGCGTGCATAGAGGGTGCGCGGATGGCTCTTGCCCGTGTCAAGACATACTGGGCAGAGATGGAGGCCACCGCTATTGCAACCCAGAGTTCGGCCGTGCACTATTTTGAAGAAGTCTTAGAAGGCGCTCGTTTAATAGAGGCTCAGTGCTCGAAGAGAATCATGTTTTAGTGACATGTATACTGATTGTAAGAACAATTTTATTTGAATGGTAAAGGTTGTGTTTATACTTTTGCCTGAAGTATTATTATGCCCCCTGTGCAGTCGTTTATGTATATATATATATCCTGAAAGTTTGCAGTCGTCGGCTTTAGCCCCCACACATATAATGCGGGGGTGTTCGCCAAAGTGCATCTTCACACTTGATCCAACGTCTTGGTTCATTAAAGAGGTGGTAGTTTGGCGAACGAGGCAATCGGACTATATTGCTTTAACACTTTCACTTAACCATAGGAGTTTGACAATGGGGCTACTATATAGCCCCTGGTATTTCCGCGTCTATCCGAATACGATGCGTGTACGTACATGACCGGGAAAACCGGTCCTTCATTAATGCGGAGGAATCCCAAAGATTCCGATGAGTCATCGAGTGGTTGACCAGTCTCATGCTTTATCATGATAGTCAGTTTTCGGCTTTCTCTACTGAGGTGCTCGTCCGGATGAACCAGGGCACAATCGCAGCAGTTCTCCCGGTGCCGCCTTAGCCGATAGAGCGGAACGTAAGGTAGCAAAACACGGGAGCTAGGCAAACCCAACATTTGACCAAAGAAATAATTCAGAGCTGATGCATATAAGGCCGAACTCGCAACGCCGAAAACTCCCTAAGGTATTCGGTCTTTACAACATATACTGGGCTGAGTAAAGCCCTTGAACCCTGAATTTCCAGGTACATGCATTGGTCTGACGTGGTGAAATGCCAATAACGCCAGTGTCCCTCTCGGTTGCATTGAGTATCCGGAGGGTGTGAAGCAACAAGAGACAGTAAGAAAGGTTTACACAGGGTCTTAATCTAAAAAGAAACCTTTGAGCGGGGCCCTGCTGCACGTCTGCGCCTGTGTCTCCGTTGTGCCGTATCCTGGAAGGGTGTAGCACGATTATCATCTATTAAAAGAGGAAAACTTAGATGAAATTTGTCGTGCGAAAAATTTGTTGTTCTTAATAAACAATTAAAATTCAAAATAAAGTCAAGCCGAACTGTAGACTTTGTATTTTTACATGCGGGAAGCCCCTAGCACCGTCTACGGGGGTATATTTATCAACCCCATCTCAGGTTTATCTAATCTGTTATAGCTAGTAGTGCGCTGGACTCGTCTAGCCATGTCTGCGACCTTGACGACCGATCATTTATGCTAGTTGAAGAGGCCATTTAGTGTTCGGCAGCTAAAGTTGCCGCTCATTCTTCCGCGCGTAAGGAACGCTCAATATTTCCGCTAACTGTGATGATGCCACGTGGACCGGGCATCTTAAGCTTAAGAGAAGCGTAATGTGGTACTGCATTAAAACGAGCGAAAGTTGTTCTTCCGAGTAGTGCTTGATAGCCACTTCGGAATGGAGCGATGTCGAAGGTTAACTTTTCACTTCGGAAGTTGTCGGGAGAACCGAATACAACCTCTTGTATTAGAGAGCCCGTACAGCGGGCCTCCGGGCCTAGTATTACTCCTTTAAAGGTAGTACTGCTTTGGCTGATTCTTGTCGGGTCTATCCTCATTTTGCGGACTGTATCCTGATATATCAGATTAAGACCACTGTCGCCGTCCATGAGGACTTGGGTGAGATGGCATCTGTTGAAAATTGGGTCTAGCACCAAGGCAGCCAATCCTCCATGCCGGATACTTGTCAGGTGATCCCTGCGATCAAAAGTGATCGGGCAGGCCGACCAAGGGTTGAACTTAGGGGTGACGGGCTCTACGGCGCGTATGTCTCGGAGTGCATGTTTGCTCTTCCTCTTCGTCACGTGAATCGTGTTCGCTGTTTTGACCTCTGGTGGGAACTTTTTCTGTCCCCCCGTGTTTTGCTGACGAGGCTCATCCTCGTCTTCACTTGGTGTATCCCTCCCCTTGTGTTCGGCGTTTAGCTTACCGGCCTGCTTGAAGACCCAGCATTCTCTGTGGGTGTGATTTGCAGGTTTATCGAAGGTGCCATGAATCTGACATAATTTGTCTAGAATATTGTTTAGGCTGGACGGTCCATCTCTGTTGTCTTTGAAAGGCTTTTTCCGCTGACCGGGTAGAGAGCCCCTGAATCCGGCGTTTACCGCCGTGTTGTCTGGGTTGTCTTCGTTATTTTGACGCTTGCTTTTACTGCGTCGTGGTTTTCCATTACCATCCCTGACTTCAGATGTGCCTGGGTCACTGGTGCTACTACGGGCCAGCCAGCTATCTTCGCCCGCGCAGAAGCGGGTCATAAGGCTTGTTAGGGCTGCCATTGTCCTTGGCTTTTCTTGGCCGAGGTGTTTGGTGAGCCATTCGTCTCGGATGCTGTGTTTGAAAGCTGCTAAGGCTTCGGCGTCCGGGCAGTCAACGATTTGGTTCTTCTTAGTGAGAAATCTGTTCCAAAGCTTTCGGGCTGACTCTCCGGGCTGTTGAATTATATGACTTAAATCGTCTGCATCCGGAGGTCGGACATAGGTCCCTTGAAAATTAGCCCTAAAGGCCTCCTCAAGCTCCTCCCAACTTCCAAATGAATTTTCGGGGAGGCTCTTCAGCCAGTGCCGAACTGGTCCTTTTCAGCTTGAGGGGCAACTACTTGATGGTGTGGAGATTGTCTCTGCGAGCCATATGGATGTGGAGGAAGAAGTCCTCAATCCAGACCCCCGGGTCTATCGTTCCGTCGTACGCCTCTATGTTCACGGGTTTGAATCCCTCTGGAAATTCGTGATCCAGCACCTCATCGGTGAAACATAGGGTGCGCGGCACCCCAGTATTTGAATGTGTCATGGCGTTCTGACGGTTGTAGTGTTCGGTTTTGATTATGCGCTGGAGCGCGCTTCCTAGATCCGTAGATGGATCTGGTTATGCCGGCCTTTTGATGCAAGCCCTCGCGTGGATCGTGTGCTGACTTATGTGCGGCCTTGTTAGCCGCTCTATTGCGGCCACGAGGTGGTCGATCCGACCGGTCGGCCATTTTACTTTTCGGCTGTGCGGGCTCTAAGGCCTCATCATCGAATTCAGGCAACAACTTGCGCTTTGGATAGCTCTTTGTGTGGCGACTACCACCATACTTTTCTTCAGTGTCGAGCACTTTGTTCCATCTACTGTTGAGCGTATCCTGCGCGGCCTTAAGCCTTTGCTTCTGCTTCTTCAGACTCCTCGCGGTGGCAATAAGCCTTCTATGGAGGCTCTCTTGTTCCAAGTGCCTTTCCGGGATGATGTGTGCATCGTTGTCTGGACTGTTTTCCTCTTCGGAGAGAGTTTGATGAGCTTTATCCTCGGTGTCGCCGTGATCGGACAGCGGATCTGTACTATGTTCGCCGTCCGCTGGTTCATCCTGCTCTGTCGCTGGGTCCGTGTGGTCGTCGTTTCCTCTAGAGTCGACCGGGGTATTATTTTTTCTTGCGTTGTTATCGCTGTTTTTGCCAAGGCGGGATTTGGAGCGGCACCTACGCCGTCGCTTTGGTTGCTTCTCGAGGGAGCTGTCCTTCGCTGCATCCTTCCGTTCCTCGTCATTGTTTTCTTTGGGTGTGTCCACCATGTATATATCATATGATGAGGTGGCACTCCAGTGCCCTGTGGGTGATGGTTCCTGTTTGTCTCCTGCATCGTCGTCCATACCGTCGATGTCTTCGAAACCGAAATCGAGCATGTCGGTTAAATCGTCGACAGTGGCTACTAAGTGGGTGGTGGGTGGGCAGCGAATTTCTTCGTCGTCCGCATCCCGTTCTAGCCGGACATAGTTCGGCCAAGGGTCTCCTGACAAGGAAATAGACCTCAATGAGTTTAGCACGTCGCGCAGGGGCGAGTGCTGAAAGATATCCGCGGAGGAAAACTCCATGATCGGTGCCAAATCGGATTCGATAGGCACGGACGCAGGCGGTTTGGAGCCCGTGGCCGGGGACGAATCCAAGTGTCCAGCAACATGGGTCTCATAAAAGGTGAAATCAGTATTCGGCTCTATCACCGCTGAGTGTGCGACCTCCGTGGAGGGGTCCATCCACCCGTCCTCGGACGGCGTAATCTGCCTCGGATCAAGGGCCGGAGTAGCTGCAGGTGGGATCTCCCGAACACTGTCCGTCGGCAGAGCTAAGTCATGCCTGTCGTGGCTGTGCGGCGCACCTGACATGGGCTCGAATCCGTCGAAGATCAAGTCTCCGCGGATGTCGGCAGTATAGTTTAAACTTCCAAACCCGACCTGATGGCCAGGGGCGTAGCTTTCGATCTGCTCCAGATAGCCAAGCGAGTTGGCCCGAAGTGCGAAGCTGCCGAATACGAAGATCTGTCCGTTGAGGAAAACCTCACCCTGGATCGCATTGTTGGCGATGATCGGAGGAGCCATCAAGCCTTTATCGTGACGACACAGTGGAACTCTCAATGAAAGCACCAATGTCCGTGTCAAAACCGACGGATCTCGGGTAGGGGGTCACGAACTGTGCATCTAAGGCGGATGGTAACAGGAGGCAGGGGACACGATGTTTACCCAGGTTCGGGACCTCTCGATGGAGGTAATACCCTACTTCCTACTTGATTGATCTTGATGATATGAGTATTACAAGAGTTGATCTACCACGAGATCGTAGAGGCTAAACCCTAGAAGCTAGCCTATGGTATGATTGTTGTTGTCCTATGGACTAAACCCTCCGGTTTATATAGACACCAGAGGGGTCTAGGGTTACATAGAGTCAGTTACGAGGGAGGAGATCTACATATCCTTATTGCCAAGCTTGCCTTCCGCCAAGGAGAGTCCCATCCGGACACGGGTCGAAGTCTTCAATCTTGTATCTTCATAGTGCAACAGTCGGGCCAAAGGATATAGTCCGGCTGTCCAAGGACCCCCTAATCCAGGACTCCCTCACCGGTGGCCATCTTCATCATCCCGGCACTCTCCATGACGAGGAGGGAGTAGTTCACCCTCGGGGCTGAGGGTATGTACCAGTAGCTATATGTTTGATCTCTCTCTCTCTCTCGTGTTCTTGATTCGGCAGGATCTTGATGTATCGCGAGCTTTGTTATTATAGTTGGATCTTATGATGTTTCTCCCCCTCTACTCTCTTGTAATGGATTGAGTTTTCCCTTTGAAGTTATCTTATCGGATTGAGTCTTTAAGGATTTGAGAACACTTGATGTATGTCTTGCATGTGCTTATCTGTGGTGACAATGGGATATTCACGTGATCTACTTGATGTATGTTTTGGTGATCAACTTGCGGCTTCAGTGACCTTGTAAACTTATGCATAGGGGTTGGCACACGTTTTCGTCTTGACTATCCGGTAGAAACTTTGGGGCACTCTTTGAAGTTCTTTGTGTTGGTTGAATAGATGAATCTAAGATTGTGTTATGCATATCGTATAATCATACCCACGGATACTTGAGGTGACATTGGAGTATCTAGGTGACATTAGGGTTTTGGTTGATTTGTGTATTAAGGTGTTATTCTAGTATG
This sequence comes from Triticum aestivum, assembly GCF_018294505.1. Classification (NCBI taxonomy): domain Eukaryota; kingdom Viridiplantae; phylum Streptophyta; class Magnoliopsida; order Poales; family Poaceae; genus Triticum; species Triticum aestivum. The sequence continues at coordinate 103,670,600 of NC_057814.1, read as the reverse complement.
AACTCTAGGATGGATCGAACGGAAAGAATAGCTTCATGTTATTTTACTACGGACTCTTGAATAGATCAATCAGAAAGAATAACTTTGAGGTGGTTTCGTACCCTACAATAATCTCTTCGTTTGTTCTCCGCTATTAGTGACTTTGGAGTGACTCTTTGTTGCATGTTGAGGGATAGTTATATGATCCAATTATGTTATTATTGTTGAGATAACTTGCACTAGTGAAAGTATGAACCCTAGGCCTTGTTTCCTAGCATTGCAATACCGTTTTCGCTCACTCTTACCACTTGTTACCTTTCTGTTTTTATATTTTCATAATACAAAAACCTATATCTACCATCCATATTGCACTTGTATCACCATCTCTTCGCCGAACTAGTGCACCTATACAATTTACCATTGTATTGGGTGTGTTGGGGACACAAGAGACTCTTTGTTATTTGGTTGCAGGGTTGTTTGAGAGAGACCATCTTCATCCTACGCCCCCCATGGATTGATAAACCTTAGGTCATCCACTTGAGGGAAATTTGCTACTATCTACAAACCTCTGCACTTGTAGGACCAACAATGTCTACAAGAAGAAGGTTGGGTAGTAGACATCATGTGTGCGTAGGATTTTTTTTGAAATTACTGCGTTCCCCAACAGTCTTTGCCATAAGTATCAGTGCTAGTCCAACTACCTCATCCGTGTTTTTATGAGTGATGCACCGAAAGTCCAAATATATATAGGTATTTGAGAGTTGCAAGGTTGTCCTACGACTACGGGAATGCATATCTAAACATTGAAAATATGTCACCAGAGAATACTAATGAAAGGGAAGAGATTTCCCAATATCCTCCTATTCATTCTTATGATGAATCAGGTAACGAGGAGGAGCTTTCTATTCAACCAATCTCATTAATAAGGAGTTCCAAAAAGAGGATTAAACCCACACATGATGTGAAGAAGAAAAAGAAAAGACGGAGAAGCAAAGGTAAAAAGGTATCCCTCTCAAATGATGTTGCTCCTATTACTCATTGTGATGATGATAATTGCTATACTATTGGTGCTATCCATACTATTAATGATGAGAGTGATTATGCTTATGATATGAAAAGGCCCAAGCTTGGGGATGCCATGTTTGATGAGAATGACAAGTTTGAGAATTTATTTGCTGCAATTAATGATTGTCCCAAGCTTGGGGATGCCAGGCCTCGTTTCCATCGGCTGTTCCGTCCAAGCCCTCCCGATGAACACGACGACGCATTCCGTTCCGACCCAGCCGGTTGGCTCCCCATGAACACGACGACGACGTTGTTGTTCCGTTCCGACCCAGCCATGTACACGAGCCCTTGCTGTACGTACGTGCGAGTAGGCATTCGAGACCCCGCCCGTATGTACGTACGTGGCCGTATTTACCTTCTTGCACCCTGGCCGTTGTACGTACGTGTACATGCTATGTGCACGCCTCTACTACGACACATGCGCGCCTCTACATCGACCAGTATGTACGTACACGTTCGCGACCAGAATGACAACGCTACGTACGCTTCGACCAGGTGGGTCCCGATTGTCAGGCACTTCCTTGCGTGCGAAGAAGTAGCTGGTGGGTCCCAGTAGCCAGGGGGGCCAATCGTTTTTTTTTGCCCGGACGCACTTCCTTGCGTGTGAAGATGTAGCTGGTGGGTCCCAGCAGTCAGGGGGAAACATTTTTTTTCATGAAATACGGTGGCCCGTCCGGTGGGTCCCCGCTGTCACGTGGAGGAATAATTATTTTGCACGTAATAAGGAGGCACTTCCTTGCGGCGGCCGTGGACCCAGCTGTCAGCCTCTCCACGTACAGTACTCTTCCGATGGAAGTCGGTCGATGACCACATTGACCACGCCGCGCCGAGAGCACCAAGGCGGTGGACGAAGGCGAGGCCTAGGAAGGGGACGACAGGGAGCCAGGGAAGACACGGCAGTGGATGCCCACGCGGAGAGGAGTATGAGGGCTCACTGGTTCGGCTGCGGTGTGAGGCTGCCGTCGCCGCAGAATAACAGGGGGTGTGGATGAGTAGAGGGATGGTCTGGCCAGCGGTGGGAGTAGTAGGGCGCGGTGAGGCCTCCGTGGCATCGCAGCCGGCCACGGGAGGCAGGAGCACGAGGCACGACCGGCGCTGGTTTGGGCGGCTGGAGCAAGAAGACCAGAGGTTGAAGAAGCACTACGGCCGTTGGATGGACATCGTACGGTCAATGGAGCTAGAATCGTATATATTGACTAAGTTGACAAAGCCCTCCTTCCCCGTCAACTTAGTAGGCCCACAAGTCAGCCTCCTACTATACTGGGTCCCAGCTAGCAGGGGGAGTATTCATTTTTTGTGCGTAATAAGGAGGCACTTCCGGTGGGTCCGAGCTGACAGCGGGGGGAACATTTTTTTCATGAAATACGGTGGCCCATCCAGTGGGTCCCAGCAGTCAGGGGGAAACGTTTCTTCGCCAAATACGGTGGCCCGTCCGGTGGGTCCCTACTGTCAGGTGGAGGAATAATTATTTTCCGCGTAATAAGGAGGCACTTCCTTGCAGCTGCCGTGGACCCAGCTGTCAGCCTCTCCACGACAGTACTCTTCCGATGGAAGTCAATCCTTGACCACATTGACCACGCCGCGCCGAGAGCACCAGGGCAGTCGACGACGGCGAGGCCTAGGAAGGGGACGACGTGGAGCCGGGGAAGACGCGGCAGTGGATGCCCACGCGGAGAGGAGTACGAGGGTTCACTGGTTCGGCTGCGGTGTGAGGCTGCCGTCGCTGCAGAATAACAGGGGGTGTGGGTGAGTAGAGGGATTCCCTGGCCAGCGGTGGGAGTAGTAGGGGGCGGTGAGGCCTGCATGGGAGGCGGGAGCAGGCGGTCCCGTCGACGCTGGATTTGGCGGCTGGAGTAAGAAGATCAGAGATTGAAGAAACACGACGGCCGTTGGATTGACATCCAACGGTTACGTCTGCTAGAATCGTTTGTTGATGTATATAATAACTAAAAAAATCTTGTATACGCGTCAACTTAATAGGCCCATAAGTCAGACTATTCCCCCTTTTTTTAATAATTTATATATAGCTCATTGCGACTTCTTATGCAATTTATTGAAGTCCTTTTTTTTGGTTGGCCAGGGCCAATTTCGCATATTTCTGTGGGTTCCAAACTATTTTTAATACCAAAATGTCGAGCCAGATTTAAAGTACTTTGAAGATATATTTAAATTAGGTTAATGCCCAGTGAAATAGGAATCTGAAAATGTGAAAAAATTCAGAAATTATAAAGTAATTGCCAATTTGTCATCTGTTTTTATATTTATAACCAATTTCATATTACATTCAAGATTTGCAGGCATCTTGAAAGAGTTGCGGCCCATCAGGGCGTAGAAAAATAAATAGGCCTGGATTGGGTATTCTTCAGAAAAAATAAACTGGGCTCATTTTCACAAAGAAAAAAAATAGCTGGGCTGGTCACATGGTGAACATAAAATATAAGCCTGGGCTAGACGGGCCACAACCCAGTTCAAACCCTGCTCCATCTCAACAATAACAAAAAATACTGGTCGAGCAGCTACGTCCCAGGTGTGAGCCGATCTTGTGATGTTCTCTTGTCTATTGACTATATACGCTCACAATGTCGTGGGTCCCAGATGTCAGGAAAACACTAGGAGGAAGCATTTTATTTATCCATCTGCTGACATGATGGGCCCGTACTGTCATCCTCTCCACGTACTTCTGCCGATTCCTGTTGTTTGTTGACCATGTTGACAACCCGAGAGGGCGGCGCCGCGGCGAGCGCGCCAAAGCGTGCGGAGGACGACGGCGAGGCCTCGGACGTCGGCATTAACGATTTAGGAGACGGTGGGGCGGTGATGCATGCGCTGAGGCGCAGCCAGCCATGGGAGGCAGAAGCAGGCGGCCCCGCTGGCGCTGGTTTGGTTTTGGCGCCTAGAGGAAGACAGGACTGAAGAAACACGACAGACTATAAAAGCAGCAGGAGTACTTAACAACCTTAACTGAAACCAGCAGGGGCACTTAACAACCATAGCTGAAAGAAGTATGAGTACTTATAACGGTTCAACCATACAAAGCACGCCTCGAATAATGCTACTTTGCCTACAGTTAACCAAGGGTGAGGCCGCCAAGCCCCAGGACAAGGCCCCGGCGCCACCCCGCGCATCCACAACCTTTTGAAAGCGGCTTCATCTCGCAATGTGGTCAATAAACAGGATATTCGCTTTAGAGCCGTGGAAAAGCAGGAACATAATCTGATGTCCTATTCTCCAAGATGGATGGGCCTTCATTATTTGAGACCACCCATGAATAAGTATCTTTTCACCTCCAAGGGGAATGGAGTAGGTCGACATAAACATCATGTTGTGACCAAGCGCAAGTCTGACCCGACCATGGTCAGGCATCTGTATAGGAACAATAGAACTGGACAGTTTCTGTTTCAAGAAGATCACAGCTGTAAAACTGTGTATAAGCAATAGTTTATGAACAACATATATAACAAAAATAGCTCGTACCATAAGTTTCTCGACACAGTTGGACCTGTTCAACGAGTGCAACAGTGGCACACATATCCCACGTGGCCTTCCACCACTGAAACGCCCCACAAGGACCTCAAGACGGTCAATAAGTGTAGGAACTTGTGGATGTCGTCCCAGTCAACTTCAGTGCCATCAGTAACAGCCGAGTTGTTACAGAGTAACAAACGAGCAGCCTGCTTAACTCTAAAAAAACCTACACGTGCCACCAATTATAAGAAAATATTAGTTAGAAGTAGCATCTTCGTGAGAGATTCGTTGCTACTTCTAAAGTTAAATTGTGATTAGTTAGACAGAATAGGTGGATTAAGAAGTAATCGAGGAAACAAGCAAGAACCAGATACAAAACTAACATGGATGAACAATTGGAACGACGTCGGGGTGGAAGATCGCAGTGAAGATGAGACCAGGTTCTGCTATTTCCATCAACATTCATGCGCCAACTTTCAGTCCGTAACACTTGAGAAAGTTTATCCAAGTTCGGCCATAAAAAAAGCAGCGATCTTATTGGTTCATGAACATCCATGGCTTGTCTTCACTGTGACCATTAAACTGGTGTATTCAGTTATGGCAAGGTCGAGCATCTTGAGTACCTGTGTTCTGGCAGAGCAAATAATGTACTGCAGGAAAAATAATATGAGAACACAATGTATTCCCTATCCAAATCTAGAAATAACTTCCTCCTTCACGTCAGTGTTAACCATCGTACTGGTAGTACCTTTTATCCAAATGTAGCAATCCAAATTTCCAAATTAGTCGACAGCATGTTCAAAAAAACCCCACCCTCCCGGATAGAAAAGAGGATTCTAGGAACATACTGTGCGCGTTTTAAAATCCTATGTTAGGATGAGAAGGAACAAGTGTGGCGTCTCGCCGAGGGCGCAGAAACCTGTCGGGTCCTTGCACTTTGGGCACTGAAATGAAACACACTAGATTCAGTAGGAAGAAAAATGCATCAACGGCGGTGGCTGCCATCCTAGGATTACCCGCGACCAAGGGACTTGGATTTATCGGGGATGGATGAAGAATTCGTACCTGGTTCTCCATGAGAAAACCCTATGCAATCGCCGAGAGGGGGTTTTCTCTGAACAAGCAGACGAGGGAGAAGAGGATTCAGGCCCAGTGAAATATTGCCGCTTCGTCCGTCCAGCTTACTGCTAAAGCTGGAAAGGGGGGTTTATGATTGACGGCTCATTGGGCATTACTGCGGCGCTACGACCGGGGTGTGTCTACCGTGCAGTTGTGCACTCTAATTTGTGCATATGGCACGTGGACCCCGTTGTCGGATGCCCCACATATCAGCGAAACAAAGTAGAAAGATAGGAGTAACCAGTTACACAAAAATATATTTTTGACAGAGAGATACTCCCTCTGTAAAGAAATATACAAATCTTTTATATCACAACTTTATACATAAGAAAAATCAATTGGAATGTATATAACATATATAATTATAAAAAACAGAGTTGTTTTTAACACAGTATAGACGAGTTGGTGATGATGGTGTGGCTGCCATCCTGCAATATAGGTTGTCCGATTTATATCTGACGGATAGGAAGGAAACTATGGCAATTTTGCAAAAAGGTACCCACACACCTGTCCACATTTGCAAATAAGGCCTTCCCTCGTTCATCCTTTTCTCTCACAAGATAAAATACTCATACAAATGCATCTTGATGTTACGTGCAACGCACGGCCATTATGGGGGTTCAGCTGAGAATATAATACTCTGACAAGTTCACGGTTCTGGACTTTGGGCCGCAGGCCCACCCTGCATGTTTGGGGGCCCATGTGTTCTACCTCAGCGCTTTTCATATTGCAAGAGATCGGTACGGCGCTGATTTTAGATGCTGTCGCAAGGCGAATACACAAAATTGAATAAAGCACGGCAACTGTTGGAATGAAATCGAACGACAGTTCCTCACCAGCAATGAGAGTTGCAATTCTATCAATGATATACCATGTGATAAATAATACTGTCTTATTACTTACACACACAGGACACTTGTTTCACCATGCCAGATTATTACATCAAAATCTCTCGTAGGATAGATCAGTTCGGCAGTTGCGTGCTGCTACTGAAGAATTTCAAAGTTGATTTGGACCAGCTCTCCTTGCCGAGAAAGTTCGATTTTGAGATCATCCCCTACTGCAAGATATGATTTAGATTTGAACCTTGACCATCCTTTAGCATCAATCATCATGCGACCATCCTTTGTACTTACGATATATTGAGCAGGTTCATTCACACCAAGGCTGCGCATGGTAAGAGAAACTTGGCCGCTGTCGCCCGGATTGTTGAACGACTCCCTCGTTGCTCTAGGAATTCTGTGTTTGCAAACAAGAAGACATACCCAAACAGTTAGATCGACACAGTGAATCATGCGAAACAACATGGAAAGAAAAAAGAACGAAACACTTGGGCAGCCAATGCTTACCAAGAAGGTGGACATGTCGGTTTTTGTAAGGACTTTGGTATATGAAGTGCGAACTGCAGCCCAGTCTGTTGCCGGTGCAACTGCTCATTCAGTTGCCGCTGCACGGGCTGGAGCAGATGCAAGTGCAAGTGTTGGTGCAGGTGCCAAAGTCGCCGCTGCTGCCGGAGATGGTTCTCCTTGTAGAGCTGGTGCCGGTGTCGGAGCAGGTGCCGGTGTTGATGCCCGGTCCTCCGATAGATCAGCCTGATCCGCTGACGCGGTCGGTGCCCAATCCTCTGCTGGATCAGACTGAGCTGCTGCCGCTGTCAGTGCTAGAGCAACTGCCGGTGCTCGAAGCCAAGTGTTTGGGAGATGGAAATTACTGTCTACTCATTACACGGACAATCCATCGGCACGATTTCCACTGCTCTAAATAGGGGTAGGATAGTAATTTCAATTAGACGTGGCATGATCGCCTCTGAGCCCATTCCGACACGGTGGGCGCCAAACATGGGCGGCAAAACACATTTGATTCAAGCTCGTCTGAAAGACCTCTGTTTCTCCCTCCATTTCCCCATTCATACACGGTGGGCGGCAAAACAAACTCGACTCGGCCGAAATCGATGTAGGCAAATATTTTCAATAGGGGCAGGTTTGTAACTTCACTCAGACGTGACACAACCACCCTACCTGTCAGCCCCGTTCATACACCGTGGGCGCCAACCATGGGCACCAACCACCCTCTCCTCGCCCGAAATCGCTCTGGGCAAATATTGGCGAGATGCGAGATTACCGTCGTATCCCCAACCGACGAGACGTCCAAATTTTAAACGGGGGCTAAGTTCATAACTTTCCCATATTTCAGACAGGCGCGTCCCAAAAACATGGTTCCCCGTACCTCTCCCTCCATTTTCCCATTCATACGCCGTCCGCGCTAGAACACCATCCCCACACCAGCCTCCGTCCGCCACCCCATCCATCGCCGCTGCCTCCACCACATCCATCGCCGTCGTCCTCCACCACATCCATCGCCACCGTCCTCCACCATGCCGGTGCACCTACCAAGACCACATCGTCCACTGCTAGAGATGGACGTTTCTCATCCACGGCAACGGACCAAGAGCCTTGCATCACGTCCTCTCGCTTCATCGGAGCTGTCGTCCTCTTTGCCGGGGCGGCTCACACGACCTTCTCTTCCACCGCAACGGGAATTATCCCTCGATGCACCCGTCTACCGTCGCAGATCTGCTTCAACGCCACCGACAGCCATCGCACCCCTGATGCCTACACAGCGCCGCAAGAGAGGTGGTACTTCATATCTCCTCAACTTTTTTATCTCAACCAGAAAATAGATCTTAACTTGGTTACTCTACTTTCTTTTCAGCTCTTAGAATTTAGTTCTTAGTCCAAAGCAAACAATGGCTGCTAAATATCATTTCTCTGGTTTCCCCCTTTTATGATCACTATACGATCAGAATACGTGCTTCGTGTCATAATAGCACTGCTCGACCCATCAAGCTAAACAAGCTTAGTTGTTCAAATACGAATCTGATATTATTAAAACAGATTCGTTTAATTGGTCAGCTAAATGTCCCTAAATTAGTTTCAAAAATGCATGTTCGCCGCTCGGGTGTGTATCTCTACAGGGTGCCCACGGTGGGCCGGCCCACCCTGGGATTTTGGGTCGTCCCAGGTCCCGATTCCCCTCTATTTTGCTGCGCGCTTCCGATCTCTACTCGCCCCCAGTCGCCTGCCTCGCCGGCGACTTGCCGTCCCCGGACGGCATGACTCTAGGAGGAGATGCTGGACTAACAGGAGGTCAGGAGCCGCTCGCCCAACAGCGTCACCGCTGCCCGGGCGCGCCGCCGTGCCTACCTTCCCAGTCCGTTCAGGGCTCAGGCGTGCAACACCCACTAAGCCAACCCGATTTATCCTGAGATAAGTCCTCAACACTCAGCAGCCACTCCTCATCACCCATTTTCTAATTGATTCATTACTCATTAGGCAGGACTGTCATTAGGGTTTGTTGTGTGCTCAGTGCTACCTACACTTAATGGTTCAGATGTATTTCGGTAATCTTTAGTACCTGTAAAGTTCACAGGGTTTTCAAAATTCCGGCCCTAGGAACAGACACTAGTCATTTTGGATTGTTGGTCGTAGTGACATTGACCCAGATTACTACTGCAAGCCAGGTTTGTTGACAATTTTACTTGTCTTTCTTACTCATTCGATATAATATCCAATTATTCACGTCGATTAGTTGCAAACAATAAGTGCTAGACAAACTTCTTGATTCAGATTTTGGACGGTCTCTTACTGCAGTTACAATTCTGCATACTTGTCCTAGTAAGCTCACAAGTAAATGATTGATTCACTACATCTATGCTTGCCTTGTCATATTTGTTGTCAATATTCTTTTAGGGTGGACCACCCTGTTTCTAAATACTGCAACCGTAGACATGAGTGAATAGTATTTCTCTATGTGATCTCTTCCATCATGTGTGGGCAACGAACACTGCATTGTATAGAAAGAAAGTGTCATTTCCAGCTTTTACATAGGCTTCGATCTTTTACATGGAATACAATCTGCCTACTTGCTTTGTGTCGCACTACCAACACTCCACCCTTGAAGCTAAACATTATGCCACTCATAATTCCTTAGTTTATTTGTTCAAATACGAATTTCATATGATTCTAATGTTCCTACTTCAGTTTTGAAATGTGTGTCTGCCTGTTATAGAGACATAAGGGGTTTGTATTTCTGTGTGTGGTCTGGTCAGCACGGTTGGGGGTGAACTTTGCATATGCAGGGGTTTATAGGGAGACACTCTTCGAGTTGAATCCGCAATGCATTCCATAGATAATCTGACTACTTTTTATGTTTTCATGAATCTCAGATTCTGAACAGCATCATAATGATTATGAGCTTGCGCGCATGAAAAGAATAAAGCAGAACAATGCCATGGCTGTCAAACTTGGCATTAAGGGACTGAAATCAAGTCTGGATGCAATGCAATGCAAACGCTCTCCACCTACAGATTCATGCTCAGAATATGATCCTAACAGTGATTCTGAGCTAGAGGGAGACCTAAGTCAATGTAGCTCCCTAGTGGAGGAGTCAGAGGAAGATGCCCTATCTTATTCACCCATCAAGGTGCTTGCTCTAACTTTCCAAGGTTATATTTGTCGCACATATCTTGCAACTGATGCTTTGCATTGCTTCTACTTTGTTGAACTGCCATTAGCTTAGTTTACACATCGTGTATGTGAATACGCCCTGCCTATCCATTTTCAGTACATATTCCATCTGTCATCATACCATATTTATCCATTCAAATGTTGTTCTTGTGTATCAGACGTTCAAAAGGAAGAGGGCGATTGCTGATCGTGGAGGAGCACAAGCAAAGTATTTGGAAAAGGTAGTGGCACCTGATAAATCAAATAGCCCATTAGGTGTAGTTGCAATATCACCTGACCCACAAAACACCCCAACTCTAGCAGACTCTAGCCCTACTACACTGGTCATTTCTGATGCCCCAACTCAGCAGACCCCAACTGCAGCAAACATTATGATTATGCCAGTTGACATAGCACCAGCTCTACGACGCAAAACCCCCATTCCAGCAAAGAGTACACCAAATCCAGTTGCCAAATCCCTTTTCGAACCAGAGAGAGCCCCAATTGCAGCAAATAGGACCCCTGTTCCATTTCTTCCCAGTTTAGAAGACAAAGCTTATATTGTTGTCAGGAACTTTGTGCGCATCTTTCCTTCATGGAAAGATTATACCGCAGACACAGAACAATTTCCAGTCTTCCTCCGCAACTTACGCGTAAGTAATGTACTAATGTTATTCATGGTCATTACTGCATATGTTTCTGCTGACAGAAGACACAAGATTTCATTCTTTTAAATAGGCGAGGACCAAACTGGATTGTGAAGACGAGCAAGGGTTGGTTGCGCTTTTCAAGCACTCGTTGATGAAGTATCGTTCCTACCTGAGGCAAGCGCACTTCGATGGCAAGCCTCTAAACGAAATTTCTGTAAAGTCTCCGGTGCTACATTTATCCGACGGTGACTGGAATAATCTTGTTACACATTGGTCTCGGCTGCAGCGTAAGGTACTATCTATGATATCACATCACAATTTGAACTACATTTCTGCATTTGCCTTAACGTCTCACTTGTACGAAAACTGTTAGCAGAAGAACATTCATTCTCAAGGGACCACAGAATCTCGCAACTATACTGCACACTGCATTGCTCTTGTGAGTACCTCTTGCCCTGTATGACCATACTTACTTTCATAGTTGTTTGATTATGTAGCATCACTGCACATGTTAGCCTCGTTATCGTCCATTTGGTGGACATTATAAGATCCGTATGGACTCTTACATAAATTTAGAATCAACCCAATGCTTTTGAAGAGGTTTAGCTCTGCAGTCCTCTTGTAAGGACTGAACGTCGTCTATCACTGTACTTACATTAACAGCTACTCCCTCCGTCCCATAATATAAGAACGTTTTGTACAGTACACCAGTGTTCAAAACACTCTTGTATTATGGGAAGAGGGATTGGTTCATTGTGTAGCATTCTGCATCTTATCTCCCTCGCCCACCATTTACTAAAAAAGATCAGATCTATATTTAATCTTACCAAAAAGTAGAATACACAGACAATGCCAGTGCAGAAGTGTAGCCCATTGCTCTTGTCAGTACATTTTGTCCTGTAATGCTTGTACTTCCAGGGATTGGTAGTTGATTATGTAGCATCAATCTGCATCTTATCTTCATTATCCTCTATCCCTTCCAGTATTATCATATCTATAATTACTCTCTACAAAATGTAGAGTACAGGCAATGCTTATGAAGAAGATTATGTGCTGAAATTCTTGAGTTATCCTTCCCTTGACATGGAGAAGGGCATTATAAAGCCGGTGTTAACTGTTAATGTAAGTCAGTCCTTCTAAAGCCTTTATCCTCAACTGCTGTTTAATTTGCTCATACTCCCTATCGTTTACTGCTGTTTAGTTTGCTGTTTCTACCAAAATGCATGTTCGCAAGAACCGTAAGTTCTAAGTTTTACTTGTAAAACCAAATTCCTTATTCATACCATGCACATTACTCAATACTCCCTATATGTATGCTTGTTTTTGTGGATCTATAATCCAGTGTGTGGTGAAGCAGCCCACGTTTGCACCTTGTCATCTCCTGTTTTATCTTACTGATGTGGCTGATGATATGAACAACATGCCATGCACATTAACCAAAATAGATACAATGATTTTCTTTGCCCTTCATCTATGCTTGTTATGTTGACATGGTAATCCAGTAGTGTGGTGAAGCTCCCCGCATTATGAACAATGCCAAATTATGCTATTGATATTTTGAACTTACTCTTTATTTTCTAATTTGAAATTGGATGGAATTGACAGCACAGTTATCATCTTTGTTTATACACGTGCAAAACCTGTCATCTCTCTGCTTTGTTTCAGGGTGATATGCCTGATGGCATGCACAAGTCTGCTGAAGGCTGTGAGACAAACCCAACATATATTGCAGCAAAGAAGGCAAAACATCTTGAAGATAGCGAGACAACCCCAAAGTCTTGTCTTGATGCAGTGTTCAAGTTACTTGAGACTAGCAGTCAGACAAGCTCACAGAATTCGTTGTCTGAATCAGTTCGACTTCTTCAGTCCCAAGTTCTAGCAGAAAGGCATTCTGCAACTCAACTTCGACTTGAAGTCCTATCTCTAAGAAAGATTGCGGAGAACACCAATGAGAACCTCATCGCTAAACAGCTACACCTGGAAGCTATGACCGACATGCTAGGCCGGTCTCACAGCCTTGCTCAGCAGCTTGCGCAGCAGTTCCCGCGCAAGGCTAACCTTTCTTGAACTGTCTTGGAAGTGGTCTCGGTTCAGTATTATTTTGTTACGCTGCAATGGTGCCCAGTTTTTGTAATCTGCTTCTTCGTTGCGCTTTATGATCACTGGTGGCGAACTTCGATGCCCAGTGGATGTAATATACCATAAATCCTTTATTGTATAGTGTAGGTTTATTCTTAGTTACTATGCCGTAATTTCTTTATTGTATAGAGTAGGTTTGTTCTTAATTCCTACTAGTTACTGCCATCATTCGCTATCTGAAAAAAAACCAGATGTAGTCGACCGGGCTGAAACATTTGCCTCTAACGAGCCTGGTGTTTAGCGGGCCACAATTGGGCCGACCTGCATCTTTCTTGGGCCCGAATCATTGGGGCCTTCACACTTTGCGCGAGGCCCACAACTTACACCGGCCTATATTTTAGTTGGGCCTTTTGTGGACCCAGCGCTTAGTTTGGCCCAGGTAGCGTTGGGCCATTAACAGGCTGAATATTGTACTGGCCTGTTACGGCCCAGATGAAACCATGGGCCTTTAGCAGGCCGAAATGCATATTGGGCCTCAATTTTCACTAGTCATCGACGGGCCTTCAGCAGGCTGAAATGTAGACGGGGCCTTTTTGGGCCTAGTTATATCACGGGCAGTTACCAGGCCGAAACATATCTCGGGCCTTAGTTGGCCCACTGATATCATGGGCCTTTAAGAGGCCGAAAGCTTAGTACAGACATCAACGGGCTGAATTATGCGACAGGCCTTTAACAGGCCCAAAGTCACGTTGGGCTTAACTGTTGCCACCTTTATCACGGGCCGTTAGTGGGCCCGATGTCCTGTCGGACCATATATGGCCCATGGGCAGCACGGGCCATTCCCAAGCCGAAAGTCACACCGGGCTGAAATGGACCCATGTCTACATCAGGCCTCTAACAGGCCGAAAGTTACTGGGCTGTAATTGGGCCCAAATATTCGGCGAACAATTAACGGGCCAGATCTAGCTTCGGGCCATAAATGGGCCTTTATTAAGCATGCCGTTATTGGGCTGGCCCACTAGTACCTGAATAAGTACTACGGGCCTTTGACTGGGCCGGCCTTTTTAACCTATATGGGCCTCTGTTGGGCCATGCCACGTGTCGACGTATCATAGGCGCTTTGGGTCCAATGAGTGGATGACATCTGTCCCAGCGGTGAGCCAACACGTGTTTCCTCCAGCCAATGATGATTTTACACGTGGAAAATCCCCATTGGTCGGGGCTGTTAACGGGTTATCGGATCCAAAACCGGACCCGATAGCTTAACGGCGTTCCGTTATGGTGGATGCCACGTGTCGGTCACCCTTGACGAAAGCACTTCTGTGACGCGCGATTTATCGTCATGGAAGTGGACACTTCCGTGATGATAATTTTGGTAATGTCATGGAACACTTCTACGACAGCACATGTATGACTATCTTGATTCTTTCATAAATTTGTCATGGATGTACATGCATGACAGAAAACGTGACCTACTGTGACAAGCACGTATCATCACGGAAGTGTATTTTTTGTAGTGATCTATCACGAACTCTACATCTCTGTCAGGTGGAACACCTGGCAGTTCTTCTGGGAAGACATCCGGAAAGTCACGGACTACCGGTATATCTTCAAGGTCTAGAAGAGGACTGGCATTGAGAGAATAGAGCTGACGCTTAGACACTCGGGTTAAGACATTGACTGTCTTGCCCGATGGGTGAGTAAGTTGAACAGTTCTAGTGGCACAATCAATCTTAGCATAATGGGCTGACATCCAGTCCATACCCAAGATGATGTTTATGTCCGAGGACATGAGAGCTATCAATGATGCAAGGAAGACCAGTCTATCGACAAGAATTTCATTCCCATGGCTTACCCTAGAAGTTTTCCATTTGGAACCCGGAGTTTGAATTACCATGGAGGTGGGCATGTCACAAAATGTGGTGTTGTGCAATCGAGCATAGCTCTCAGAGATGAATGAATTAGACGCTCCAGTATCGAAAAGAATAGATGCCGAATGGCAGTTAACAAGGAGCGTACCAAGGACGACGTTGGGATCATCATGAGCCTCCTCAGCTAAGACATAGTTGACATGGCCACGTGAAGTGGTGGCGGGCTTGGCATAGAACACCTTTCCCGCTGGCTTACCACGGCCAACGGACTTTCCGGACTGGTTGGGGTTGTTCTGGGGACACTCTCGAAGGTAGTGACCCGGCTCTCCGCACTTGAAGCATGTCACAGTGTTAGTGCGCGGAGCAGCATTGGCGGCTGAACCACCATAAGCCTTAGGCGGTGCATACTACTGGGTTGGACGAGGCACCTCATAGGATGGCTTGGGAGTGAATCTGGGTGGCAGAGCTGTGTTTGGAACCCACACCCGGCGCTTCTGAGAGCCAGAACCGGATGAAGAACCAAAATCACGGGAGTGCTTGCGTGTAGCTTCATAGTCAGTCTGGCCAGTTTCAGCAATAATGGCATTGTTCACAAGCTTCTGGAAGGAGGTGCACTCGTGCAGACGGAGGTCACGTCAAAGCTCAGGGCTAAGTCCCTTGCGGAACCTTGCCTGCTTCTTGGCATCGGTGGACACTTCCTCAGGTGCATAGCATGCCAGGTTTCCAAACTCACGGCTATATGCATCTACGGTCAGTCTGCCTTGAGTGAAATTGCATAACTCTTCCCTCTTACGATCCATAAGACCTTCCGAAATGTGGTGCTCACAGAAAGCCTCACTGAAGTCTGCCCAAGTGGTAATCTGGCCAGCTGGGCGCATAGCCTCATAGTTTTCCCACCAAAGGCTAGCAGGGCCCTCAAGATGATAGGCAGCGTAAGTGACCTTATCAGCTTCGGCTACGTTGGCAGAACATAGCCTATGGGTGATACTGCAAAGCCAGTCATCCGCATCGAGGGGCTCAACAAAATGATGGAAGGTTGGTGGGTACAACTTGATAAAGTCATTGATAGACACCAAGTCATTCCTTTGGTGAGGTGCAGTGTTCTGCTCAATGCGTTCCAGCAGTCGGTTGGTCTCACGTTTATTCCTTTCTGCCTCCAACATGACTTTAGCCAAGGAAGGTGGATGGGGCCGATTCCCATCCCTAGCTCTGCTGGCTTCACCCTGCTCCTGGACAGAAGGGGTGCTTCGGGTATTGACCATCCTAGGAAAAAAAACAATGGTTTAGACAAGGATGGCAAAACTCTGGCATAGGAGTGCAGAATGTAATGGATGACACGGAATGCAGAGATGTTCATCTGTATGACATGGTAACATAGAAACTGCTATATATATACCATCGGTCATACACACCATACATAGTTTAGTTCAAGCCCAGGCTAAAGTACAACTGCGGTGAAAGACGATACATCTCATCAGAGGCATTCCAAGCTCCTATACATTATTTATCTACGCCTTCGGAATTTGGTACACACTAAGTCATATCCCACGAGTCACGCAGGACTGTGGATGATACAACTGTTACAATACTAGTGGTGCTACCATCAGCTCAGACATCTTCGTAGTAATCTTCATAGAGATTACCCCCATGTCCTGGGAGCTGGACGTGATCATCTGGAAACAGTCGATCCTGTGGAGCTTGCGATCCATAAGGACTCAGATGTGGCCTGGGCCCAACGAACGGTGGCAGACGAGGTCCACGGGGAGGAGTGATGCCTCCTACATCACGCCAATCCATACGATCTAGCAGACCAGACCGCACGGGGTACAAATCCCGCATATCCATATACCCAGTCTGCACAGCAGGTGCAAACCGCGTCAGAGTGGCCTAGTGGTCAGATCGAATCGCAAGGCATGATTCCCGCGGTCCTTATCCTCAAGCAACTATGTGTTAGTGCGGAGTAGCGAATCCTCATGAGCAGAGTCGGTGTAAATAGCCGAGTAGTAACCTTCTGCCCCAGGGAGTGATGCTGGCATATAGCGAAACTCAGTGTTCCGAAGCAAGGCAAGCCTAGCCCGCATAATAGTCATCATCGAGTAAGCAGCGTCCTGCACGGACATCTCGATGGTAACCCCAAGTCCATATGAGCAATGGAGGGTTCAGTGTCTCTAGAATAGGAAGGGTATATCCTGACTGTACAAAGATACTGGCTCTGGTTGAAATCTCGATACTGCTCCTCGACGGTATACTCAGGATACCATCGGTAGCCAGCCTCGATCATCACACGGACCAGCATGGCCGTGTGACCAGGTACATCGAGGCACCGAGTCAAACAAACCACCTGATGTGGGGAGCGGGAAGCCATCTAAAACACTAAGTAATGCAAAGGCATTAGAGTTTCTAGGAGAAATCGGACATCATAACGGCTGTAAATGCTCAGAAAAGATTTGAGACATTCACAGGGATTTGCATAGTCACTCAACAACATCATATCAAGGTTCTGGTTCAACTGACAACATACTAGAAGTAGTAGAAACTGAACTGAGGCCTGTAACCAACAATCGTATAAGAGTCTATGGATTAGTAACACGTGAACCTGATAGAAAGATGAGATCCTAGTCCTTAACCCACGTAGGAAAGAAGAGGATGACTCAGATCAGAATGTCATGAGGTAAAGGAGTAAAAAGAGCCTTACGTTCCCTCCCACAATCAATTCCCCTACATATAACTAAAGCATTTCTAGACTTGACATCGACCAGTTTGGCTTGATGGACCTACAGGCAGTCCGGCCCTGATGCCAATGCTGTCAGGACCCCGATTCTAAGCCACATCGATCTAGCATGTAACACATCATATCACTTTGCGGCCTCACACACGGTATTCCCACGGGTGCCACCTTACCTGGCCCGGGACTGTTTGCGACTTTTGGCTCACGTATATGATAGTGTCGCTAGCACCCATATGACATAGAAGTCGGGCTGACATGACTAGTCGTGAACCCAAAGTGGCACTATGTGACACCCCAAAAATTTTGACCTTGTTTTATAAATCAAAATTTTTCCAGGAAATAAAATTTTTCCATTTGTCTAGATTTACCCTTTTTGATATTGTGGATTTTTACCTCAAGTGGAAAACTTTCCTAAAATATTATTGGACTTATATGCTCCCTCTGTGAAACAATTCTTTATCAAGTGGATTTAATTGCAAGGTTTGCTTTTTCTTGAGCTTTATTCTTTTAAAATGAATTTTTATAAATTTGGAGGCTGTTTTGCACTGCAACCATTTGGCAAATGCACTTCAAATTTCCACCAAATTTGGGGATGTCATGTGATGTTTCCACATCACTTTTATGCAGAAATATCTTGTGGTCATTGAAGATTTTGAGCTCTGCATCAACTTTTCAAATCTGGTCCAGTAGGCATTTTTGCACTGCAACCTATTTAATTATTTCTTTAAAAATTCTTCCAAGTGTTTAGAGATGTCAGTAGATGCATACAATTCAACTTCATGCAAAAATCCAGTGATGTTCTTTGAAACTTTTGAGTGAATCAACCTCCTTTTCATTCTGGTCCAGTTTTGTGTTTTGTACTGCAACCCTGTTTTATTTTGCTCTAGTGACCATGACCTTTTTCCTGCTTGTAGCCCTCCCTACAAAACCCTTAAGTCCAGGAGAGTGGACCCATTGGAGGATTTTAAGTGCATGCAATGAGACCTTTTTCTTTCTGTCCAAAACTGTAGTTTTGCAAAACTTGCACTAACAAGTTTCTGGTTTTGCCCAAATGATCTTGCCATCATCTCCTACAACTAGAGAGACCCTGATCTAGAGATTTTGGCCACTCCAAGAGTTGCCTAAGTGCACTTGGCATTCTGTCGAACACTTGGTGTGCACAGTCAGTTTTGGGCATGTTTCCTAGTTTACACTGTGATCTTCTTCCTCTGACCCAGCAACCTTGTCCACTAAACTCCTAGCTATCTCTATCCTAGTCCTGTTATTTGCCAGCCTCACCCTCGCACTCTAGGCTGCCCTGGCATTTCGTCGAGCAAGTCCCGTGCGTGCTCTGGGCGCGCCCAGAGCGCACGTTTTGCACGCGCGTGCACCGAGCCGCCGCGTTGCACTGCCGCCCCCGCTGCGTCCCGCACATGGCCCTGGCTCGCTTGCTGAACCACGCACTACGCTCGCCCACTCTCCACGCCACCCCTGGCGCCCTACAGCGCCGCTGGCAGAGCTCTTGGCGGCACGCCGGCGTCGGCAGTGAGCCTCTGCCATGGGCGGCGCCGCCCAAGCCACACGCGCGCGCCAGCTGCCCCTGTGAACAGCTCAAGCTTATCCTGAAGCTCGTCGGCACGCGCTCGTCGCCGCCACGTTGCCCTGCAGCTACAGCACCGCAGTCGCCGGCGTTCTTATCCACAGCCGCCGCGGTCCAGCCTCGAGCACCTATAAAAGGAGACCTCGAGCCCCTTCGAGCGCTCAGGCGACCTCAAGCCTTCCCCCTAGAGCTCCCCAAGCAGTGGATTGACCGGACAAGGCCATCTTCCCCACCTCCGGCCGGTTCGGCCGCCGCTGCCTTCCGGTGCCATTCGCCGCAACCAGGCTATCCCCCGCCCATCCAACGCCACCACTCGCTTCCCCTTGCTCTTGCGGAGCTGCTCAGCGCCTCAGCCTCGATCGGAAGCCACCGGAGCCCAAAACTCACTTCACTCCCGTAGCCCTCTCCGCCGCGAAGCTCGCCGCCGGCGACTCCTCCCATCACCGTCGACCCAGCGACCACCGAGAGGACCGCCCCGGTCTGGCGGGTCCATCCCTGCCCTCAGGTGCCCGCGAGGAGCCGCCGTTCGTCGGCGGCGATCTCCGGAGCCCCGGCCCGTTCGGGCAGAGGAAGAGGAGGGAGAGGGGAGAATGGTCAAACCTGACCAGTGGGCCCTCTGGACCCACTGTCAGTGACCCCCGCGCCACCCGCGCTGGCTTAAGTGGAAGCGTATTTCAGCGAGTGTGTATCCCCTACCCCGAAAGCGTATTCCTCCCCGAAACATTTTCTTTTCTGGTTTTATTTAAAAAACAGAGATTTGACCAAACTTTGACTGGCTATATCTTTTAAAATAAAACTCCAAATGAGTTGATTCTTTTTCCTACCTCTCCCAAATTTCATCTAGTTTATTTTAAGATTTATTTCAAAAATATTTGAGACAACCTTTTGTACTGGTTTTGAAATATTTGTTATTTGAATATTTCTCAAAATAGGAATTTTGGAGAGAAGGGAAAGCTTTCAAAAAGTGCACCCTTTGCATACTCTTGAAGGCAAGCATTCTGAACTCTGGCATGATATTCTTGTGAGGTGTTTTGATACAGTTACAACTTGGAGCCTATGGTATTTTTTTTATGTAACGGTAAAGTCACACACATGGGTGCATGTTGGAAATGCTTTACTTTTGGTAATGGATGTGCTGGTGTTAGTGATCATCCTCGTGAGCTTCTCATGCATACCGGGAGGAAGCCGGGAAAGTCGTGGTCTTGGGTAGACACGAGCTTGTCCCTAGTTCCTCGTCGAGACGAGTATGTCTGGTATGGCATGGTGAGGCTTGATGAGTGGTGAGTCTATCTGTTATTGGTTATATTGTTGGAGAATACTTGGACCTCCTGAGTCGGCCGTAGGTCGATTCATGATTAGTAGCTTCCCCTTCTTGTTGTGTTCTACCACTTGTCCCTGCCGTAGGTAGGGTACGGTTCAGTAAGTTGTCAACCCCTTACCAAAGCACACACCGTACAGAGAGGCCATGGTGGAAGATACCGGAGGCCTCCGGTAGGCATGCCACCTGGTCTGGGGGCATGGGTGTTTCCGGTTGGGACTGAGAGGGGGGCACCCCTTAGAGCGCGCGTATATAAATTTGATCCCATGCTACGTCGAGGTTGTAGCCTCCCCACTTAGAGTTTGGCTTGACATGTGTTGTGGGTGATTCCAGACACCGGTAAGTTAAGCTGGTGTGTGCAGGTCAGGCGTGTTTTCAATTAAAAGGCCGTAAGCGGAATTAGTCCCAATGGGCTAAATAAATCCGTTAATCGTGGGAAAAGAGTACACCCTCTGCAGAGGTCATATCTATTTGGATAGCCATGTTCATGAGTAAGGGTTTCAGTCTGAGATGGGTCTAGTGACGGTTTTCGGATGGAGAAACGGATAAACTGGATCACAGTAATGGTATTCGGATGGAGAACGGCTAAACTAGAATCTAGCAACAGTCTTCGGACGGAGAAACGGCCAGACTAATTTGTGTTTATGTCATGTGGCATATGAGGATTATGTTTATTATTATTATGGACTAACCATTTTCATTATTTGAATTTTTGAGTATCCCTGGGACGGTTCTACCTCCTGGATATTCACTGTGATTATTCTTATATAAGCCCTTTATGTGGCGTCGCTCAGACGCCCGATTGCGGCATGCCTGTCATTTATTTGTCCTTTATAAGCCCTTTATGTGGCGTCGCTCAGATGCCCGATTGCGGCATGCCTGTCATTTATTTGTCCTTTATAAGCCCTTTATGTGGCGTCGCTCAGACGCCCGACTGCGGCATGCCTGTCATTTATTTATCCTTTATAAGCCCTTTATGTGGTGTCGCTCAGACGCCCGACTGCGGCATTGTTAATTTATTTGCACCCTTTCGAGGAGTCATTTCAGACACTCGATCAGCGCATTCTATTTCTACTCCCGTATTGCATGCTCCTATTTTATCTACATGCGTGCATCACGGTTTTTCGTTTACTTCATGGCAGACGTTATCATCATAAATATTTCGGAATATGATTACCCCTGTTATATTATACCCGTGTTCTTAATGTTTGCGAGTACATTCAAACGTACTCACTGGCTTGTCCCTGGCTATTGTCTTGGCCAGATTCCTTCCTTGGAGATAAGCATTGCGAGGACGGCCCCGGAGCCTACGCAATGACGATAGCAGCCTCGCGAAGATAGGAGTTACCCTGGTCAGCAGTTCTTGTGGGAAATGGAGTCCCATAGACGCAGATGTACCACAAACCGCTTCCGCCATCAACCACTAGAAACCAAGTGTTGTACTCCTAGGCCACAATGGTCTTGTACTTCATATTTTGTTTTCTGCTTGGAATTCTTGTATCAAGTTGGTGCCTCATCAGCTAACAGTAATCCTGGGGCTGGTGAGCACAAAGGCCGTTTTCTAGGAAACTGATATCCCGAAAATCCGGTCGTGACACACTAACTTACAGGGACAGGCATACATGACCCAGCAATGAACGTGTTGGTCATCAGCGAGTGAATTCGGGCTGTAGCAACTGGGCTAGCAGGACTTCGGGAATCCGGGCTATAGCAGGCTAACAGGACTCCGAAAGACACCGCGTGACATTTCCCCGAAGGGACAAACACAGGATCGAAGAAGGACACATGCCGGCCAGTCTAAGTGTTCGAGAGCAGTAGCAACTGGGCTAACAGGACTCCGGTAAACCGGGCTGTAGCAGACTACCATGGCTCAGTGGAAGCACTAGACTACATTTCCCCATAAGAGAGGCTACCAAGGATAGACAACTAGGTTGTCGGATCCCACACATACCAAGCATTTCAAATCATACACACAATATGCTCGATATGTGCAAATATAACATGGCATCACAACAAAACTCTACAACTCAAGTACTTTATTTAGAAGGCTCCAGAGAGCCATACATAACATGTTCATACAGGTAGGGGTCACACGACCCAACACTCAAGTCATACAAACATACAAGCACATGCGGAAGCAAACTTGTCTGAGTACAGACAACTAGAAAGAAAGAAGGCTTGACGAAGCCTGTCTATCTATAAAGGCCCTTCACGGCTCAGGATCACCACCTGGGTGGCAAGTCACTCGTCAACGTCGATATCTACATAGAACCCATCGGAGGGGGCGGTGTTCTCCTCTGCAACAGTTTATTAAGCAAGCATGAGTACAAAGGTACTCGGCAAGACTTACATCAGATCCTACATACATGCACATCATCAACAAAGGGATAGTGGAGTTTATTGCAACAAGCCAGCTTTGACTCTTGGCTAAACTATCCTGCGAGACAGCAACTTGTAAATGTTTTGCGCACACGAGTCCACTACTCACCACAATACACTACCGCGGATCCTCTTCCGTCATCCTATGGAAGGGCCATCCACGGCACTCACACTTGTCTTGAGGCTTTTAGTAGTTTCCATTTACTTGTCTATGAACTGTATAGGCAACCAAGTTGTCCTTTACTGCGGACGCGGCTATTCGAATAGATGATGTTAACCATGCAGGGGTGTACTTCTTCACACACGCTTCCACCACTTATCGCCGTTTACACGACATGTACTCGGCAACCTTCATGCGGAAGCCCAACGAGGGTGTCGGCCACGGCCTGACTAAACACTCAAGTCCCTAGTCCAGGTTTATCGCCTATCCAGGTTCCATACGCAGGGAGTCCGGCCGGGGTTTCCACATACGGCCCCGAACGATGTGTGCAGGGTTCCCGAGACACCAAACGGGCGCCCGGTACACTGTGCCACGTACCTGCCGCATCACAGCCCACCCGGCGGGTCAGCGTTGCGCACGGCCTCCAGTATACTACAAACACCAGAAACTACTTGCAACTCCAAGACAGAGGACAAGGGCGGTTAATAAGCCGAGAGGGTCAATTAAGGATCCCAATGCATGGTAGTAGCTGATCTTAAATCACACATACAGATCTCAGTTCTTAGGGACGGTTCCAATGAAACAACCCACCATTTACTCCTACATGGCCTCTCATCGATACCTTTACCAAAACATGTTCAACACTTCACTCTCATCACCGACACAACCATTTCACTCTAGCCCATCACCCAGATGAACCAGACCTGACGCGACTCTAAGCATAGCAGGCATAGCATGGTAGGAAACACAAACATGGCTCAATCAACTCCTACACATGCTAGTGGGTTTCATCTAGTTATTGTGGCAAAGACAGGTCATGCAGAGGAAATGGGTTCAACTACCACAACACACAGCAATTTGAAACGTTGTTGTCTTAAATGCAGTAAATGAGAGCAGGAGCGAGAAGATGGGATTGTATCGATATGATCAATTGGGGGGGTTGCTTGCCTGACAGAGTGGTCGAGGGGTACTGCCCTTTAACTGGATACTCGTGAATATCCTCGGGAGCAGAACCTACCACGGAGATCACACCGGTAACACAATCAATACATGGCAATATGCAACATCATGATGCATGCAAATGACATGGCAAAATGAGTGTGTTGGGCTAATGCAACTAAAGCCAGGGTGGTTTGAGCTTATTTGAATCAAAGATTCAAATACGAACTCAAGTTATGAGCTCATATAAGTGCATTATCATATTTCATTTAAACAGCAAGGTTAAATTGCTTTGACATGCATGAAACCAGTACCAATGGATAGATTGGATTTTTCTGATCATTTTTCATATATAAATCTTTGCATTCTGAGCTATAGATTAATTTCTGTGAGTTTTTGAAGTTTGTAACAATTTCTGGAATTTTCTGAATAAGTTTAAATCCAGAAAATTCTTTACTGCATCAGCATTGCGTCACTGTGACGTCACCAGGTCAACAGGGCCGGTCCAGGTCAAACTGACCAGTGGGTCCCGCGTGTCAGTGGTTAATTAAACTAACTAAATTTAGTTAGCCCTAACCTAGGTTAATTAGCAGGGCTGGGCCCCACCTGTCATAGACCCAGGGGAGGTCAAACCCCTGGTCAAACCGGGGCTAACTACCGGCATTTAGCCAGCGGCGGCGGCAGACGCGGCGGAGGGGCGTGGGCTTCGTGCTCCGGCGACCAAAAGGACGGCGAAGGCCATCTACGTGAAGCTGGGGACGAGCCGCATCCAGTGGTGGCGGTGATTGGGCTCGGGGTGGCCGGAAACGTCGCCGGCGACGACCTTGGCGGCTGCTGGAGCTTGGGTGAGCTCGGGGTCGTTGCTACGATGAGTGAGGCGGCGTGGGGTTAGCACCTATGTGCTCTACGCGGTGCGGTGAGCAAGGTGGACAAGTCAGTCGGGCCGTTGCATGGCTGGAGACACGTCGGCGGCGAGCACAGGCGGCGGCAGGGGCGGGTGAGCTCGTTGCGGTCGCTACGGCGTGCTAGGAAGAGAACGGGGGGAGATGGCCAGCAGCTCACATCGGTCTCGACGAGTGGGTCAGCGAGGTCGGGGAAGAGCTGGAGCGGTTGGGGCAGCGAGGGGGATCTCCGGCGACGGGCGGTGAAGGCGAGGTCGGGGAGGCATCTCTGAGGCGTCGTCGCGCTGTCCAGGCAACGCAGGCGAGCAGGGAGCTGCATGGCGAGCTCGGCGTGCATGCACCGCCCCCTCCCCTGCCTACTGGCAGAGGTGGGTGATGACTTCCACGGGCCAAGTGGGCCGGCCCAGTGCAGGTAAGTGGCCTCTGGCCTTTCTCTCTCTCTCTCTCTCTCTCTCTCTCTCTATTTGTTTCAGTTTTCTATTTTCTGTAAATGTTTTGGCTTTATTTAAAATGCCAGAGCACTCTCAAAAATCCTGAAAATATTTGTGGGCACTGTTTGGATTATTTCCAATAGCCCTCATTTAAATTCAAGATTATTTGGGCACATAGAATAATTTATAGCATTTAAATGCCCAAATGCAAATAGCTTATGATTTAATTCAGTGACCCAAGTTGTCCTAGAAAAATGTGAACCATTTTTGGAAGAGATTCTAAACCAAGGCAAGAATGATGAACATTTTTGAAGGGCATTTCAGGTTCATTGAAAAATATTTTAGTAAACCCTAGTTGAGCTAAGTGGTGCAAGGGGTTCGTGCCATCCCCATTTCAAGTTTCAAGAAAAATTAAACATGATGCAACACTCTAATGCAAGCACTGACTAGGGTTATGACTGAGGGAGTCCTGGACTAAGGGGTCCTCAAGCGTCCGGCCTATTATCCATGGGCCGGACTGATGGGTTGTGAAGATATGAAGGCCGAATACTATACCCGTGTCCGGATTGGACTCTGCTTGGCGTGGAAGGCAAGCTATGCGACTGACTATGAAGATTCCCTCTTATGTAACAGACTCCATGTAACCCTAGATCTCTCCGGTGCCTATATAAACTGGAGAGCATAGTCCGGACAGGGAGATACTCATTACCATATTCACATAGGCTAGACTTCTAGGGTTTAGCCACTACGATCTCGTGGTAGATCAACTCTTGTAATACTCATATTCATCAAGATCAATCAAGCAGGAAGTAGGGTATTACCTCCATAGAGAGGGCCCGAACCTGGGTAAACATCGTGTCCCCCGTCTCCTGTTACCATCGATCCTAAACGCACAGTTCGAGACCCCCTACCCGAGATCCGCCGGTTTTGACACTGACATTGGTGCTTTCATTGAGAGTTCCACTGTGCCGTCGGCAAAGGACTCGATGGCCCCTTCGATCGTCAGTAATGGCGTCGTTCACGGCGAAACCTTCCTTCCCGGACAAATCTTTGTGTTCGGCGGCTTCGTACTGCTTGCCAACTCACTTGGCCATCTGGAGCAGGTCGATAGTTATGCCCCTGGCCATCAGGTCAGATTTGGAAGCTTGAACTACGTCGCGGATATCCGTGGAGACTTGATCTTCGATGGATTCGAGACCGCGTCGATCGCTCCCCCTCTCTCCGATGAACATGACTTAAATCTGTCATCGGATCACATCCAGGAGATGGATCATGTTGCTGCAACGGCCTCAGAACCGAAGCAGATCGTGCCCTCCGAGGCTGCAAAGTCCGCGGCGTTGGAGCCGCACACGGACTCGACATCCTGCAATGCTTGCGTCAATGGAACCCCGGACTCGTCTCCGGCTACACGTTCCGGATCAGGTGCGCCTGCGGACGCCGAGCTAGATCGGTTATCGATTTTCGAATTTACCGCCGCAGACATCTTCCAGCATTCACCTTTGGGTGACGTATTAAACTCTTTGAAGAACTTGTCCTTGGAGGAAGACTCACAGGCGAACTATATTCGGTTCGAGCTAGAGGCGGACGACGAGGAATTTTGCTTCCCACCCGCCACCCACTTCATAGCCACCGTCGATGACTTAACCGACGTGCTTGACTATGGCTCAGAAGGCATCGACGATATGGACGACGATGCCAACAATGAACAAGGCCAAGACCCGCCATTTACTGGATGCTGGACGGCCACCTCTTCGTATGACGTGTACATGGTTGATACACCTAAAGGATCTGGCGATGACAAAGAAGAGCCAGACGCGAATAAACCCTCTGAGACGCAGCCAAGCGCCGGCGCCCCAAACGCCGCTCTAAGCCTCGACACTCAAAAGATGGCAACACCGGCACCGGAGAAAATAGCACTCCGGGCGACGCCGAAAACAATGAAGACCCTATCGGAGCTACATCCGAACAGGAGGAAAACGACAACGTGCAAGATAACCCTGATGAACAGGCCATAGAAGATGACTCGGAGGACGATAGTTACCGTCCACCCTCCGAGGAGGAGACAAGCCTCGGCAACAACGATTTCATCGTGCCTGAGGATCCTCTAGAGCAGGAGCACTTCAAGCTATAGCTCATAGCCACTGCAAGGAGCCTGAAAAAGAAACAGCAACAGCTTCAAGCCGAACAAGATCTGCTCGGTGACAGATGGACTGATGTCCTGACAGCTGAAGAATACGGCCTCAAGCACTCAGCCAAGAGCTACCCAAAACGCAGACTGCTACCTCAGTTCGATGAGGAGGCACCATATCACATACCTCCCTCGCGCAATGCGGACGGACCACCACGTGGTCGGGATAGAGCGGCGGACCAGCCACCCC
The DNA here is from genome assembly GCF_018294505.1 of Triticum aestivum. Taxonomy (NCBI): domain Eukaryota; kingdom Viridiplantae; phylum Streptophyta; class Magnoliopsida; order Poales; family Poaceae; genus Triticum; species Triticum aestivum. Next base: position 103,643,053 of record NC_057814.1, on the reverse strand, counting down.
GCGGTCGGGATAAAACGGCAACCCAGGCCGAACAGCAGCCCGCCCCACCGCCTCGCAAAAATAGGGACAGACCAGCTCGGGACCATACGTACGACCTTCAGCAGACCCTGGACAGTAGAGCAGGACATACAAGATCGATCTACGGATTGCGAGGACGTGCCTCGAGGCACGACGATGGCTACCTATTCGGACGTGACAAACCTAACCATGCCCGGGCCGAATACCGCAGACGGACTCCATCAGAGCTACGCCGTGATGCGGCCCGGTACAGAGGTGCTGCACACCCTCTCTGCTTCACGGATGAAGTACTGGATCACGAATTCCCCGAGGGGTTCAAGCCCGTCAATATCGAATCATACGACAGCACAACCGATCCCGCGGTATGGATCGAGGATTTCATTCTCCATATCCATATGGCTCGAGGACTTGGAAGAAGCTTTCCTGGACAACTTCGAAGGAACCTATGTCCGGCCACCAGACGCCGATGTCTTAAGCCACATAGTTCAACAACCTGGAGAATCAGCCAGAAAATTCTAGACTAGGATCCTAACCAAAAAGAACCAGATCGTTGACTGTCCAGATGTCGAGGCCTTAGCAGCCTTCAAACACAGCATCCGTGACGAATGGCTAGCACGCCACCTCGGCCAAGAAAAGCCGAAGTCCATGGCAGCCCTCACGGCACTCATGACCCGCTTTTGCGCGGGGGAGGACAGTTGGCTGGCTCGTGGTAACAACACAGCCAGCGAGACAGGCCCCTCTGAGGCCGAGAATAGCACTGGCAAGCTCCAGCGCAATAGACACAAACGCCGAAGCAACGACAACAACACCGATGACACCACAGTCAACGCCGGATTCACTGGCTCCAAGTCCGGTCAATGGAAGAAGCCCTACAAAAGAAACAATGAAGGACCTTCCAGCCTGGACCACATACTCGACCGTCCGTGCCAGATACACGGCACCCCGGATAAGCAAGCCAATCATACCAACAGGGATTGTTGGGTTTTCAAGCAGGCTGGCAAGTTAAATGCCAAAAACAAGGAAAAGGGATCACAAAGTGAGGACGAGGACGAAGAGCCCCGGCAGCCGAACACTGGGGGGCAGAAGAAATTCCCCCCTCAAGTCAAAACAGTGAGCATGATATACGCTACACACATCCCCAAAAGGGAGCGTAAGCGAGCACTTAGGGACGTCTACGCGGTAGAGCCAGTCGCCCCAAAACTCAATCCATGGTCGTCGTTCTCGATCACCTTCAATCGTCGAGACCACCCAACTAGTATCCGCCATGGCGGTTCGGCCGCACTAGTCCTTGACCCAATTATTGACGGGTTTCACCTAACACGAGTCCTGATGGACGGTGGTAGCAGCCTCAACCAGCTCTATCAAGACACAGTACGGAAGATGGGCATTGACCCCTCACGAATCAAACCAACAAAGACTACCTTTAAAGGAGTCATACGAGGCGTAAAGGCCCGCTGTACGAGCTCAATCACGCTGGAAGTGGTCTTCGGTTCTCCCAACAACTTCCGAAGCGAGGAGTTAATCTTCGACATCGTCCCCTTCCGCAGTGGCTACCACGCACTGCTCGGACGAACAGCGTTTGCTAGATTCAACGCAGTGCCACACTATGCTTATCTCAAGCTCAAGATGCCCGGTCCACGCGGCGTCATAACAGTCAATGGCAATACGGAACGCTCCCTCCGAACAGAGGAGCACACCGCCGCCCTAGCAGCAGAGGTACAGAGCGGCCTTCTCAAGTAGCACCATAGTGTGGCTGCCGAGCCCCTGGACATTGTCAAGAGGTTTCGGACTACACTGTAGTAGGACAGCGCGGCTCGTCAAGAGCTCGATTAGCAATTCAGCCTCCGTCCCAGTCCCGATGAAGTAGTGGCATTCGCACCACGCATACATAATTACGTACTCAAAATCCCATGCACATCGACGGAGGCAGAAGCTAACCCGGGATCTACAGTTCGGCTAGACCAATCCCGGACACACATACTTTCATCTTTTTCTTTTTGTTCCAGGTTCCTTTTCCCATGGGCCTGCTGACCAGTCCCTTTGAAGGATCGGCATACAAAGGACGCAAGCAGCATAGGTGCGTAGAGTAACCTCTATACGTCTTCTTGACGGTATTTATATTTATTTCCCAAGACCCGCACGCTGCACCCTCTTGATTCCGGCATGTTATATAGCCCGGAGGCTTATCGCACTATTTGTACAAGATACGCCTTGACGTATCCACCCAGTTATAATGAAAATGGTTTGCGGCCCAGTTTCTGTGGTTTTCGCCTCTCACTTCATTTTATTTTGATCTGCTTATCAGCTGCATTGGTACTCTTTGGTACGTCTCATATTCGCCAGGGGCTACTTATCGCCCCACAATATGGCAGCAAAGACCAAACACTTCTTATATATAAGTTCGGCACCCCAAATTTAGCATTATATGCATTGGCTCCGAATCATATCTTTGGTCAATAGTTGGGTTGCCCGGCTCCTGTGCTTGCTACCCTACGTTCCGCTCTATCGGCTAGGGTAGTAAAGGGAGAACTACTGCGATTGTGCCCTGGCTTTGACCGGATGAGCACCTCAGTAGAGAAAGCCGAAAACTGACTGTCATGATACGGCGAGAGCCGGTCAGCTGTTCGAGGGTTACAAAATCGTTGGAGATTTTTTCAGCGTCATGCGAAGGAGCGGCACTTCCCGATCAGATGCGGACAGCACTCCGGCTCGGACCAGGGGCTGCGCACTTGCTTAATTATAAAACTCCTATGGCTAAGTGAGGGCGTTTAAGCTGTATAGTCTGATTGCCTTGTTCGCTGCGTTAAACAACTCCTCCAAAGGACCATATAATTGGATCAAGATTGTTTAGATCCCATCCCGAACACCTCCGTACTACCTACGCGAGGGCAGAAGCCGACGACTGGCCACCCTCAGATTAAAAATAATACGGCTGCATAGGAGGAAACAATTAAAGCATAACTTTTGTTTCCATAATACAATGCAAGGGCAACATGAATATATTTATTCAAATACAATGTCCTGCGAACATTGAGCTGCCACAAGTTGAGACCCTTCTGTGACATCCGCAAAATATCTCTCGGGTGTGCGCTGCTCCTTGCCCTCCGGCGGCCCGCTGGCAACTTCAACGGCGTTCATCTTCGCCCACCACATCTTGCAATGAGCGAAGGCCATACGGGCACCTTCAATACAGGCAGAGCGCTTGACGACGTCCAGCCGCGGACAGGCTTCCACTAGCCGCCTCACGAGTCCGAAGTAGCTGCCGGGCATAGCTCCGGCTGGCCATAGCCGGATTGTCAAATCCTTCATGGCTAGTTCGGCCACCCTGTGCAGCTCCACCAGCTGCTTCGGCTGATCGGTGAAGGACACGGGATGCTCTGGCATCACATACTGCGACCAGAATAGCTTGTCCATAGAACGTCCTCCTTCGGCTCGGTAGAACACTGCAGCGTCTGATACGCTGCGTGGTAGATCCGCAAAAGCCCCTGGGGAACTTTGAACCTGGGTTAGTGAAAGGTATTGCTTCTCTGCATACTTTCTTTGCATCTTAAATGCCTTACCCGCCGTGATCTTCCTGGCCTCCTGGATCTCCTGGAGGGCGGCCTGGGCCTCATTCCGTGCGGTCTCCGCGCCCTGACGAGCCTTGGTGAGTTCGGCCTCTTGAGCCGACGCATTATTCTCCAAGGTCTCACATTTTTTCACTGCATCTTGGAGCTCCTGCTGGACTTCTTTGACCCAGGCCTTGAGCTTCTTACGAGCGGCCTGCTGCTAGAAAGCTTTCTCCTCGGCCTCGCCCAAGGCCTTCCTCAGGGCCTCGACCTCGGTCGCGGGTCCTGCACATATTACGACATTACAGTCAATACACAGCGCCTATGCTTTCCGAACACATAGCAAGACGTTACTCACCTTGCTTCTCCAGAAGCCGCATTGTAACCTCGCCGAGCTCGTTCTCGGTCCGCTCCAGCGTCTGCTTCAATTCAAAGACTTCGGCAGCATGCGAGGTTGCGGCCAATAGCGACGCCTGCTTATGCATACATATTACGTTGGTCTCCTACAATAGAGGATTGATCCTCTGTCTGGTTCTTCTCGCCGAACACCGAACAGTGTCTCAGGGGCTACTGACTACATGGGGTTTTTCTCTTTCTATGTCACTTACCTCGAAACCTATCAATAGGTTGCTGCAGGCTTCGTTCAGTCCACTCTTGGCGGACTGAATCTTCTCGATCACCGCACCCATAAGGACACAATGTTCGTCCATAACGGAGGCGCCTCGTACCGCCTCCATCAGGCTATCTGGCGTCCCTGGATGGACAGGGACCACCGGCGGAAGCAGCACACTCCCTCCTTCAAAGGGGGCTGCTCGCCGACTCCGGAGCCATATGGGTCTCCGGAATCATATTCGGCTGAGGGCCAAACTGGATGCGACCCTCTTCGCCAGTCTCCATGGGGATCGTCTCCTCCATGTGTCCGGCAGTGGAGGCTTCGCCTCGTGGTGCCTCCCGGACAGCGTCCTGGGCTCCTCCCCGGTTCGGATCGGCCCTCCGAGACAACACTTCGGTGTCATCCCTAGCCCCGGGGGAATAAGCAGGCGGCGGCGACATGCTTGCCATCTCCGACGGAGCCAACGAACCTCCAAACGAGGATCGTTGGATTAGGTCGCGGGCCGGACTGCAATAGCACAGTTAACTATGTCAAGATAATGGAGAGAAAGGGCCGGATGTGCGCACAAGCGGGCCATGTCACTTACGATGCGGCCTGGGGTTTAGCACGGGGGCGTCGTTCCGGACTGCTATCAACGTCCCAGGCGGTGTTGACCGCCGGGACCCCCTTCCCCTTCTTGGGAGTTTCCGCCTCTAGATGCGCCGAAGCCGCCCTCTTCTTCTTCCTCTCTTCAGGGGGAGGGTTGTTTTCTTCCTCCTCCTCCTCTTCCTCGTCATTGTCCTCAGGGACAGAGGAATGAGTTTCATCGTCTTCGGACGTCACGTCCGAAGTGCCCTTACGGCGGAGGCCACTCTTGGCCCCCTTTGCCTTCTTCTTGGCCTTCTTCTCCGGCGCCTTATATGGCGCCGGCACCAGCATCTTCGCTAGACGCGGGATGACTGGTTCCTCGGGCAGCAGAGCTGGACACTGGATCCGCTTCGCCCTCTCCATCCAGTCCTGAAAGAGCAATAATAAAAGCTCAGACATCATCCTCGAAACAATTAAGTTAGGGGCACATAAAAAATGACATACCTCGCTGGCGGGGTGTTTGCAGTCGTGACCATGGTCTGAATCCATGGCCGGTGGTTTCTCATTGCCCTTGAAGAGCAACTTCCATGCACCTTCGTGTGTAGTCTCGAAGAGCCTCGCCAGGGTCCGGTGCTTCTTCGGGTTGAACTCCCACAGCGGACGGCTTCGGCACTGGCACGGAAGGATCCGGCGAACCAACATCACCTGGATCACGTCAACGAGCTTGACATTCTTGGTTACCATGCTCTGAACACGCGTTTGTAGCGCTATCAGCTCGTCAGGAGAACACCAGTCCGGACTCTTCTCGACCCAGGAGGTGAGTCGCATAGGAGCGCCGGAGCGGAATTCGGCAGTTGCGGCCCAGGTGGTGCCGCATGGTTCTGTGATGTAGAACCACTGCTTTTGCCACTCCTTTACCGTATCCATAAAAGTGCCCTTGGGCCAGGAGACATTCGACAGCTTGCTCACCATGGCTCCTCCGCATTTCGCGTGCTGGCCATCCACCACCTTCGGCTTCACGTTGAAGACTTTGAGCCACAGCCCGAAGTGGAGTTGTATGCGGAGGAAGGCCTCACACACGACGATAAACACCGAGATGTTGAGGAAGGAATTCGGGGACAGATCATGGAAATCTATCCCGTAATAATACATCAGTCCGCGGACGAAAGGATTGAGTGGAAACCCTAGCCCGCGGAAGAAATGGGGGATGAATACTACCCTCTTGGTGGGCTTCGACGTGGGGACGACTTGTCCCTCGGCCGGCAGACGGTGGTCAATCTCCTTCGCCAAATACTCGGCCGCCCAAAGCTCAGTAATGTCCTCCTCCTTGACGGAGGAGACCATCCACTTGCCCTGACCACCGGATCCGGACATGGTTGCTTGAGTGGAAAGGAGATGAGAACTTGGGCGCTAGAGCTCGAGATTGGGAAGGCGGAGACAGAGAGAAAGCGTGAGAAGAGGAAGAGGGAATCCTTATCTCCTTATAAAGGCAGCAAATATTAAACGCCTCCTCACTCGCCTTAAGATTCGCCTATTCCCAAGGGCTGTGTAAACGGCATGGTTGGGTTACCCATGCCCGCATTGATGAGAATCCCGCAATAAGGGGACACGATCTCTGCTTCGACAAGACGTGCCAATAGCGATCGCGTCTTGAAACGTGGGATGGCATAAGAAAAATGGTTCGAAATTATGACCGGGCAGACATGATGTCGTGTTGTAAAAAGCTGTCAGCGGATAGGACTCGTGTAAAATATATATATTCTCTCTGCGGTTGATTATGGTGTGTGTAACAGGTCCGGATACAATCATCGCATCCGAAGACTATCTTGGAGTTCGGAAGAAGGGGAACCTGCCTTGCAATGCCGAAGACAATCTGCGCGCCGGACTCCTCGTCATTGAAGCCAGGTTCAGGGGCTACTGAGGCAGTCCTGGACTAAGGGGTCCTCGGGCGTCCGACCTGTTATCCATGGGCCGGACTGATGGGCTGTGAAGATACGAAGGCCGAAGACTATACCCGTGTCCGGATTGGACTCTCCTTGGCGTGGAAGGCAAGCTAGGCAACCGACTATGAAAATTCCCTCTTATGTAACCGACTCCATGTAACCCTAGATCTCTCCGGTGCCTATATAAACTGGAGAGCATAGTCCGGATAGGGAGATACTCATTACCATATTCACATAGGCTAGACTTCTACAGTTTAGCCACTATGATCTCGTGGTAGATCAATTCTTGTAATACTCATATTCATCAAGATCAATCAAGCAGGAAGTAGGGTATTACCTCCATAGAGAGGGCCCGAACCTAGGTAAACATCGCGTCCCCCGTCTCCTGTTACCATCGATCCTAGACGCACAGTTCGGGACCCCCTACTCGAGATCCGCCGGTTTTGACACCGACAGTGACAGCCTCCCCCTCCCTCCTTTATATATGTGGGGAAGGGGGGAACCCTAGAACACACAAGTTGATTGTTTAGCGGTGTGCGGTGCCCCCCTCCACAGAATTCCACCTCGGTCATATTGTTGTAGTGCTTAGGTGAAGCCCTGCGTCGGTAACTTCATCATCACCGTCATCACGCCGTCGTGCTGACGAAGCTCTCCCTCAACACTCAGTTGGATCTAGAGTTCGTGGGACGTCACCGGGATGAATGTGTGCAGATCGCGGAGGTGCCATACTTTCAGTACTAGGATCGGTCGGATCGTGAAGACGTACGACTACATCAACCGCGTTGTCATAACGCTTCCGCTTTCGGTCTACGAGGGTACGTGGACAACACTCTCCCCTCTCATTGCTATGCATCCCCTAGATGGATCTTGCGTGTGCGTAGGAATTTTTTTGAAATTACTGTGTTCCCCAACTGTGGCATCCGAGACAGGTCTATGCGAAGATGTTATATGCATGAGTAGAACACAAAGAGTTGTGGGAGATAATAGTCATACTTCTTACGAGCATGTCATACTTTGATTCGGCGGTATTGTTGGATGAAGTGGCCTGGACCGACATTACGCGTATGCTTACGCGAGACCGATTCTACCGACGTGCTTTGCACACAGGTGGCTGGCGGGTGTCAGTTTCTCCAACTTTAGTTGAATCGAGTGTGACTACACCCGGTCCTTGTTGAAGGTTAAAACAGCACACTTGACGAAAAATCGTTGTTGTTTTGATGCGTAGGTAAGAACGGTTCTTGCTCAGCCCGTAGCAGCCACGTAAAACTTGCAACAACAAAGTAGAGGACGTCTAACTTGTTTTTGCAGGGCATGTTGTGATGTGATATGGTCAAGACATGATTCTAAATTTTATTGTATGAGATGATCATGTTTTGTAACAGAGTTATCGGCAACTGGCAGGAGCCATATGGTTGTCGCTTTATTGTATGCAATGCAATCACCCTGTAATTGTTTTTTATTTTATCACTAAGCGGTAGTGATAGTCGTAGAAGCAATAGTTGGTGAGACGACAACGATGCTACGATGGAGATCAAGGTGTCACGCCGGTGACGATGGTGATCATGACGGTGCTTTGGAGATGGAGATCAAAGGCACAAGATGATGATGGCCATATCATATCACTTATATTGATTGCATGTGATGTTTATCCTTTATACATCTGGTTTTGCTTAGTTCGACGGTATCATTATAAGATGATGTCTCACTAAATTTCAAGGTACAAGTGTTCTTCCTGAGTATGCACCATTGCGAAAGTTCGTCGTGCCGAGACACCACGTGATGATTGGGTGTGATAAGCTCTACTTCACATACAACGCGTGCAAGCCAGTTTTGCACATGCAGAATACTCGGGTTTAACTTGACGGGCCTAGCATATGCAGATATGGCCTCGGAACACTGAGACCGAAAGGTCGAGCGTGAATCATATAGTAGATATGATCAACATAGTGATGTTCACCATTGAAAACTACTCCATCTCACGTGATGATCAGACATGGTTTAGTTGATTTGGATCACGTGATCACTTAGATGATTAGAGGGATCTCTATCTAAGTGGGAGTTCTTAAGTAATATGATTAATTGAACTTTAATTTATCATGAACTTAGTACCTGGTAGTATTTTGCATGTCTATGTTGTTATAGATCAATGGCCCGTGCTACTGTTCCTTTGAATTTTAATGCGTTCCTAGAGAAAGCTAAGTTGAAAGATGATGGTAGCAATTACACGGACTGGGTCCGTAACTGGAGGATTATCATCATTGATGCACAGAAGGATTATGTCCTAGAAGCACCTCTAGGTGCCAGGCCTGCTGCAGATGCTGCTGATGACGTTAAGAACGTCTGGCAAAGCAAAGTTGATGACTACTCGATAGTTCAGTGTGCCATGCTTTACGGCTTAGAACCGGGGCTTCATCGTCATTTTGAACGTCATGGAGCATATGAGATGTTCCAAGAGTTGAAGTTAATATTTCAAGAAAATGCCCAGATTGAGAGATATGAAGTCTCCAATAAGTTCTACAGCTGTAAAATGGAGGAGAATAGTTCTGTCAGTGAACATATACTCAGAATGTCTGGGTACCACAACCACTTGACTCAGCTGGGAGTTAATCTTCCTGATGATAGTGTCATTGAAAGAGTTCTTCAATCACTGCCACCAAGCTACAAGAGCTTCGTGATGAACTATAATATGCAAGGGATGGATAAGACAATTCCCGAGCTCTTCGCAGTGCTAAAGGCTGCAGAGGTAGAAATCAAGAAGGAGCATCAAGTTTTGATGATCAACAAGACCACCAGTTTCAAGAAAAAGGGTAATGGGAAGAAGGGGAACTTCAAGAAGAACGGCAAGCAAGTTGCTGCTCAAGTGAAGAAGCCCAAGTCTGGACCTGAGCCTGAGACTGAGTACTTTTACTGCAGAGGGACTGGTCACTGGAAGCGGAACTGCACCAAGTATTTGGCGGATAAGAAGGATGGCAAGGTGAACAAAGGTATATGTCATATTCATGTTATTGATGTGTACCTTACTAATGCTCGCAGTAGTGCCTGGGTATTTGATACTGGTCCTGTTGCTAATATTTGCAACTCGAAACAGGGACTACGGATTAAGCGGAGATTGGATAAGGACGAGGTGACGATGCGTGTGGGAAATGGTTCCAAAGTCGATTTGATCGCGGTCGGCACACTACCTCTACATCTACCTCCGGGATTAGTTTTAGACCTGAATAATTGTTATTTGGCGCCAGCGTTAAGCATGAACATTATATCTGGATCTTGTTTGATGCGAGACGGTTATTCATTTAAATCCAAGAATAATGGTTGTTCTATTTATATGAGTACTATCTTTTATGGTCATGCACCCTTGAAGAGTGGTCTATTTTTGTTGAATCTCGATAGTAGTGACACACATATTCATAATATTTAAGCCAAAAGATGCAGAGTTGATAATAATAGTGCAACTTATTTGTGGCACTGTCGTTTGGGTCATATTGGTATAAAGCGCATGAAGAAACTCCATTATGATGGACTTTTGGAATCACTTGATTATAAATCACTTGGTACTTGCGAACCATGCCTTATGGGCAAGATGACTAAAACTCCGTTCTGCGGAACAATGGAGCGAGCAACAGATTTATTGGAAATCATACTAACCGATGTATGTGGTCCAATGAACATTGAGGCTCGCGATGGGTATCGTTATTTTCTGACCTTCATAGATGATTTGAGCAGTATGGGTATATCTACTTGATGAAACATAAGTCTGAAACATTTGAAAAGTACAAAGAATTTCAGAGTGAAGTAGAAAATCATCGTAACAAAAAAATAAAGTTTTTGCGATCTGATCATGGAGGAGAATATTTGAGTTATGAGTTTGGTCTTCATTTGAAAAAATGCGGAATAGTTTCGCAACTCACGCCACACGGAACACCACAGCATAATGGTGTGTCCGAACGTCGTAATCGTACTTTACTAGATATGGTACGATCTATGATGTCTCTTACTGATTTACCGCTATCATTTTGGGGTTATGCTTTAGAGACAGCTGCATTCACGTTAAATAGGGCACCATCTAAATCCGTTGAGACGACACCTTATGAAATGTGGTTTGGCAAGAAACCCAAGTTGTCGTTTCTTAAAGTTTGGGGCTGCGATGCTTATGTGAAAAAGCATCAACCTGATAAGCTCGAACCCAAATCGGAGAAATGTGTCTTCATAGGATACGCAAAGGAGACTGTTGGGTACACCTTCTATCACAGATCCGAAGGCAAGACATTCATTACTAAAAATGGATCCTTTCTAGAGAAGGAGTTTCTCTCGAAAGAAGTGAGTGGGAGGAAAGTAGAACTTGATGAGGTAACTGTACCTGCTCCCTTATTGGAAAGTAGTTCATCACAGAAATCAATTCCTGTGACTACTACACCAATCAGTGAGGAAGCTAATGATGATGATCATATAACTTCAGATCAAGTTACTACTGAACCTCATAGGTCAACCAAAGTAAGATCCGCACCAGAGTGGTACGGTAATCTAGTTCTAGAGGTCATGTTACTTGACCATGACGAACCTACGAACTATGAGGAAGCGATGATGAGCCCAGATTGCGCGAAATGGCTTGAGGCCATGAAATCTGAGATGGGATCCATGTATGAGAACAAAGTGTGGACTTTGGTTGACTTGCCCGTTGATCGGCAAGCCATCGAGAATAAATGGATCTTCAAGAAGAAAACCAACGCTGACGGTAATGTTACTGTCTACAAAGGTTGACTTGTTGTGACAGGTTTTCGACAAGTTCAAGGAGTTGACTACGATGAGACATTCTCACCCGTAGCGATGCTTAAGTCCGTCCGAATCATGTTAGCAATTGCTGCATTTTATGATTATGAAATTTGGCAAATGGATGTAAAGACTGCATTCCTGAATGGATTTCTGGAAGAAGAGTTGTATATGATGCAACCCAAAGGTTTTATCAATCCAAAGGATGCTAACAAAGTGTGCAAGCTCCAGCGATCCATTTATGGACTGGTGCAAGCATCTCGGAGTTGGAATAAACGTTTTGATAGTGTGATCAAAGCATATGGTTTTATACAGACTTTTGGAGAAGCCTGTATTTACAAGAAAGTGAGTGGGAGCTCTTAGCATTTCTAATATTATATGTGGATGACATATTGTTGATTGGAAATGATATAGAATTTCTGGATAGCATAAAAGGATACTTGAATAAGAGTTTTTCAATGAAAGACCTCGGTGAAGCTGCTTATATATTGGGCATCAAGATCTATAGAGATAGATCAAGATTCTTAATTGGACTTTCACAAAGCACATACCTTGATAAAGTTTTGAAGAAGTTCAAAATGGATCAAGCAAAGAGAGGGTTCTTGCCTGTGTTACAAGGTGTGAAGTTGAGTCGGACTCAATGACCGACCAGTGCAGAAGATAGAGAGAAAATGAAAGTCATTTCCTATGCTTCAGCCGTAGGTTCTATCATGTATGCAATACTGTGTACCAGACCTGATGTGTGCCTTGCTATTAATTTAGCAAGGAGGTACCAAAGTAATCCAGGAGTGGATCACTGGACAGCGATCAAGAACATCCTGAAATACTTGAAAAGGACTAAGGATATGTTTCTCGTTTATGGAGGTCACAAAGAGCTCGTCGTAAATGGTTACGTCGATTCAAGCTTTAACACTGATCCGGATGACTCTAAGTCACAAACTGGATACGTATTTATATTGAACGATGGAGCTGTAAGTTGGTGCTCTAAGCAAAGCGTCATGGCGGGATCTGCGTGTGAAGCGGAGTACATAGCTGCTTCGGAAGCAACAAATGAAGGAGTCTGGATGAAGGAGTTCATATCCGATCTAGGTGTCATACCTAGTGCATCGGGTCCAATGAAAATCTTTTGTGACAATACTGGTGCAATTGCCTTGGCAAAGGAATCTAGAATTCACAAGAGAACCAAGCACGTCAAGAGACGCTTCAATTCCATCCGCGATCAAGTCAAGGAGGGAGACATAGAGATTTGCAAGATACATACAGACCTGAATGTTGCAGACCCGTTGACTAAGCCTCTCTCATGAGCAAAACATGATCAGCACCAAGACTCCATGGGTGTTAGAATCATTACTGTGTAATCTAGATTATTGACTCTAGTGCAAGTGGGAGACTGAAGGAAATATGCCCTAGAGGCAATAATAAAGTTGTTATTTATATTTCCTTATATCATGATAAATGTTTATTATTCATGCTAGAATTATATTAACCGGAAACTTAGTACATGTGTGAATACATAGACAAAAAGAGTGTCACTAGTATGCCTCTAATTGACTAGCTCATTGAATCAAAGATGGTTAAGTTTCCTAGCCATAGACATGAGTTGTCATTTGATTAACGGGATCACATCATTAAGAGAATGATGTGATTGACTTGACCCATCCGTTAGCTTAGCATGATGATCGTTTAGTTTGTTGCTATTGCTTTCTTCATGACTTATACATGTTCCTATGAATATGAGATGATGCAACTCCCGAATACCGGAGGAACACTTAGTGTGCTATCAAACGTCACAACATAACTGGGTGATTATAAAGATGCTCTACATGTGTCTCCGATGGTGTTTGTTGAGTTGGCATAGATCGAGATTAGGATTTGTTACTCCGAGTATCGGAGAGGTATCTCTGGGCCCTCTCGGCATCACTATAAGCCTTGCAAGCAATGTGACTAATGAGTTAGTTGTGGGATGATGCATTACGGAACGAGTAAAGAGACTTGCCGGTAACGAGATTGAATTAGGTAATGAGATACCTATGATCGAATCTTGGGCAAGTAGCATACCGATCACAAAGGGAACAACGTATGTTGTTATGCGGTTTGACCGATAAAGATCTTCGTAGAATATGTAGGAACCAATATGAGCATCTAGGTTCCGCTATTGGTTATTGACCGGAGACGAGTCTCGGTCATGTCTACATAGTTCTCGAACCAGTAGGGTCCGCACGCTTAACGTTCGGTGACGATTGGTATTATGAGTTTATGTGTTTTGATGTACCGAAGGTAGTTCGGGGTCCCGGATGTGATCACGGACATGACGAGGAGTCTCAAAATGGTCGAGACATAAAGATTGATATATTGGAAGGCTATGTTCGGACACCGGAAGTGTTCCGGGAGTTTTCGGATAAAACCGGAGTGCCGGAGGGTTATCGGAACCCCCGGGGGAACTAATGGGCCTCAATGGGCCTTAGTGGAGAGAGAGAGGGGCGGCCAGGGCAGGCCGCGCGCCCCTCCCCCTTGTGACCGAATAGGACAAGGAAGGGGGGGCGGCGCCCCCCTTTCCTTTCCCGCTCTCCCTCTCCTTCCTTCCCCCTCTCTCCCTTTTGGTGGAAACCTACTAGGACTTGGAGTCCTAGTAGGATTCCCCTCTTGGGGGCGCGCAAAGGAGGGCTGGCCGGTCTCCCCCTCCCTCCTTTTTATACATGGGGAAGGGGGGCACCCTAGAACACACAAGTTGATTGTTTAGCCGTGTGCGGTGCCCCCACCACGGATTTCCACCTCGGTAATACCGTTGTAGTGCTTAGGCGAAGCCCTGCATCGGTAACTTCATCAGCACCGTCATCACGCCGTCGTGTTGACGAAGCTCTCCCTCGACACTCAGCTGGATCTAGAGTTCATGGGACGTCACCGAGCTGAACGTGTGCAGATCACGGAGGTGTCGTACTTTCGGTAATAGGATCGGTCGGACCGTCAAGACGTACGACTACATCAACCGCGTTGTCATAACGCTTCCACTTTCGGTCTACGAGGGTACATCGACAACACTCTCCCCTCTCGTTGCTATGCATCTCGTAGATGGATCTTGCTTGTTGATACGTCTCCAACGTATCTACAATTTTTGATTGTTCCATGCTATTATATTATCCATCTAGGATGTTTTATATGCATTTATATGCTATTTTATATGATTTTTGGGACTAACCTATTAACCTAGAGCCCAGTGCTAGTTTCTGTTTTTTCCTTGTTTTTGAGTTTTACAGAAAAGGAATACGAAACGGAGTCCAATTGACTTGCCAATTTTTGATGATTTTTATGGACCAAAAGAAGCCCCGGAGTAAAAGAGTTGGGCCAGAAGAGTCCCGAGCCGTCCACGAGGGTGGAGAGTGCGCCCTACCCCCTGGGCATGGGCCCCTATCTCATGGACGACTCGGAGACCCCCCTGACGTGAGACCTACGCCAAAAATTCCTATAAATACAGAAACCTCCAGAAAATAACCTAGATTGGGAGTTCCGCCGCCGCAAGCCTCTGTCGCCACCAAAAACCAATTGGGGCCCTATTCCGGCACCCTGCCAGCGGGGGGATGTCGGTGTCAAAACCGGCGGATCTCAGGTAGGGGGTCCCAAACTGTGCGCCTAAGGCGGATGGTAACAGGAGGCGAGGGACATGATGTTTACCCAGGTTCGGGCCCTCTCGATGGAGGTAATACCCTACTTCCTGCTTGATTGATCTTGATGATATGAGTATTACAAGAGTTGATCTACCACGAGATCGTAGAGGCTAAACCCTAGAACCTAGCCTATGGTATGATTGTTGTTGTCCTACGGACTAAACCCTCCGGTTTATATGGACACGGAGGGGGCTAGGGTTACACAGAGTCGGTTACAAGGGAGGAGATCTACATATCCGTATTGCCAAGCTTGTCTTCCACGCCAAGGAGAGTCCCATCCGGACACGGGTCGAAGTCTTCAATCTTGTATCTTCATAGTCCAACAGTCCGGCCAAAGGATATAGTCCGGCTGTCCGAGGACCCCCTAATCCAGGACTCCCTCAGTAGCCCCGGAACCAGGCTTCAATGACGATGAGTCCGGCGCGCAGATTGTCTTCGGCATTGCAAGGCGGGTTCCTTCTCCGAATACTCCATAGAAGATTTTGAACAGAAGGATAGTGTTCGGCTCTGCAAAACAAATTCCACAACCACCGTAGAGAGAATAATATTTTCACCAATCTAATCTGGTGACAGCTTTTCACAACATGACGTATTGCCGTGGTTTGGTCATGACAAACCGTTTTTCCCGTGCCTGCCACTGCACGTGTTGCGAGGCGGTTTTATTGGCACGTCATGTCGAAGCAGAGATCGTGTCCCTCCTTTCACGGGATTCTCATCAATACGGGTGTGGGTAACCCAATCATGCCTGCTGGTATGACTCCTCGATTTTAGGCAAGTTCCAAACGGCCACGCGGAGGACGCTTGATATTCACCCCCTTCATAAAGGGGCCAAGGCCTGTCCTTTTCTTCTCGCACTCAATCTAATCCTTCCCCCACCCCGAGTTCCAACACCCAAGGCTCAGGCTAGGCGCTTCGGACCTTCAGTCATGTCCGGATCCAACCTTCAAGGTCGGTGGACAGAGGAGGACATCAAGAAGCTAAGAGAAGCTAGGTATCTGACCGGCGAAATCTCGCACAGGCTGCCTGCTCGAGGGCAGGTCATTCCCACTCCCGAACCCGGCGAGAGCGTCGTATTCGTCTCCCACTTCCTCCGAGGGCTAGGCTTTAGTCTAGATCCCTTTGTTAGAGGGCTCATGTTCTACTACGGGCTCGATTTCCATGATCTAGCTCCGGATTCCATTCTTCACATTTCGTCGTTTATCGTCGTGTGTGAGGCCTTCCTCCGCGTCACCCCACACTTCGGCTTATGGCTCAAGACCTTTAATGTGAAGCCGAAGATGATCGATGGGCGACAAGCAGAGTGCGGAGGTGCCATAATAAGCAAAGGCGCGGATGCTCCATGGCCAAAGGGTTCCTTCCCTGAGATGTCCAATTTATGGCAGCGGGAATGGTTTTACATCACAGCACCTCGAGGTACTAAGTGGGTGGCCGCCCCTGCCTTCCGTTCGGGTCCCCCGCCACAACTGGCGTCGTGGGTAAACAAGGGGCTGGACTGGGGGCCAGCAAATGACGTGCTGACATTGCAGAGTCACATCTGAGATCTCCTCCAGAGAGATATCAACCCTGTTAAGGTAATGCAAGTCATGCTAGTTCGTCGAGCCCTGCCTTGCAAACGTCCACCTCTCCGTATGTGGGAGTTCAACCCTAAAGGGTCGCGAACTATTCAACAATTCTTCGGCGTGACTCTCGAAGAGATGTATGGATTGTTCTTCGGATCACGAATAAAGTGTCCGGACACCACCGAGGATGCGGGTCTGAACTGCAATCGTCCAGACACCAACGTAAGTATTTCCACGGCCGAACATGTTGTCTCTTTATTTGTCACGACATCATTCTGAAAAAGTCGCTCTTTGACCAGGATTGGATAAAGAAGGCGAAGTTGATCAGGTGTTCGGCCCCCTTCCCGAAGGCTCACCGGATCCTGTACTAGCCAGGATGCTTGAGCTTGCACCTTATCAAGCGCCATCCAGGGAAGATAAAGGGAGGAACAAAGAGGCCGAAATCGAGCTTCACTCATTATTCATCCAAACCAGGGGAATTAGTGCCTCGGCGAAGGAGGATAACCGGGAAGAAGAATCTAAAATTCCCTCTCCCCAGGGAAGGAAGAGGACCGCCTTTGAAGACTTGGAAGCAATGGTCTCCAAGCGAGGGAAGAAACCTTTGTCAGGGGCCCCTACCCCGGAGCGCATCCTTACCGCACAGTGCCCGCTAGGGGACCAGCCCTCCACCGAGCTGTAAGTAAACAAAAGTGCTTTATAGTGAATATATCCTACTTTATTTCTGAGGACAATAACCGAGACGCATGTCTTGTAGTTCGGATAGTAGCCCTTCTCGACAAAGTTCGTCTTCGGGGGATCTTCTTCCGGAGATGATGGAGAGCGAAACGCCTCCCCATGCTTCCCCGCCTCATGAGGCGGATGACCCTGAGGTGTCGTCACGGAGGATTTCTCCTGATCCGCCAAGGCCAGAGGGTAACCCCTCAGCCACCCGAAGTCTGGAGTATTTGGCTCCTAAGGAGAGCAACAGAAAGAGTCTGGAACTGTCCGGTGCGCGACCAGACGCACTAATGAACCTTCTGGAGCAAGCGGCTATCTCAGAAGCGCATCGTACGCTAATGGGTACGGTGGTTGAGAGGATTTCATCCGCCGAAAGCGGGTTGCATGAAGCTTTTATGAGCCTGCTGAGAGGCTTTGAGGTACGCAAAATACTATATATTTTTTGACGGTACTGCACACGCTAGGTGTGTCCTATGCAGATAGTAGCCCCTGAGACTCTGGTTGCTGTCGGAAAAGACGGCAAATAGAGGATCATAGTCCCGGGTAATAACCGTGCTGCTTTCATGTGCAGGCGGCTGAGGGTCCGGTGGCTAGCCGGACTGGTGAGTTTGCCGAACTGAAGCGGCAGCTTGATGCGGCAGATGCCGACATCGTGCTTGTAAACAAGCGGCTTGCCGAGGCACAGGGTATGTATTCTCCTATGATCAATGCATATTAAGAGGAGCATGATGCTAGTATCTGTAATATGCTGTGACTGTAGATGGGGCTGTCGCCGTGGAGACCCTTTGGGCGGAACTTGCCCAAGCCAAGGAACAAGCCAGGAAGAGTGATGTGGCCGCCCTAAAGGCAATTGAAGAGCTAAGAGCCGAACAGGCTGCGCATTGCCAGAGCAAAGAAAAAAATGGCCAAAATGGCTGTTGAGTTGAAAGATGCCACCGACCGTTATGAGCTTCTTGAAAAGGAAAGCAAAATGAAACGGCGGACCTAGAGAAAGCCACGGTAGCAGCCAAGGAAGCCCGCTCTAATATCAGAGCAGCGAAGGAGGAGCTACGTCAAGCCGGAGATATCGCGGCTGGGAAGCCATTTTTGTTGTGGACGATGTTCGGAGATGCTAAGTATGCCCCTCTGGATAAATTGTGGAGTTCTGCAGACGCATACTTGGATTTGGCGGCGAGTGCTGCTGATGCGACCGGGTTTTTCAAAGATCAAAAAGATCACGAAGTGGAAAAGCTGTTCTGGTCGCAGTTCAATGTTCCAGTGCATCCGCTGCTGTTGAATGAGCAAATGGCCGAGTGGGCCGAGCTCCATAGGTTGTCTGGGCTTGCCATGAGGTCTGTTGTGGATCATCTTTGGCCAGAAGGACCAAGGCCGAATAGTTATTTTGGCTTGGTGCAACGATTCCTTGGTGTTGTGCCGCATATCGACGCTGTGAAGAGGTCGGCGTGCATAGAGGGTGCGCGGATGGCTCTTGCTCGTGTCAAGACATACTGGGCAGAGATGGAGGCCACCGCTATTGCAACCCAGAGTTCGGCCGTAGGCCGGGTATCAACCGAGCACTATTTTGAAGAAGTCTTAGAAGGCGCTCGTTTAATAGAGGCTTAGTGCTCGAAGAGAATCATGTCTTAGTGACATGTATACCGATTGTAAGAACAATTTTATTTGAATGATAAAGGATGTGTTTATACTTTTGCCTGAAAGTATTATTATGCCTCCTGTGCAGTCGTTTATGTATAGATATATATATATATATATCCTGAAAGTTTGCGGTCGTCGGCTTCAGCCCCCACGCATATAATGCGGGGGTGTTCGTCAAAGCGCGTCTTCACACTTGATCCAACGTCTTGGTCCATTAAGGAGATGGTAGCGCGGCGAACGAGGCAATCAGACTATATTGCTTTAACACTTTCACTTAACCATAGGAGTTTGACAGTGGGGCTACTATATAGCCCCTGGTATTTCCGCGTCTATCCGAATACGATGCGCATACGTACATGACCGGGAAAACCGGTCCTTCGTTAATGCGGAGGAATCCCGAAGATTCCGATGAGTCATCGAGTGGTTGACCAGTCTCACGCTTTATCATGACAGTCAGTTTTCGGCTTTCTCTACTGAGGTGCTCGTCCGGATGAACCAGGGCACAATCGTAGTAGTTCTGCCGGTGCCGCCTTAGCCGATAGAGCGGAACGTAAGGTAGCAAAACACTGGAGCCGGGAAAACCCAACAATTGACCAAAGACATGATTCGGAGCTGATGCATGTAAGGCCAAACTCGCGACCTCGAACACTCCCTAAGGTACTCGGTCTTTACAACATATACTAGGCTGAGTAACGCCCTTGAACCCTGAATTTCCAGGTACGTGCATTGGTCTGACATGGCAAAATGCCAATAACGCCAGCGTCCCTCTCGGTTGTGTTGAGTATCCGGAGGGTGTGAAGCAACAAGAGACAGTAAGAAAGGTTTACACAGGGTCTTAATCTAAAAAGAAACCTTTGAGCGGGGCCCTGCTGCACGTCTGCGCATGTGTCTCCGTTGTGCCGTATCCTGGAAGGGTGTAGCACGATTATCATCTGTTAAAAGAGAAAAACTTAGATGAAATTTGTCGTGCGAAAAATTAGTTGTTCTTAATAAACCATTAAAATTCAAAATAAAGTCGAGCCGAACTGTAGACTTTGTATTTTTACATGCGGGAAGCCCCTAGCACCGTCTACGGGGGTGTATTTATCAACCCCATCTCAGGTTTATCTAAGCTGTTACAGCTAGTAGTGCGCCGGACTCGTCTAGCCGTGTCTGCGGCCTTGACGACCGATCGTTTATGCTAGTTGAAGAGGCCATTTAGTGTTCGGCTGCTAAAGCTGCCGCACATTCTTCCGCGCGTAAGGAACGCTCAATATTTCCGCTAACTGTGATGATGCCACGTGGACCGGGCATCTTAAGCTTAAGAGAAGCGTAATGTGGTACTGCATTAAAACGAGCGAAAGCTGTTCTTCGGAGTAGTGCTTGATAGCCGCTTCGGAATGGAGCGATGTCCAAGGTTAACTTTTCACTTCGGAAGTTGTCGGGAGAACCGAATACAACCTCTTGTATTAGAGAGCCCGTACAGCGGGCCTCCGGGCCTAGTATTACTCCTTTAAAGGTAGTATTGCTTTGGCTGATTCTTGTCGGGTCTATCCCCATTTTGCGAACTGTGTCCTGATATATCAGATTAAGACTACTCTCGTCGTCCATGAGGACTTGGGTGAGATGGTATCCGTTGATAATTGGGTCTAGCACCAAGGCAGCCAATCCTCCGTGCCGGATACTTGTCAGGTGATCCCTGCGATCAAAAGTGATCGGGCAGGCCGACGAAGGGTTGAACTTAGGGGTGACGGGCTCTACGGCGCGTATGTCTCGGAGTGCATGTTTGCTCTTCCTCTTCGTCACGTGAATCGTGTTCACTGTTTTGACCTCTGGTGGGAACTTTTTCTGTCCCCCCGTGTTTTGCTGACGAGGCTCATCCTCATCTTCACTTGGTGTCTCCCTCCCCTTGTGTTCGGCGTTTAGCTTACCGGCCTGCTTGAAGACCCAGCATTCTCTGTGGGTGTGATTTGCAGGTTTATCGGGGGTGCCATGAATCTGACATAATTTGTCTAGAATCTTGTTTAGGTTGGACGGTCCATCTCTATTGCCTTTGAAAGGCTTTTTCCGCTGACCGGGTAGAGAGCCCGTGAATCCGGCGTTTACCGCCGTGTGGGCTGTCTTCGTTATTTTGACGCTTGCTTTTACTGCGTCGTGGTTTTCCATTACCATCCCTGACTTCAGATGTGCCTGGGTCACTGGTGCTACTACGGGCCAACCAGCTATCTTCGCCCGCGCAGAAGCGGGTCATAAGGCTTGTTAGGGCTGCCATTGTCCTTGGTTTTTCTTGGCCGAGGTGTCTGGTGAGCCATTCGTCTCGGACGCTGTGTTTGAAAGCTGCTAAGGCTTCGGCGTCCGGGCAGTCAACGATTTGGTTCATCTTAGTGAGAAATTTGTTCCAAAGCTTTCGGGCTGACTCTCCGGGCTGTTGAATTATATGACTTAAATCGTCTGCATCCGGAGGTCGGACATAGGTCCCTTGAAAATTAGCCCTAAAGGCCTCCTCAAGCTCCTCCCAACTTCCAATTGAATTTTCGGGGAGGCTCTTCAGCCAGTGCTGAGCTGGTCCTTTCAGCTTGAGGGGCAAGTACTTGATGGCATGGAGATCGTCTCCGCGAGCCATATGGATGTGGAGGAAGAAGTCCTCAATCCAGACCCCAAGGTCTATTGTTCCGTCGTACACCTCTATGTTCACGGGTTTGAATCCCTTTGGAAATTCGTGATCCAGCACCTCATCGGTGAAACATAGGGGGTGCGCGGCACCCCTGTATTTGAATGTGTCATGGCGTTCTGACGGTTGTAGTGTTCGGTTTTGATTATGCGCTGGAGCGCGCTTCCTAGATCCGTAGATGGATCTGGTTATGCCGGCCTTTTGATGCAAGCCCTCGCGTGGATCGTGTGGTGACTTATGTGCGGCCTCGTTAGCCGCTCTATCGCGGCCATGAGGTGGTCGATCCGACCGGTCGGCCGTTTTACTTTTCGGCTGTGCGGGCTCTAAGGCCTCATCATCGAATTCAGGCAACAGCTTGCGCTTTGGATAGCTCTTTGTGTGGCGACTACCACCATACTTTTCTTCAGTGTCGAGCACTTTGTTCCATCTACTGTTGAGTGTATCCTGCGCGGCCTTAAGCCTTTGCTTCTGCTTCTTCAGACTCCTCGCGGTGGCAATAAGCCTTCTACGGAGGTTCTCTTTTTCCAAGTGCCTTTCTGGGATGATGTGTGCATCGTCGTCCGGACTGTTTTCCTCTTCGGAGAGAGTTTGATGAGCTTTATCCTCGGCGTCGCCGTGATCGGACAGCGGCTCCGTACTATGTCCGCCGTCCGCTGGTTCATCCTGCTCTGTCGCTGGGTCCGTGTGGTCGTCGTTTCCTCTAGAGTCGACCGGGGTATTATTTTTTCTTGCGCTGTTATCGCTGTTTTTGCCGAGGCGGGATTTGGAGCGGTGCCTACGCCGTTGCTTTGGTTGCTTCTCGAGGGTGTGTCCACCATGTATATATCATATGATGAGGTGGCAGACCAGTGCCCTGTGGGCGATGGTTCCTGTTCGTCTCCTGCATCGTCGTCCATACCGTTGATGTCTTCGGAGCCGAAATCGAGCATGTCGGTTAAATCGTCGACAGTGGCTACTAAGTGGGTGGTGGGTGGGCAGCCAATTTCTTCATCGTCTGCATCCCGTTCTAGTCGGACATAGTTCAGCCAAGGGTCTCCTGACAAGGAAAGAGACCTCAATGAGTTTAGCACGTCGCCCAGGGGCGAGTGCTGAAAGATATCCGCGGAAGAAACTCCATGATCAGTGCCCAATCGGATTCGATAGGCACGGACGCAGGCGGTTCGGAGCCCGTGACCGGGGACGAATCCAAGTGTCCGGCAACATGGGTCTCATAAGAGGTGAAATCAGTATTCGGCTCTATCGCCGCTGAGTGTGCGGCCTCCGTGGCGGGGTCCATCCACCCGTCCACGGACGGCGTAATCTACCCCGGATCGAGGGCCGGAGTAGCTGCAGGTGGGATCTCCCAAACACTGTCCATCGACAGAGCTAAGTCATGCCTGTCGTGGCTGTGCGGCGCACCTGACACGGGCTCGAATCCGTCGAAGATCAAGTCTCCGCGGATGTCGGCAGTATAGTTTAAACTTCCAAACCTGACCTGATGGCCAGGGGCGTAGCTTTCGATCTGCTCCAGATAGCTAAGCGAGTTGGCCCGAAGTGCGAAGCCGCCGAATACGAAGATCTGTCCGGGGAGGAAAACCTCACCCTGGATCGCATCATTGGCGATGATCGGAGGAGCCATCAAGCCTTTATCGTGACGACACAGTGGAACTCTCAATGAAAGCACCCAATGTCGGTGTCAAAACCGACGGATCTCGGGTAGGGGGTCCCGAACTGTGCGTCTAAGGCGGATGGTAACAGGAGGCGGGGGACACGATGTTTACCCAGGTTCGGGCCCTCTCGATGGAGGTAATACCCTACTTCCTGCTTGATTGATCTTGATGATATGAGTATTACAAGAGTTGATCTACCACGAGATCGTAGAGGCTAAACCCTAGAAGCTAGCATATGGTATGATTGTTGTTGTCCACGGACTAAACACTCCGGTTTATATAGACACCGGAGGGGGCTAGGGTTACACAGAGTCGGTTACAAGGGAGGAGATCTACATATCCGTATTGCCAAGCTTGCCTTCCACGCCAAGGAGAGTCCCATCCGGACACGGGTCGAAGTCTTCAATCTTGTATCTTCATAGTGCAACAGTCCGGCCAAAGGATATAGTCCGGCTGTCCGAGGACCCCCTAATCCAGGACTCCCTCAGGGGATCCCTCACCGGTGGCCATCTTCATCATCCCGGCACTCTCCATGACGAGGAGGGAGTAGTTCACCCTCGGGGCTGAGGGGATATACCAGTAGCTATATGTTTGATCTCTCTCTCTCTCTCGTGTTCTTGATTCGGCACGATCTTGATGTATCGCGAGCTTTGTTATTATAGTTGGATCTTATGATGTTTCTCCCCCTCTACTCTCTTGTAATGTATTGAGTTTTCCCTTTGAAGTTATCTTATCGGATTGAGTCTTTAAGGATTTGAGAACACTTGATGTATGTCTTGCATGTGCTTATCTGTGGTGACAATGGGATATTCACGTGATCTACTTGATGTATGTTTTGGTGATCAACATGCGGGTTCAGTGACCTTGTGAACTTATGCATAGGGGTTGGCACACGTTTTCGTCTTGACTCTCCGAAGAAACTTTGGGGCACTTTTTGAAGTTCTTTGTGTTGGTTGAATAGATGAATCTGAGATTGTGTTATGCATATCGTATAACCATACCCACGGATACTTGAGGTGACATTGTAGTATCTAGGTGACATTAGGGTTTTGGTTGATTTGTGTCTTAAGGTGTTATTCTAGTACGAACTCTAGGATAGATCGAACGGAAAGAATAGCTTCATGTTATTTTACTACGGACTCTTGAATAGAACAATCAGAAAGAATAACTTTGAGGTGGTTTCATACCCTACAATAATCTCTTCGTTTGTTCTCCGCTACTAGTGACTTTGGAGTGACTCTTTGTTGCATGTTGAGGGATAGTTATATGATCCAATTATGTTATTATTGTTGAGATAACTTGCACTAGTGAAAGTATGAACCCTAGGCCTTGTTTCCTAGCATTGCAATACCGTTTTCGCTCACTCTTACCACTTGTTACCTTTCTGTTTTTATATTTTATATTACAAAAACCTATATCTACCATCCATATTGCACTTGTATCACCATCTCTTCGCCGAACTAGTGCACCTATACAATTTACCATTGTATTGGGTGTGTTGGGGACACAAGAGACTCTTTGTTATTTGGTTGCAGGGTTGTTTGAGAGAGACCATCTTCATCCTACGCCTCCCACGGATTGACAAACCTTAGGTCATCCACTTGAGGGAAATTTGCTACTGTCTACAAACCTCTACACTTGGAGGACCAACAACGTCTACAAGAAGAAGGTTGGGTAGTAGACATCACGTGTGCGTAGGATTTTTTTTGAAATTACTGCGTTCCCCAACAGTCTTTGCCATCAGTATCAGTGCTAGTCCAACTACCTCATCCATGTGTTTATGAGTGATGCACCGAAAGTCCAAATATATAAAGGTATTTGAGAGTTGCAAGGTTGTCCTACGACTACGGGAATGCATATCTAAACATTGAAAATATGTCAATTGAGTCACCAGAGAATACTAATGAAAGGGAAGAGATTTCCCAATATCATCATATTCTTTCTTATGATGAATCAGGTAACGAGGAGGAGCTTTCTATTCAACCAATCTCATTAATAAGGATTTCCAAAAAGAGGATTAAACCCACACATGATGTGAAGAAGAAAAAGAAAAGACGGAGAAGCAAAGGTAAAAAGGTATCCCTCTCAAATGATGTTGCTCCTATTACTCATTGTGATGATGATAATTGCTATACTATTGGTGCTATCCATACTATTAATGATGAGAGTGATTATGCTTATGATATGAAAAGGCCCAAGCTTGGGGATGCCATGTTTGATGAGAATGACAAGTTTGAGAATTTATTTGCTGCAATTAATGATTGTCCCAAGCTTGGGGATGCTATGTTTTATGAAGATGATATGTTTAACCTCCCAAGTTTTGATATGCAAATTTATTATGATGATAGCATACCTCCTATCTATGATGGTTATATTGATGAAAGTGGGTTTGGAAGAGTGTCAACTTTAGGAAGTAATGATACCACTATTTTGGAGGGTGTTGAATCTTATTGTGACAATTATGAAAGTGGATTTGGAGAGGTCATGACTTTATTCAGTAATGATTCCACTATCTTGGAAGAGGTTTCAACTGATTATGATGAGAACAAAGTTGCTACTTATGATGATTATTGTGATGAAACTTATGCTATAAAAAGTAGTGATGATTATATTAAAACTTGTCATGATTATGATTACCCTTTTCTGAACATTACTCTTTTAATATGGAAACAATTTATAGTATTCGAGTTTCTTATGATACTCCCACTATTCCAAATGAGAAGAATTTTGCTTATATGGAGAGTAGTAAATTTTCTATGCTTGTAGATCATGAAAAGAATGCTTTATGTGATGGTTATATTATTGAATTCATTCATGATGCTACTGAAAATTATTATGATGGAGGAATATATGCTTGTAGGAATTGCAATAATATCATTGCAATAATACCAAGTTTCCTCTCTATGTGCTTAAAGTTTTGAAGTTATGCTTGTTGTGCCTTCCTATGCTAGTTGATTATTGTTCCCATAAGTTGTTTGCTCACAAAATCCCTATGCATAGGAAGTGGGTTAGACTTAAATGTGCTAGTCATATTCTTCATGATTCTCTCTTTATGTTTCAATTCTTATCTTTTATGTGAGCATCATTAAAATCATCATGCCTAGCTAGGGGCATTAAACGTTAGCGCTTGTTGGGAGGCAACCCAATTTTATTTTTGTTCTTTGATTTTGCTCCTGTTTAGTAATAAATAATTCATCTAGCCTCTATTTAGATGTGGTTTTATTTTTTAATTAGTGTTTGTGCCAAGTAGAACCTTTGGGAGGACTTGGGAGAAGTCTTGTGATCTTGCTGTAAAAAACAGAAACTTTAGCGCTCACGAGATTAGTTGCCATTTTTTACTGGAGAGTGATTTTAGGTTGATTTTACTAAGGTCCACCAATTTATTTCAGAATTTTTGGAGTTCCATAAGTATTCATTAGTTACAGATCACTACAGACTGTTCTTTTTTTGACAGATTCTGTTTTCATTGTGTTGTTTGCTTATTTTGATGAATCTATGAGTAGTATCGGAGGGTATGAACCATAGAGAAGTTGGAATACAGTAGTTTTAACACCAATATAAATAAATAATGAGTTCATTACAGTACCTTAAAGTGGTGGTTTGTTTTCTTACACTAACGGAGCTCATGAGATTTTATGTTTAAGTTTTGTGTTGTGAAGTTTTCAAGTTTTTGGGTAAAGAATCGATGGACTATGGAATAAGGAGTGGCAAGAGCCTAAGCTTGGGGATGCCCAAGGCACCCCAAGGTAATATTCAAGGACAAACAAGAGCCTAAGCTTGGGGATGCCCCGGATGGCATCCCCTCTTTCGTCTTCGTTCATCGGTAACTTTACTTGGAGCTATATTTTTATTCACCACATGATATGTGTTTTGCTTGGAGCATCATTTTATTTTATTTTGTTTTGCTTGATGTTTTAATAAAATACCAAGATCTGAAATTCTTAAATGTTAGAGAGTCTTCACATAGTTACATAATTATTCAGCTACTCATTGATCTTCACTTATATCTTTCGGAGTAGTTTGTCGTTTGCTCTAGTGCTTCACTTATATCTGTTTAGAGCACGGCGGTGGTTTTATTTTGAAGAAATAGATGAACTATCATGCTTCACTTATATTATTTTGAGAGTCTTTTAGAACAGCGTGGTAATTTACTATGGTTATGAATTTAGTCCTAATATGATGGGCATCCAAGATGGGTATAATAAAAACTTCCATATAGAGTGCATTAAATACTATGAGAAGTTTGATACTTGATGATTGTTTTGAGATATGAAGATGGTAATATTAGAGTCGTGCTAGTTGAGTAATTGTGAAATTGAGAAATACTTGTGTTGAGGTTTGCAAGTCCCGCAGCATGCAAGTATGGTAACCGTTGTGTGACAAATTTGAAGCATGAGGCGTTTCTTTGCTTGCCTTCCTTATGAGTGGCGGTCGGGGACGAGCGATGGTTTTTTCCTACCAATCTATCCCCCTAGGAGCATGCGCGTAGTGCTTGGTTTTGATGACTTATAGATTTTTGCAATAAGTATGTGAGTTCTTTATGACTAATATTGAGTCCATGGATTATACGCACTCTCACCCTTCCATCATTGCTAGCCTCTTCGGTACCATGCATTGCCCTTTCTCACCTCGAGAGTTGGTGCAAACTTCGCCGGTGCATCCAAACCCCGTGATATGATACGCTCTATCACACATAAGCCTCCTTATATCTTCCTCAAAACAGCCACCATACCTACCTATTATGGCATTTCCATAGCCATTCCGAGATATACTGCCATGCAACTTTCCACCGTTCCGTTTATTATGACACGCTTCATCATTGTCATATTGCCTTGCATGATCATGTAGTTGACATCGTATTTGTGGCAAAGCCACCATGCATAATTTCATACATGTCACTCTTGATTCATTGCCCATCCCGGTACACCGCCGGAGGCGCTCATATAGAGTCATATTTTGTTCTAGTATCGAGTTGTAAATAAATAGAAGTGTGATGATCATCATTATTAGAGCATTGTCCCGAAAAAAAGAAAAAAAAAAGAGAAAGGCCAAAAAAAGAGAAAGGCCAAAAAAAGGAAGGCCCCCCAAAAAAAGGGGGGACAATGCTACTATCCTTTTTCCACACTTGTGCTTCGAAGTAGCACCGTGATCTTCATGATAGAGAGTTACTTATATTGTCACTTTCATATACTAGTGGGAATTTTTCATTATAGATGTTGGCTTGTATATTCCAACAATGGGCTTCCTCAAATGCCCTAGGTCTTCGTGAGCAAGCAAGTTGGATGCACACCCACTCAGTTTCTTTTGTTGAGCTTTCATACATTTATAGCTCTAGTGCATTCGTTGCATGGCAATCCCTACTCCTCGCATTGACATCAATTGATGGGCATCTCCATAGCCCATTGATTAGCCGCGTCAATGTGAGACTTTCTCCCTTTTGTCTTCTCCACACAACCTCCATCATCATATTCTATTCCACCCATAGTGCTATGTCCATGGCTCGCGCTCATGTATTGCGTGAAAGTTGAAATTTTTTGAGAATACTAAAGTATGAAACAATTGCTTGGCTTGTCATCGGGGTTGTGCATGATGAGAGCATTTTGTGTGACGAAAATGAAGCATGGCCAAACTATATGATTTTGTAGGGATGAGCTTTCTTTGGCTATGTTATTTTGAGAAGACATAATTGCTTGGTTAGTATGCTTGAAGTATTATGATTTTTTATGTCAATATTAAACTTTTGTCTTGAATCTTTCGGATCTGAACATTCATGCGACAATAAAGAAAATTACATTGAAAATTATGTTAGGTAGCATTCCACATCAAAAATTCTGTTTTTATCATTTACCTACTCGAGGACGAGCAGGAATTAAGCTTGGGGATGCTGATACGTCTCCAACGTATCTATAATTTTTTATTGTTCCATGCTATTATATTATCCATCTAGGATGTTTTATATGCATTTATATGCTATTTTATATGATTTTTGGGACTAACCTATTAACCTAGAGCCCAGTGCTAGTTTCTGTTTTTCCTTGTTTTTGAGTTTTACAGAAAAGGAATACCAAACGGAGTCCAATTGATGTGCAAATTTTTGATGATTTTTTATGGACCAAAAGAAGCCCCCGGAGTAAAAGAGTTGGGCCAGAAGAGTCCCGAGCCGTCCACGAGGGTGGAGGGCGCACCCTACCCCCTGGGCGTGGGCCCCTATCTCATGGACGACTCGGAGACCCCCCTGACGTGAGACCTACGCCAAAAATTCCTATAAATACATAAACGTCCAGAAAATAACCTAGATTGGGAGTTTCGCCGCCGCAAGCCTCTGTAGCCACCAAAAACCAATCGGGGCCCTGTTCCGGCACCCTGCCGGATGGGGGATCCCTCACCGGTGGCCATCTTCATCATCCCGACACTCTCCATGACGAGGAGGGAGTAGTTCACCCTCGGGGCTGAGGGTATGTACCAGTAGCTATATGTTTGATCTCTCTCTCTCTCGTGTTCTTGATTCGGCACGATCTTGATGTATCGCGAGCTTTTCTATTATAGTTGGATCTTATGATGTTTCTCCCCCTCTACTCTCTTCTAATGGATTGAGTTTTTCCTTTGAAGTTATCTTATCGGATTGAGTCTTTAAGGATTTGAGAACACTTGATGTATGTCTTGCATGTGCTTATCTGTGGTGACAATGGGATATTCACGTGATCTACTTGATGTATGTTTTGGTGATCAACTTGCGGGTTCAGTGACCTTGTGAACTTATGCATAGGGGTTGGCACATGTTTTCGTCTCTACTCGCCGGTAGAAACTTTGGGGCACTCATTAAAGTTCTTTGTGTTGGTTGAATAGATGAATCTGAGATTGTGTGATGCATATCGTATAATCATACCCATGGATACTTGAGGTGACATTGGAGTATCTAGGTGACATTAGGGTTTTGGTTGATTTGTGTCTTAAGGTGTTATTCTAGTACGAACTCTAGGATAGATCGAACGGAAAGAATAGCTTCGTGTTATTTTACTACGGACTCTTGAATAGATCAATCAGAAAGAATAACTTTGAGGTGGTTTCGTACCCTACAATAATCTCTTCGTTTATTCTCCGCTATTAGTGACTTTGGAGTGACTCTTTGTTGCATGTTGAGGGATAGTTATATGATCCAATTATGTTGTTATTGTTGAGAGAACTTGCACTAGTGAAAGTATGAACCCTAGGCCTTGTTTCCTAGCATTGCAATACTGTTTTCGCTCACTCTTACCACTTGTTACTTTGTATTTTTATATTACAAAAACCTATATCTACCATCCATATTGCACTTGTATCACCATCTCTTTGCCGAACTAGTGCACCTATACAATTTACCATTGTATTGGGTGTGTTGGGGACACAAGAGACTCTCTGTTATTTGGTTGCAGGGTTGTTTGAGAGAGACCATCTTCATCCTACGCCTCCCACGGATTGATAAACCTTAGGTCATTCACTTGAGGGAAATTTGCTACTGTCTACAAACCTCTGCACTTGGAGGCCCAACAACGTCTACAAGAAGAAGGTTGTGTAGTAGACATCACGTGTGCGTAGGAATTTTTTTGAAATTACTGCGTTCACCAACAGTCTTTGCCATCAGTATCAGTGCTAGTCCAACTACCTCATCCGTGTTTTTATGAGTGATGCACCGAAAGTCCAAATATATAAAGGTATTTGAGATTTTCAAGGTTGTCCTACGACTACAGGAATGCATATCTAAACATTGAAAATATGTCAATCGAGTCACCAGAGGCTTTATCCGTACAACTAGTCCTAGCCATCTCCGTGAAGGAAATATGCCCTAGAGGCAATAATAAAGTTGTTATTTATGTTTCCTTATATCATGATAAATGTTTATTATTCATGCTAGAATTGTATTAACCGAAAACTTAGTACATGTGTGAATACATAGACAAACAGAGTGTCACTAGTATGCCTCTACTTGACTAGCTCGTTGAATCAAAGATGGTTAAGTTTCCTAGCCATAGACATAAGTTGTCATTTGATTAACGGGATCACATCATTAGAGAATGATGTGATTGACTTGACCCATTCCGTTAGCTTAGCACTTGATCGTTTAGTATATTGCTATTGCTTTCTTCATGACTTATACATGTTCCTATGACTATGTGATTATGCAACTCCCGAATACCGGAGGAACACTTTGTGTGCTACCAAACGTCACAACGTAACTGGGTGATTATAAAGGTGCTCTACAGGTGTCTCCGATGATACTTGTTGAGTTGGCATAGATCAAGATTAGGATTTGTCACTCCGATTGTCGGAGAGGTATCTCTGGGCCCTCTCGGTAATGCACATCACTATAAGCCTTGCAAGCAATGTGACTAATGAGTTAGTTGCGGGATGATGCATTACGGAACAAGTAAAGAGACTTACCGGTAACGAGATTGAACTAGGTATTGAGATACCGACGATCGAATCTCGGGCAAGTAACATACCGATGACAAAGGGAACAACGTATGTTGTTATGCGGTTTGACCGATAAAGATCTTCGTAGAATATGTGGGAGCCGATATGAACATCCAGGTTCCGCTATTGGTTATTGACCGGAGACGTGTCTCGGTCATGTCTACATAGTTCTCGAACCCATAGGATCCGCACGCTTAACGTTCGGTATTATGAGTTTATGTGTTTTGATGTACCGAAGATAGCTCGGAGTCCCGGATGTGATCACGGACATGACGAGGAGTCTCGAAATGGTCGAGACATAAATATTGATATATTGGATGACTATATTCGGACACCAGATGAGTTCCGGGGGTCACCGGATAATTATCGGAGTGCCGGGGGGTTATCGGAACCCCCAAGGGGACTATTGGGCCTACATGGGCCATAGGGAAGAGGGGAGACAGCCCACAAGGGGCAGCCACGCCCCCTCCCTATAGGGAGTCCAAATTGGACTAGGGAAGGGGGCGCCCCCCCCCCTTTCCTTCTCTCCCTCTCCTTCCTTCCCCCTTCCTCCTCCTAGTTGGACTAGGAAAGGGGAAGTCCTACTCCTACTAGGAGGAGGACTCCTCCCCCTCCTTGGCGCGCCCCAAGGGCTGGCCGGCCTCCCCCCTTGATCCTTTATATACGGGGGCAGGGGGCACCCTAGAATACACAAGTTGATCATTGATCTCTTAGCCGTGTGCGGTGCCCCCCTGCACCATAATCCACCTCGGTCATATCGTTGCAATGCTTAGGCGAAGCCCTGCGCCGGTAGCTTCATCATCACCGTCATCACGCCATTGTGCTAACGAAGCTCTCCCTCGACACTCTGCTGGATCGTGAGTTCGTGGGACGTCACTGAGCCGAATGTGTGCAGATCGCGGAGGTGCCGTACTTTTGGTACTAGGATCGGTCGATCGTGAAGACGTACGACTACATCAACCGCGTTGTCATAACGCTTCCGCTTACGGTCTACGAGGGTACGTAGACAACACTCTCCCCTCTCGTTGCTATGCATCACCATGATCTTGCGTGTGCGTAGGAAATTTTTTGAAATTACTACGTTACCCAATACTCCGGCCCGGCCTTGTCGGCCCACCCAGGCCCGTCCCCAAAATCCAGGGCCTAGGCCTGATGGGCTTGCCCGTGGGCTGGGCTTGGGCCTAAGTTTTGAGCCCACCAGCAGGGCTTGGACGGGCTTGGGCTTGGCATATTGGCATTTTAAGGAAGAGCCCCGGCCCACGGCCCTAAGCCCTAAGGGCTTTTCTGGGCTTTTTATCAGATGGGCCGGGCTTGGGCTTGAAAAGTAGGTCTGATGGCAGGGCCTCAGTTTTTTGCCATGGGCTTTTTAAGGCCCGCCCAAGCCCGGCCCGGCCCGGCCCATGGCCAGCTATACGTAACACACAAGCTTTGATCCACACGTGTGCCTTGTTGGTTTACCACCGCAACTTTGGTAACATGTTTGCAAAATGCCTCCTCAAAAAACTTGTCTTCTAATTTCATGGCTATTCCATTGTCGCTACATTGGTTGACATGAATACGCAGAGCATGCTTCGATTTACTAAAAATATATGTCTCCCTTAGCCCACACAAAAAATTAATGGCGATGAGTATAACATGAATACGCAGAGCATGCAAGAGTGGGTGAATAGCAAGAGAGAATGAGTCGTCGTATAGGTAAGACTGGAACCCTATAAAAGACCGGGTACGATGCGAGGCGAGGGGTAGGAATGGGAGAGGGTGCGGCTCCCTGACGATGCATATGGATCGAGGTAGTGCGTAGTTTTCTCTCGAGCGAGAATGAGGGACACATCCGCATGTTTCAGACAGGTTTTTCGGTTGGCTTTTTTGTGCGTTGTCTGAGGGGTCGTGAGAGGTTGAGACGAGGAAAGCCTTGAAAAACCGAAAGCGGGAGGTTGGTTAGGTTCAAGGAATATCAATGGAGGGGGGAGGCCAATCGACCCAGAGGTAGGATGACAGGACGAAACAACGTACGTATACACCTTTAATAATAGAGATTTTTTGCATGATTTTAATAATAGAGATAGATAGATAAATACGGTATATCTCTAAAACACCTTAAAGTGGAGTATTTTGTACTTATACTTACGGGTAGAAAGAAGATATTATGCTCGATTGTGTTATTAAATAATAAATCCCTAATAATAAAGCAGCTACTGTAATTGTGCATGCATAAGGCACATTCCATTAACATGACAGAAATATATTTACATTTCATTAACATAACAAAAAATATTAAAAATTTACAAGGTTTGTTTTGTCGGTGTTCTATTTGTTTTGTCGGTGTTCTACGCAGTAGCCCAACAAAGGCATTTTTTGCTAATATAGTTTACATTGATGGAATAATATCTTTTTGCAATGTACCAATGGTAAGTATCCCATAGAATCAAAATAGTACCACATACACTCTTCCTTTGCTTTTGTTATTTTTCTCTTCCTTGGGTAACCGTTGTTTCACAAACTGTGGTCCATGATTGACTTTTCGTCCCAACATATTGTGCCAAGTTAGACCAAGCTCCAAGCAATGCCATGAGAAAGACTTGGAGCATCCATATCCACATCAGCCATCTGGACCTGTTGGTTTCTGCTCTCCACTCTTTTATAAGCATATTTTGCCATTGCCCCCAACATCGCCTATATGTATGTGTGTGCTAAGGGCTTTTTTATTCAATTAGTGATATAAAATTGGAAGCAAACTATTTCAATTACACTAGCAATAGATTTAAAGGGCCTACTGCATTCAAAGGATTTTCATATAAATCTTGAAGAACTGGAATCATTAGAAATTTTCCTATTTGTTTTTAGCAAAAATGAGTTCTTTGATTTGTGTGACCGCATCCCATAATTTTTTCCCTATGAATTCTTTGGCACTACATTTTGTATGAGTGTTTTCATTCGCTCAAACCACCTGGAAACAATCCTCCCATTCCGCTTGTGATGCAGTTAAATAAACCAAAATCTCCAAATATTCAAAATGATTTCCTCTTTTAGAAGGATTTCACATTATTTCTAACTCTAGTTTTTAGAATCTTACAAATCAAAGTGACGCAGTGTCTTTGCCATCAGTATCAGTGCTAGTCCAACTACCTCATCCGTGTTTATGAGTGATGCACCGAATGGCCAAATATATAAAGGTATTTGAGAGTTGCAAGGTTGTCCTACGACTACGGGAATGCATATCTAAATTTTGAAAATAAGTTCAATCGAGTCACCAAAGGGTTTATCCGTACAACACAAGCTTTGATCCACACGTGTGCCCTGTTGGTTTACCACCGCAACTTTGGTAATATGTTTGCAAAATACCTCCTCAAAAAACTTGTCTTCTAATTTCATGTCTCTTCCATTGTCGCTACATTGGTTGATATTATGCTTCGATTTACTAAAAAAATATGTCTCCCTTAGTACACACACAAAATTAATGGCGACGAGTATAACATGAATACACAAAGCATGCAAGAGTGGGTGAATAGCGAGAGAGCATGAGTCGTCGTATAGGTAAGACTGGAACCCTATAAAATACCGGGTATGATGTGAGGCGAGGGGTAGGAATGGGAGAGGGTGCGGCTGCCTGACGATGCATATGGATCGAGGGAGTGCGTAGTTTTCGCTTGAGCGAGAATGAGGGACACATCCGCATGTTTCAGACGGGTTTTTCGGTTGGCTTTTTTGTGCGCTGTTTTGTATCTCGTGAGAGGTTGAGGCGAGGAAAGCCTTGAAAAACTGAAAGCGGGAGGTGGGTTAGGTTCAAGGAATATCGTTGGAGGGGGGAGGCCAATCGACCCAGAGGTGGGATGACATGACGAAACGACATATGTATACACCTTTAATAATAGAGATTCTTTTGCATGATTTTAATAATAGATATGGATAGATATATTGTTAAGGCATATCTCTCTAGATGTAGTTTTGGTGATTGATGACAACATGTTTGCGGACTAATTGTGTGCTTTGAGCATTTCAGAGATTCATCCTTTGGCACGAGACGATTTCTTTCCCCTTGGAGTGATTTTCAAGACGGTGTAGCTCTTTCGTTTCTATTTTGGTGAACTAGTTCCGTAGGAGTCACCGTACTATCAAGAGGGGGTCCGCTTTGGTAAGGCTAGGGTGGAATCAACACGTACACATCCTTTTCACACCCTCTGAGCCTTCCCGCTTCGATGGAGGTTCCATTCCCATTCCTCTTGAGTTCGTTTTGGTCCCAGCGGTAGTACTACGGTGCCCAGCGGTAGTACCGCTTAGGAGTCACAGGCGGCAGTACCGCTCGGCAGCGGTAGTACCGCTGGTGGGTCCTCAGCCGTAGTACCGCTGCGGTACCTTGCTCCTACCGCGTCGACTCGAGGGGGTCGCTTCTCGTGTCGGATTGTGCGGCACTAAGCAGCGGCAGTAGAGCGGTAGTGCCGCTCATGAGCGGTAGTACCGCCCTACCACCGCGGCAGTACCGCACCGGATCCAACTCCTACTCTCTCGCCAGCCCTCCCAGTCGGCACGGCAGTACCGCGAGGGGGAGCGGTAGTACCGCTGGCCGCAGCGGTAGTACCACCCTCTGCGGGGCTGTTTGGGGGGTAACGGTTGGATTGTTCCCCCCTCTATAAAAGGGGTCTTCTTCTCCAAAGTTGACCTACCTCTTCCCCGAAAAAGCTCCATTTTCGCCCGATCTCTCTCCCTAGCCAATCAAACTTGTTGATTTGCTCGGGATTGGTTGAGAAGGCCCCGATCTACACTTCCACCAAAAGAAATTTGATTCCCCCCACCAATCCCTAGCGGATCTTGTTACTCTTGGGTGTTTGAGCACCCTAGACGGTTGAGGTCACCGCGGAGCCATAGTCCATTGTGGTGAAGCTTCGTGGTGTCATTGGGAGCCTCCAATTAAGTTGTGGAGATTGCCCCAACCTTGTTTGTAAAGGTCCGGTCGCCGCCTTCAAGGGCACCAATAGTGGAATCACGGCATCTCGCATTGTGTGAGGGCGTGAGGAGAACACGGTGGCCCTAGTGGCTTCTTGGGGAGCATTGTGCCTCCACACCGCTCCAACGGAGACATACTTCCCCTCAAAAGGAAGGAACTTCGGTAACACATCCTCGTCTTCACCAGCTCCACTCTTGGTTATCTCGTCCCTTTACTTGTGCAAGCTTACTTGTGTTATATCCCTTGCTTGCTTGTGTGCTTGTTGTTGTTGCATCATATAGGTTGCTCACCTAGTTGCATATCTATACAACCTACTTTGATGCAAAGTTTAAATTGATATAGAAAAGGCTAAAATTGTTAGTTCCCTATTCACCTCCCCTCTAGTCAACTATATCGATCCTTTCAATTGGTATCAGAGCCTCGTTTCTTTATTAAGGACTTTGTCGTCCAAAGAGTATGGTTGACACCGTAGATGGTGAGGAGGAGCACTCCGGTGTGAATCCATTCTCGTCTACGGCCGATGGGGAAACCGCGGTCTCTCGTGAGGAATTCAATGTGGCTTTGGATAGATTGAAGACCTCCATGACGACCGAGGTTGAAAGCATGTTTAATAAATTCATAGAAGGGCTTAAACTATCCACCGCACCGTTGAAAGTGGGTGATCCCGCTAACAAGGTGACGAATGCTAACTTCGACAAGGGGGAAGCTACTAGTGAGA
Organism: Triticum aestivum; assembly: GCF_018294505.1. Classification (NCBI taxonomy): domain Eukaryota; kingdom Viridiplantae; phylum Streptophyta; class Magnoliopsida; order Poales; family Poaceae; genus Triticum; species Triticum aestivum. Next base: position 103,605,614 of record NC_057814.1, on the reverse strand, counting down.
AAGCTCCTTCTTCTAGTGGTAAAAATGGCACCGGCATCTTTGCCCATGTGGAACCTCCACTTGTCTATGGTGGACCGCTTCCCTCCACTCATTTGAATCATGCCGGCCCTGCGCCTAAGATTGAGAAGAATGTGGACTTTGATTCTTGGGTCTATCGCTTTAAACGTCATTTAAATCATGTGAATACTAACCTTTGGAGAATCATTGAAGAAGGTTTCTATCCGCATGACCGAAGCAACTTCACTCCTAGAGAAGCCGTGGATAATCAATTCAATGAGAATGCTCTCTTCATCATCCAAGAAGCAATTCCACCCGAAGATCTTCCTCATCTCCGGCCCTACTCCATGGCCAAAGATGCTTGGCACCAAGTTGTTTCTCTCTACCGGGGAAGTGCAAGCATTCAACGCTCAAACTATGAAGTGGTGCAAGATGAAGCCGATGAGTTTGCAATGAAAGAAGATGAAGAACCTCGTGAACTTTATCGGAGAGTAACCAAACTCGCGGTTTCACTCCGAGATCATGGAAGCAAGGACATGGATGACAATTGGATCAAGCGCAAATTCCTCAAGGCAATGATGCCTTACCACAAAGCCATGTCCTCCGTCATCCGTCAAAGACCGGACTTCCACACCTTGTCCTCAAGTGAAGTGTTGGATGAGTTCGTTGCTATGAGCATCTTGGACAAGACCGCCGACAATGCGGTACTACGCTCTCGACGAGTAAAGAAGCCCAACCTTGCACTAAAGGCCAAGGTTAATGTGGAGGAAGAGGATGAAGAGGAAGAAGAGGAGAGCAACCCCGAAGATACAAAGTATGCCTATCATGAACACATGGCTCTTGCTTCAAGGCAATTTTGGAGCAAGAAGAACTCAAGGCCCAACTTCAACAAGAACAATTCAAGTGGCACAAAGGTCAAGCAACGTATGAGGACTTGCTATAATTGTGGCAATGTGAGCCACTTTGTTGAGGAGTGCCCCTATGAGAAGAGGGAAGACAATGGTGGCAAGCTCATCCGAAAGGACAAGGCCAAGTCTTTCCCCAACAAGAGCAACTTCACTAAGAAGACTCCTCCCAAGGCATTGGTGGTACAAGAAGAGTACAATGAGGATGATGATGATGATGAAGATGGTGAATCGGTTGCCATGGCCTCCGTTGCCATTGCGACGACACCACGGGTGTCTCTCTTCGACTCACCCAATGAGAGCATCACCGCCAAGTGCCTCATGGCTAAAGCCACCAACAAGGTAACCCCCAACATCAAAACTACCATCATTAATCATCCTTCTTTGACGGATTGCATTGATGAACATGAGGGATCTATTATGGAGGAGAATGAGTTTGAGTCCTTTATGAGTAAACTCAAGGGTAAATCCAAGAAGCACTTCGTTGCTCTCTTGGAACAACTTGGTGAAGCCAATGACATGACCGAGGCTCACGAAGATACCATCTCTAAGATGGAGGGGCATAGTCGTGACTATGCCGATGAGATTTCGGATCTTTCCAATGCTCTTGAGGAAGAGCGTGGTCTTCGTTTGGCTCTTGAGGAGTCACACAACGATGATCATGCTAAGTTAAAGAAAGATCTTGATCATGCACTTGTTGTATCTCGTGTGCTAAATTCCGAGAAGGCCAAACTTGGGGTTGATCTTGCTAGACTCAAGGAGGAGTTTGATATACTTTACAAGGCTCACAAGGCCTTGAAAGGTGTTCATGCTAGCCTCAAGGAGTCTCATGATCAACTCCAAGTGAAGCTAACCAAGGAGAAAGCCACCTTTCCTCATATGGTGCTAATTGATAATGCAAATGCTACTAACCCTTGTTGTGAGCATGTGCATCTTGTTGAGGAGAATGCTAAGTTGAAGGAGCAACTTGAGAAAGGCCTTGTGTCATGCATTCAAGGTGAGAAGAACCTCAACGACTTTTTGAGCAATCAAAAGGAAGTTGTGGCCAAGGAAGGGATTGGGTTCGCACCCATGCCCAAGAACAAGAAGAAGAATGACAAGACCAAACGACCTCCCCCTCTCAAGCAAACCTTTGTGAAGGAGGTGAGGGTGTTTCCAAGGAGAAGAAGAACAATGAGAAGGGTGGTGGTGTCAAGAAAGGCAATGCCACCCCTTCCAACAAAGCCGGCGACTTTAACCCTTCTTATGTGTTGTGTCGTGCTAGTGATGGGCATGTTTATGCCAAATTTGTTGGTTCTCCTTATGAGTACATTGAATGGTCTATTTGGGTTCCTAAGACCCTTGTTACTAACATCAAAGGACCCATTACAAAATGGGTACCTAAAACCAAGCATTGATTTCTTGTAGGTGTTTGCTTCCGGTGGGGGATCATGGTTGCTCGATAGTGGAGCAACTAATCATATGACCGGGAGCAAGGACTTGGTGGTGGATGTTCACAAGATTCCATCTATGCCCACCAATGTCGAGTGGGGTGATGCCTCGTCCTCTAAGGTATTGGGACTTGGCAAGGTTGTCATTTCTCATGATCTCACGATCGAGAAGGTCATGCTTGTTGAGTCCCTTGCATACAATTTACTTTCCGTTCGTCAACTTGCACTCATGGGTTTTGCCACTTTCTTTGATATTGATACCGTGGCCCTCTTGTGGAGCAAGACTCTTAAAGTAGCCTTTGTTGGGCATGTCGAGAATGGTCTCTATGTGATTAACTTTTCGGAGCGACCCACTAAGACCGCAACATGCCTAATGGCTAAAGTTGACGTGGGATGGCTTTGGCATCGCCGTTTAGCCCATGTCAATATGAGATCTTTGCAAAGTCTTCTCAAGGGGGACCATGTCCGTGGACTAACGAATGTTAGTTTTGCTAAAGATCGTGCTTGCAGTGCTTGTATCGAAGGAAAGCTACATGAGAAGGCTCACCCTCCCACGACTATCATTTACTCGAAGCGGCCTTTGGAGCTCCTTCATTTGGATCTCTTTGGGCCTCCATCCTTTGAAAGTCTTGGGGGTAGGAAGTATTGCTTGGTGATTGTGGATGACTATTCAAGATACACTTGGGTATATTTCTTCAAGAGGAAGAGCGAGACCCAACAAACCGTCATTGACTTTGCAAATGAAGCCCAACGTCAACACAATGCAAAGATCTTGACAATAAGAAGTGACAATGGCACCGAGTTCAAGAACTACACCTTGGATGAGTTTCTTAGTGATGAGGGGATCAAGCATCAATATTCCGCACCGTACACCCCTCAACAAAATGGTGTTGCGGAGAGGAAGAACCGGACGTTGATGGATGCGGCAAGGACCATGATGGCGGAGTTCAAGTCTCCATACAACTTTTGGGCCGAAGCCATCAACACCGCGTGTCATGCATCTAATCGGCTCTACCTCCGCAAAGGCTTGAACAAGACTCCATATGAGATACTCACCGGCAACAAGCCCAACCTCAAGTACTTCCGGGTGTTCGGGTGTAAGTGTTTCATTCTCAAGAAAGGTGTCCGTTTGTCTAAATTTGAGGCTAGAGCTTATGAGGGCATATTTGTTGGTTATGCTACAAACTCTCATGCTTACCGTGTTCTCAATAAGTCCACGGGACTTATTGAGGAAACGTGTAACGTGGAGTTTGATGAGAATAACGGCTCCCAAGTGGAGCAAAGTGGTACTTGTGATGTAGGTGATGAAATTCCTCCCCAAGCCATAAGAAGAATGGGTGTTGGTCATATCCTACCCATTGAGGAACCCCTTGTGGCCGAAGGAGAAGGACAATGTTCCACTCAAGTGGAACCATCACCAACCCAAGACCCACACGCTTCCGAAGAACATAGTGAAGGCCCTCAACCAAATGAACAAGATCAAGGGCAAGATCACCCTCAAGATGGTGGTGAACCACCACATGATGCCCAAGGTCAAGTTCTCACCACCGAGCAAGTTCAAGATCAAGAACAATCTCAAGACGGAGCTCAAGATGATCAAGTTTCCTCTCCTCATCTCACTTCCGAGGAGGAATTGGAGCGTCGTGCCGCCAAGATTGCTTCCAAGCTCACCACCAAAGGGCACATCATGGAGAATGTGCTTGGAAGCTTAACTAAGGGGGTAAGCACTCGTAGACAATTAGCAAACTATTGTGAACATCATGCGTTTGTCTCTTGTGTGGAACCCCAAAAGGTTTATGAAGCGCTCGAGGATCCGGATTGGCTCAATGCAATGCATGAAGAACTCAACAACTTCGAGCACAACAAGGTGTGGAGATTGGTGCCAAGGCCAACGGGGAACCATAATGTCATTGGGACCAAGTGGATATTCAAGAACAAGCAAGATGCTCATGGAACTATCATTCGCAACAAGGCTCGTTTGGTGGCACAAGGCTACTCCCAAGTCGAGGGTATCGACTACGGTGAAACCTTTGCTCCCGTTGCTCGCCTTGAGTCCATTCGCATGTTAATTGCATATGCTTCTCATCATAACTTTAAGTTGCAACAAATGGATGTGAAGAGTGCTTTTCTTAATGGTCCCATTAATGAGTTGGTCTATGTCAAACACCCCCCAGGTTCGAGGATCCCTACTTTCCCGATCATATGTATCAACTCGATAAGGCACTCTATGGCCTTAAACAAGCCCCACGTGCGTGGTATGACCACCTTACCGAGTTGTTACAAGATCGTGGATTTGAAGTTGGGCTAATCGACCCCACTCTTTTTACTAAGAAGGTAAAAGGGGAGTTGTTTGTGTGCCAACTATATGTTGATGATATTATTTTGGTTCCCCTAACAAAGCTTTCAATGAGGAATTTGCCGCCCTCATGACCTCAAAGTTCAAGATGTCTTCCATGGGAGAGTTGAAGTTCTTCCTCGGGTTCGAAGTGAAGCAAAGAAGAGAAGGAACCTTCATCAACCAAGCCAAATACACTCAAGACATGCTTAAGAGATTCAAGCTAAGTGATGTCAAGCCGGCTTCCACTCCAATGCCCACCAAGTGCCAACTTGACATTGATCCCAATGGTAAAGCGGTGGATGAAAAGGTATATCGCTCCATGATTGGCTCCTTGCTTTACCTTTGTGCATCTAGACCGGATATCATGTTGAGTGTGGGGATTTGTGCACGGTTTCAAGCCGCACCTAAGGAAAACCACTTTGTGGCGGTCAAGCGAATCTTTCGATATTTGGCTCATACCCCAAACTTTGGCTTATGGTACCCAAGAGGAGCAAACTTGAAGCTTGTAGGATATTCGGACTCCGATTGGGCGGGAGACAAAGTGGATAGGAAGTCCACTTCCGGAGGGTGCCAATTTCTTGGTTGCTCTTTGGTGAGTTGGTCTTCCAAGAAGCAAAGTTGTGTGTGTCTCTCATCCACCGAAGCAGAGTATGTGGCGGCCGGTAATTGTTGTGCACAACTCTTATGGATGAGGAAAACTTTAAAGGATTACGGTGTCATTTGTGACAAAGTGCCTCTTTGGTGTGACAATGAAAGTGCCATCAAGATTTCTCTCAACTCGGTGCAACACTTCAAGATGAAGCATATTGAGATTCGGTATCTCTTCATCCGGGATCACATTAGGCGAGGGGAGATCGAGCTCAACTACGTCAACACTCATGATAACCTTGTAGATATTTTCATGAAGCCCTTGGATGAAGCAAGATTTCGCGAGTTAAGGCATGAGCTAAATATCATTGATTCGAGCAATGTTGCTTGAACCCTTGCACACCCCACCATACTTAACTTGTTGTCTTGTTTAGGTGTAGGCATGGACATAGGGGGAGTGTTGTTCTCTCAATGAACTTTCCCTCCCCCCATTATGCATAAACTAATCAACCTCTTTCACATTAGCCATTTTTTATGGTACTTGTACTTCAAAGATGAGTTTTGGTCATGGGCCCAAGGTTAAAATCTTCGCGGCGCCATACCTCCGGACTCAAACATAGGTGGCCTCGGCCACCGCCCTCTCTTGGAGAGGCATGTGCTTCTTGTCCCCTTGTGCTGGTTTTGCGAGTGTGTTTGCCCTCGTTTTATTTTTTTGTCGGTTTCTTTTCTTGAGCTTAGCCGTGTTGGCCAGTCTTTTTGCGGCTGAGCGGTACTACCGCTGGGTGTGCGGTACTACCGCTTATGATCGTCAAGCGGTACTACCGCTACGGGGTGGGCGATGGGGGGTTATGTCGGGGCAGGGGGAGTTGTTTTTCTCCCCCATACCCATTCGCTCCACTCGCCCGTCCTCTTCGTCGCTCCAGCGACGTCTCGCCGCGGGAGGGCTTCGGCCGGCCGCCGTCCTCGTACCGTCCCTCTCCATTTCTTCTGGGGGAGTTGATCCCCACCGCGTCCTCTTGCCATGGATGCCGGTATTGCCCCCTTTCCCGTTCTCTCTTTGCCTAGATCTCACATCTAGTTGTTAGGGGCAATAGGCATTGTTCTTCTCATTTTTTGGCTTAGTCGAGGCTTGAGTAGGATGGAGAGGGCTTCTAGGCCGGTTGGATTAAGGTTTGGTAGGTTTATTTTTGAATTTGGCATCCCCGGTAGTGCCGGATATGTTCACGGCAGTAGGGAACCGCCGTTCCTCGTCTAGAGCGGTACTACCGCTCGCGCGGTACTGCCGCGGTTAGGTCGCGGTACTACCGCTGCATGCCCAATTCCATCTTTTTCCTACCACTTTTTGATCCATGTTGTTCTGTTTGAAGGCTTATGCTCTTTCTTTTGTGTTGTTTCTTCTGCTCGTGTGTTTGGCTCCAGGTGATGAACATCCTGAGCAGCAAGTCCGCCGTGTCAACCCCGGACGTGCAACGTCAAAGCGCTACCGCACCTCTGAGTCAGCGGGTGCTTCCTCAAGTGCGCCACCTCTGCCTCAACTCCATAAGAAACCTGCCAACAGGCCGAAGCCAAGGGGCAAGACTATGACTGAGTTGACTGCCAAGGAGTTCTGGGAAAGGCGTCGCCGCAACCCCTATGCGGAAGACCAAGAACCCAATTTGGTCAACCGCCCGTTCTGGAACCGATTTCAGTTTGCCATCTACTTTGATGTGATCAAGGCCAAGAAGAATCTCTATGTTGATGTACGCTCCATCGACACGGATGCCATGGAAAAGGACCCTGAGTACTTTGGCGAAGCCCTTCATATGTGTTCTCAGCTGAACATACTCAGAATCGTGCAGTTCAACAAGGACTTTGATGCAGATTTGGTGACTCAATTCTATGCTACTGTCCATCTTGGAACTGATGAAGAAAGGAATCTGACTTGGATGACAAATGGCAAGTTGCTTTCTGTCAAGTGGAAGGCCTTCATGGAGTTACTTGAGGTGGAAGATCACGGGCTTGAGACTCCTGTCGGCTTCCGCCCTCACCGCAATGCAAACTCCACTCACAAGCAAGCCCTCTGGCCCTACTGTACTGTGAAGGTTCACCCTGTGACTAAGAAGGAAACCTATGAGCTGTCTGCCTTTCTGGATATCCTTCATCGCGTCTTCTGTGAGACTCTCTTCCCTCGTATCGGGAATTTGGATATGGTCCACTCCTATCTCGTGGACATGCTTCTCTTCTGCCAGCATGAGAAGGAAGCAAACACTGGCGAGTCCCTGGACATTTCTCATGTTATGTGGTCTGAACTTCTTTCTGCCGTTTTTGAGCGCAAGTACCCAATCTATGGTTCGTTCATCATGTTGCTCATTGAGAAGGCCTGGGCACGTGTCTATCCCAAGGTTTTGCTGGAAACTGGAGAATTGGTTTCTCATGAGATCAAGCGTCTGAGGAAGAAGGACAACTGGGGCACCCCGGCTCCTAAATCTGGGGGTCCATCTACTGCTGCTGACATGGAGACCGAGGGCGAGGCTGAGGCCGATGATGACGATGAGGACTATGAGCCTTCTGGAGCAGAGCCCTCTTGGGCAAAGAAGCTCAAGCGCAAGATGAAGAAGCTCTTCTGCATGGAGTCTCATGGTCAGTACATGACTCATGTGGCTGAGAAGCAGGCCAGGGGGCGTCACAAGGAGCTCATGCGTCAGTTGGGTGCGACAGTTGCCAGCGGTTCTGAGGGCCAGATCACTGAGGAGGAGGAGTGGATTCAGCAGCACTGTCCGTGGACCGATTCAGACACCGAGCAGTTTCCGACTGAGGATGGCAGTGCGGATGACCCCGCCAGGATGTGATGAGGGAGCTCCTCAGTTTGCTATCACCTGGACCCGTAGCAACGCTCTTTGACCTTTTGGTGTCTCGATGCCAAAGGGGGAGAGAGTTTAGGGATTTGTGCTTTGTGGTGTCGTCGTTTCTTTGTGGTGTCGTTGTGTTTTCTCGCCATTTGCTTTGTTTGGTTTTGTGCCAGTGAGACCTAAGTTCCAGACATATGGTGTGAGACATATGCTACCTTATCTTTATCTTTGTCTATCTAGTACTTTGGTATCTTATGAGTTGCTTGCTTATCCTATTATATACCCTGCTCTCATGTATCCTTTGTAGTTCTAAGTATTTTTACTTACATGTCGTATCCTTGTGCAAATCCCTGGTTGTCATCAATCCACCAAAAAGGGGAGATTATTAAGGCATATCTCTCTAGATGTAGTTTTGGTGATTGATGACAACATGTTTGCGGACTAATCGTGTGCTTTGAGCATTTCAGAGATTCATCCTTTGGCACGAGACGATTTCTTTCCCCTCGGAGTGATTCTCAAGACGGTGTAGCTCTTTCGTTTCTATTTTGGTGAACTAGTTCCGTAGGAGTCACCGTACTATCAAGAGGGGATCCGCTTTGGTAAGGCTAGGGTGGAATCAACACGTACACATCCTTTTCACACCCTCTGAGCCTTCCCGCTTCGATGGAGGTTCCATTCCCATTCCTCTTGAGTTCATTTTGGTCCCAGTGGTAGTACCGCTTAGGAGTCACAGGCGGCAGTACCACTCGGCAGCGGTAGTACCGCTGGTGGGTCCTCAGCCGTAGTACCGCTGCGGTACCTTGCTCCTACCGTGTCGACTCGAGGGGGTCGCTTCTCGTGTCGGATTGTGCGGCACTAAGCAGCGATAGTAGAGTGGTAGTGCCGCTTATGAGCGATAGTACCGCCCTACCACCGCGGCAGTACCGCACCGGGTCCAACTCCTGCTCTCTCGCCAGCCCTCCCAGTCGGCACGGCAGTACCGCGAGGGGGAGCGGTAGTACCGCTGGCCGCAGCGGTAGTACCACCCTCTGCGGGGCTGTTTGGGGGGTAACGGTTGGATTGTTCCCCCCTCTATAAAAGGGGTCTTCTTCTCCAAAGTTGACCTACCTCTTCCCCCAAAAAGCTCCATTGTTGCTCCAAGCTCCATTTTCGCCCGATCTCTCTCCCTAGCCAATCAAACTTGTTGATTTGCTCGGGATTGGTTGAGAAGGCCCCGATCTACACTTCCACCAAGAGAAATTTGATTTCCCCCACTAATCCCTAGCGGATCTTGTTACTCTTGGGTGTTTGAGCACCCTAGACGGTTGAGGTCACCGCGGAGCCATAGTCCATTGTGGCGAAGCTTCGTGGTGTCGCTGGGAGCCTCCAATTAAGTTGTGGAGATTGCCCCAACCTTGTTTGTAAAGGTCCGGTCGCCGCCTTCAAGGGCACCAATAGTGGAATCACGGCATCTCACATTGTGTGAGGGCGTGAGGAGAACACGGTGGCCCTAGTGGCTTGTTGGGGAGCATTGTGCCTCCACACCGCTCCAACGGAGACGTACTTCCCCTCAAAAGGAAGGAACTTCGGTAACACATCCTCGTCTTCACCGGCTCCACTCTTGGTTATCTCGTCCCTTTACTTGTGCAAGCTTACTTGTGTTATATCCCTTGCTTGCTTGTGTGCTTGTTGTTGTTGCATCATATAGGTTGCTTACCTAGTTGCATATCTAGACAACCTACTTTGATGCAAAGTTTAAATTGATATAGAAAAGGCTAAAAATTGTTAGTTGCCTATTCACCCCCCCCCCCCTCTAGTCAACTATATCGATCCTTTCATATATACTGTATATCTTTAACACACCTTAAAAGTGGAGTATTTTGTACTTATACTTACGGGTAGAAAGAAGATATTATGCTCGATTGTGTTATTAAATAATAAATCCCTAATAATAAAACAACTACTGTAATTGTGCATGCATAAGGCACATTCCATTAACATGACAGAAATATATTTACATTTCATTAACATAACAAAAAATATTAAAAATTTACAAGGTGTGTTTTGTCGGTGTTCTACGCAGTAGCCCAACAAAGGCATTTTTTGCTAATATAGTTTACATTGATGGAATAATATCTTTTGGCAATGTACCAATGCTAAGTATCCCATAGAATCAAAATAGTACCACATACACTCTTCCTTTTCTTTTGTGATTTTTCTCTTCCTCGGGTTTATCCGTACAACACAAGCTTTGATCCACACATGTGCCCTGTTGGTTTACCACCGCAACTTTGGTAATATTTTTGCAAAATACCTCCTCAAAAAGCATGTCTTCTAATTTCGTGGCTCTTCCATTGTCGCTACATTGCTTGATATTATGTTTCGATTTACTAAAAAATATGTCTCCCTTAGCACACACACACTAAATTAATGGTGACGAGTATAACATGAATATGCAGAGCATGCAAGAGTGGGTGAATAGCGAGAGAGCATGAGTCGTCGTATAGGTAAGACTGGAACCCTATAAAAGGCCGGGTACGATGCGAGGCGAGGGGTAGGAATGGGAGAGGGTGCGGCTGCCTGACGATGCATATGGATCGAGGGAGTGCGTAGTTTTCGCTCAAGCGAGAATGAGGGACACATCCGCATGTTTCAGACGGGTTTTTCGGTTGCCTTTTTTATGCGCTGTCTGCGGGGTCGTGAGAGGTTGAGGCGAGGGAAGCCTTGAAAACCCGAATGCGGGAGGTGGGTTCGGTTCAAGGAATATCGATGGAGGGTGGGGGGGGGGGAGGCCAATCGACCCAGAGGTGGGATGACAGGACGAAACGACGTACGTATACACCTTTAATAATAGAGTTTTTCCTTTTTGCATGGCTTTAATACTAGAGATAGATAGATATATACTGCATATCTCTAACACACATTAAAGTGGAGTATTTTGTACTTATACTTACGGGTAGAAAGAAGATATTATGCTCGATTTTGTTATTAAATATTACTAAATATTTATCAAGCCCCAAGCGGCAAACCCTCGGGCGCATTTCACTTGTGTGTGTCACGCTTTCCATTTCCTATCCACCTCCCTCGCTCGCATCTCCACTTCTCCACCTGCTTTCCTCTACACCGCCTAGCCGCGCCGCCGCGGCAGCTCCAGCCGCCGGCGCCGCCCCTGTCACGGGGCGGCACCGCTCCCGCTGCGCCGGATCTAGGTACACACCGTGAGCCCCCCACCCCACCCACCAACCCACAAACACGACACACACTGGTTCTGCCACCGACCTTTCCGGCTAGTGCCGCCCGTCTCCGACGAGAGCGGGAGCCGTCGAGGCAGCGGGCTTGCGCCTACGCTGTTCCTGTCACGACGGGGCCCGTCTCGTTTCCCCCCTGCCACCGCAAGAGGAGGAAAGACAGCAAGATCTAGGGTTTAATTACCTCTGTTTTCTCGTGCGATTTGTTGCTCTTTTTGGTACACAGCTGCGATTAATTTCACCGAAATCTGGCAATCGGTTGTTGAGATCTCGATTTTTTGGTGGATCCAGTGTCTGACATTAGCAGGAAGTTGCAAGTGCATTAGTGGAAAGTTGAAAGTGTTCAGTTGAATTTTGGTGCATACTGTTTTATTGAGAAATTGGGGCTCGGATCTCTGGAAATTGCTAAAACGTTGCGGGAAGTTAGCATGATAAGTCTGCTAAAATGTTTTTTCCTTCTGAAAGTTCATCCTAAATTTCTGAAACTTCACGTATTTTGAAGTACAGTTTCATTTATTTTGTCTGAAATCTCGTGGGGTACAGTTCAGACTTTGTTGAAAGGTGGTATGAATTCTTATAAAAATTGATTTAAACCTCTGTTTGTGGTAAGTTCTTTTTGTCCTCGTTTCAGTTTTGAGAGTCAGCACAGAGCTCGGCATAATGTCTGAAATGGAAATCCGACAGCCCAATGTGTCTGTTGGAAAGGAACGGCTGGCTTTCTCCTGAGCAGTGACCTGTAGCTAGAAAACTTGCTAATGAGTAACTAGATGTTTGGTGATCTCAGCCCATGAGTTATCAGATTCCAAACAATGCATGTTTTGGGCAAAATTCCTATGAATCTTCGTTATGGCAGGAATATAATAAATACTTACTATAGTCTGGTTTCCTGAACTCCTTTATTTATTGAAACAGAGGGCGCAACACAAGATGGTGCATCTAAGATTTACTGGTGCGTCCGATAGTCGCTCGAGCAAATCACGAGAGACTATAGGCGATGTGATACATGGCAAGGTATGCTCTGTGTGTTATTCAGCCCTAGGTTATAAGTTTACGATTGCTTTAGAATATGTATACATGTTCAGTTGGTGTTTATGTAAACAGTCTTTTGCATGTGAAACATTTCCTGTATTTGTACAATGATGGGTACTTTATGTGGATTTTTTTCTTTCGAGAAAACGCATGAGAACGTGCGTTTCATTTCATTGTAAAGAGAGAGTTGTAGTTACATTCCTCCTAGGAGGCGGTTACAGAATCCGAATTAATGGACGTCCCAAGTCTGGGGGGTAATGGCTCGGAGCCCTAGCGTGCCCGCGTTTGCCCAAAGGGCGGCCTCTTCCTTGATCTTCGCTAGCAGGGTGTTCATGGATGGGCACGCTTCGTTGAAGACGCAGTCGTTGCGGTGTGGAATTTTACATGACACATGAATAAACTGAATTCATCATGGGTGGGGGAGTCGGACTGAGTAACAACAAGTGGTTTTAGTTCGATTGGGAAGCGTATTACTAGTGAGCAGAGAAACCACACAAATGATTGTGTGCTGCTTTTTCTTAATTGTTGACTTTTAAAATGGGTAGAGCCTTCTTTCTAAAAAAAAGTTCTTGGTGAAATCGGGATGCTAATTGTGAAATTTCAGGAACCAGTTTTGTAGTACTCCTTTTTTCTTCGCTTTTCTGATTATTTTGCAGTCTCAGAAAATTGTTTCGAGATGTTCCCAAAATTTGGAGATATACTTAAAGAAAGCGGCGATGGACTTTTTTTGGGGGAAGAGCTTTAAAAAAATATGAGACGTAGTTTTGGATATTTGCTAATCATCTTCCAGCGAAAATTCACACATCTTGCCGCACACCAGTTTCTGAAAGTTTAGATCTACTATTTCGTGCTCAACACCAAAGAAATAGAAAAGATGCAACAGTCAACTACTTTTGGATATGCTTTTCAGAAATTATGTAGCGAGCTTTCAACATTTTCAGATTAACTTAAAAAAAGGATGTACTTTCACAAAGTTGATGCATTTCAAGTATTTTTATGAGCTTTTAAAATCTTATGAAATGAGCTTCCAAAAGTTTGCTAACCAAGTTTTATTTAAAAAAGAGGCTATTGCCCAGCCTTAAAATGAGGCTCTTACAAGTGAACAACAAGTTCGAGTACAAGAGAAGCTAAAAAAGTTTCGATACAAGGCCGCACGCCAGACATAGTGACACAGTGCATGCGAATAACTAGAAGAAGAACAAAGCAGTCACACTCGGACCTTCAACACCACCTCCAGCACGCGCGAGGCTTACTCCCTAGCCATTGTGGTTTCGTCACAAAGTGGCTCGAAGGACTTGGCACCTTGAGCGAATCCTACTGATAAAAAGATCAAGACGCTGCCGATCCCGCGAACGCCCCAAGAGTCTCCATAGCTACAACAACATAACATTTGTGTACACAAGATCACCCGAGTGTTTAAAACGTGTCCCGCCATCAATGCTTTGTTGCGAGCCATCCATAAGACCCAAACCATAGCTCCGAGCCCCACCCACGCTAGCCGATTATGCTTTGCCACAGCCTGTTGAATAAGAAGATGAAAGTCCGCAAATCCGGCAGGGTTCCACGAGCATCCCGTGGCATCCCGAATAACACTCCACATATATCGAGCCAGGATGCAGCGAAAAAGAATAAGGTTGCACGACTCGTCGTTGCCGCACCACATACACTTTCTATTACCCGGACCATGTCGCTTAAGAACTTGGTCACGGCCGGGGATTTGATTCCAGCCACTTGCCGGAGGAAAATCTTGACCTTAGCCGGAATCCTAGCCTTCCACAGCCCACACACGTCCCACCTAGGTACTACCTTAAATATCTCTCTGTATAGAGAGTCCGTGAAAAAAAAACTGGACCGCTCAAGCCGCGAAGATACTTCGTCCCTGTCCTGATTAATATGGACACTCTCCAAGTCGCGCCTAAGGCTTTGCCAATCCGTCGCTTCCATGTGGCCTAGAGATCACCTAAACCCTGGTTTCCAACAACTACCATCCCACATATCTGCCACCCTGGCGTCTGGGGCATCGCTGATGGCAAAGAGCCTAGGGTATGATTCTCGGAGAGGCATGTCCCTAATCCAAACATCCCACCGAAATTGGGCCAGTTGCCCATTGCCAACCTGAAATCTTGACCCCAACCCGAGAAGGTATTGGACTTTCCCAACTGCTTTCGCAAATTGTATCTGCTTCACATTTGCATTAATCTCAATCCCCTTGTTCGGAAGGTATTTATTCCTAAATATCTGAAGCCAGAGGCCCCCTTGACCGGTTAATTTTCCATGCCCACTTTTCAATAAGACACCAATTCATTATCTTGGTGTTGATCACTCCCAAACCAAGTCTCAAGAAAATTAGTTTGCATCTTTCAACACACCATATTTTGAAAGGCTTCTTGTTTTTGTCAGATGACACGAATGAAAAACTGCAGCTATCAACCATTTACAAGCTAATGGGAAATATCTATTGTGCTTTCAAAAAATCATGATGTCTTTTTACATTTTTCACTAGGACTTAGTTTGCGTCCTCTCATTAGTTTTTCTCTTCTTTAAAATACTCAAAAGACTTCTTTTTAATCGAAGCCCTATAGCATCCGCATCGTTGAGGTTAAACAAAGGCTGAAACGGACAATTCACCTAACATCACAGGATCAACTGGGAGGTACTAAGTAATGCTAAGCTTGTTGTTTCTTATTTTGTTGAATAAAAAATTGAAACAGAAGGCACCATCTTAACAAATGTGTATGTTGTGCTTAAGAGATGTGATTGAAAAATACACAAATATACATAATGTTTCTGCCATAGCTGGTTTTGATGCAGATCAGACCTCGAGGTGAGGCTCGATTCATTGTTAGCCCGTGGTTAGCCCAATCTGTCGCAGCACTCTCCTACATACCAACAAATAGCAGTTGCCAGATTTTAAATGGCGTTCGCAATTCCCCGAGGAAACAACACACCGACCCCTTGAAACGAAGGAATAACATGGACAAATCATATAGTGTCACCTTGTAATCTCACACCGTGGTAGAGGCTTTTGCATGGATTCTTCTAGAAACTTGGGAATTTTTACATAGCTTTCCCAGAACTGTATAGGAGGACTTTAACCCCCAAAACACTTGGTGTCTATTAATCAAATATAACCTGTCTTACATGGTACACACCTTGGCTGTTTATAGTGTACAGCCGACTTTCTAATCTTGACACACGTTTTGACCGATATGGTATTCTCGCGTACCAACATGGAAAGAAGCAATCCTATCTAAATATTCCGCTACTACTACTAAATGAAGCTAACAAGTAAAGCTTGGGCTCCATGCATCATCTTAATCTCACATGATAGGTGGCCTCCACCCAAAATTGCATAAAGAGAATGAGTTGAGAGAACCTCGTGTCAGTCTTGCAGTTCTTCTCTTTACCTATAAGAAAAAGAAGCAATAACTCAAAACTTATTTTGATCGCTTCTATTTGAACAAGCGATCCACATTTCTGATGTCCACGTGAAGGTGTAGGAATAGGAGTTCTTTGTATCTCTTCCTTGATTCTTTCTTTGGAACAGAACAAAGCAAGCCTTCACAAGTTTTCATGCAGCTGGACTCCGTCTCTTATAGTATTCTGCTATTTGCATGGAAGTCATGTATGTCAAAATTGGAAACTGGTTGGTATATGTCATGCACAAACGAAGTCTTCTCCACTCTAGCATGTTCGTTGCACCACACAACATGCATAGCCATCATAGCAGTCAGGAGTCAGGACCTTGGCCTCCTCACCTCCATCACTAAACTAATTTTTTTGGCACATAAATATCTCTAATTTTCAGTAAGTCCACTAGGGGACGCTATATCAGGTTGGGTATCGAAAAGAAATACATGGCATTTTTGTGCAAGGAACCTTATTTTATTCATTTGGTCTACTCTTTGCAGTCCCCTTGCAGCTGGCATTCTATACACAGTCAAAGTCAAACATTTTCAATAAAACTTTGGCTGCAACATCTAAAAAAACTAGGATTAGGTAATTGAAAACCATATGAACATCTTTGTCAACGGTGATCTAAAGTTAGTGACGATTATACAGGATTTGCTTTTTTGTGCAGTGGAAAGCCCTTGGCTAGGTGCTTATGCGTTTTTTGTGCAGTGGAAAGCCCTAGGCCAGGTGGTCAGCCCAACACAAATGAAAACATTACAGCTACCAAACTATTTTCTGCGCAAGTGTTTTTGAAATATGCACTAGGCTTTCAGAAAAGGCAATGTATCGGGTGAAAACGGTTGTTCAGTGAAAATCTGGAAACTTTCCCTTCTAACCATCAGATCTAAAATGAATGTATTACATAAGAGGTGGGATACCCCTTAGGCACTTAAAAACCCTTCACAGAAAACCCCCTCACATGTCTTAATCTGGTTGTACAACTTCATCTCCTGCCTCCGATCCAATCTAATCCCTGTCAAAAGTCAAAACACATCACCGCCAGAGCTCAACAGGGACCCCGCGCTCGCGATGCTGAGCAATGAGCTCGAGCCCACCACTTTCCAGTCCTGCTTTTGGGGCTACGTCTCGATGCCCGACCAACTCGTGAAAGCAGCGGTGGCCGGCAAGCAAGTGCTACATGGCGGGGGATTTCAAAACAATATGTGATCTTCCTTGCTGCACACGCCCTTGCTGGCTCGCTCTCTCGACTGCTTCTGAGAGACACCACAGCAGGCCCTGCCCCCACATGCCGCAGACCACGAGACGGCTTAGGAACCCCTCTGCGGAAAACTAGCTTAGTTGCTTTCTTTAGTTAGTTGAGATCTGCACCTAGAGTTCATATCTCTGCTCAATTTTGCCCTTGTTTGCTACTTGTTGTAGAGTCAGTTCGGCAATGTGAGCTAATTGTATCGTGAATCTGATTTTTTTTGCTTTGTATCATGACATCAGAGTTCAGACTTCGGCTGTTTTATCAGAACCTAAGAAACCTCATTGGAATTAGAGTCTATTTGCCTTTCGACTGACCTGCAAGTTCTTTTACTTAGGAGCTTGCAGCCGCAGCCCCTAATTTCCTTGAAACTGAAATTGATTGCAAGAAGTTCTTCGAGGGTTCAGATTGATTGGAAGAAGCTGGCTGCCTGGGACGGATTTCAAACAAAGTATTACCTGCAACTCCGAGAGGCAATAGTGATCCAATCTCACTTCCAACCGATCACCATTGTTGCCAAGTCCAAATCAGCTCCGCGCCTTGGCAGAGTCTCATGCCGGAGCTGCTGTGCGCAGCCACGGGAGGTCGTGCATAGTTTCTCCTCGTCCGTACAGAAAATCACAGTGATCTTCCGCGTCCAATCCGAAAGTCATCGACGCCCGCGACCGCTGCACCCGCCCGGCGATGTCAGCGATTCACTTTGACAGGGATTAGATCGGACCAGAGGTAGGGGATGAAGTTGTACAACCAGATTAATACATGTTAGAGTTTTCCTGTGAAACGTGTTTAAGTGGCTGAGGGGAATCCCACCTCTCATGTAATCCATCCATTTTAGATCTGATGGTTAGGAGGGAAACTTTCCAGATTTCACTGAACAACCGTTTTTGCCCTTGCCTACAAAAAATCGTGATGAGTTTTCTAATTTTTCGCTAGGACTTGGTTTGGTTCCCTCTCATTAGTATTTCTCTTCTTTAAATTACTCAAAAAGCCTTTCTTTTAATCAAAGCCCTATAGCATCCACATTGTTGAGGTTAAACAAAGGCCAAAAGGGACAATTCACCTAGCATCGTAGGATCAATTGGGAGGTTCTAAGTAATGCTAAGCTTGCTGTTTCTTATTTTGTTAAATAAATAAAAATGGAAAGAAAAGGCACCATCTTAACACATGTGTACGTTGTGCTTAAAAGATGTGATTGAAAAAGACACAAAGATACATAATGTTTCCACCATAGCTGGTTATGATGCGGATCAGACCTCGAGGTGAGGCTCGATCCATTGTTAGCCCAATCTTTCAGGAACTCTCCTGATCTCCTCCATACCCACTAGTGGTTGCTAGATTTTAAATGGTCTTTGCAAATCCCCGAGGAAACAACACCCGACCCCTCGAATCGAAGGAATAACATGGACAGACCATATAGTGTCACCTTGTAATCTCACACCGTGGGAGAGGCTTATGCATGGATTCTGAAACTTGGGGATTTTTACATAGCTTTCCTGGAACTGTATAAGAGGACTTTAACCCACAAACACATGGTGTCTATTAATCAAACATAACATGTCTTACATGGCACACACCTTGGCTGTTTGTAGTGTACAGCCGACTTTCTAATCTTGACCCACACATTTTGACCGATATGGAACTCTCACATACCAACACGGAAAGAAGCAATCTTATGTCTAATTTAAAGATTTTGCTACTACTACTAACTGAACCTAACAAGCTTGGACTCCATGCGCCATCTTAATCCTCGTGCCAGTCTTGCAGTTCTTCTCTTTACCTAGAAGAAAAAGAAACATTAACTCTAAACTTATTTTTATCGCTTGCTATTTGAACAAGCCATGGACAGGGGTGCGTGAAGTTAGCTATCCATGTGCCAGAACCATGAGTTGGTTTCGAGATCTTATGGGTTTCAGCTCTAGCCTACCCTTATGAGTTGTTGTTGTTCCACATTTTCTGATGTCCACGTGAAGGTGGTATTGTTGTTGTTGTCGTTCCACATTTTCTGATGTCCACGTGAAGGTGTTGTTGTTCTACATTTTCTGATGGCCACGTGAAGGTTTAGGAATAGGAATTCTTTGTATCTCTTCCTTGGTTCTTTCTTCGGAACCGAACAAAACAAACCTTCACAATTTTCCATGCAGCCGGACTCCACCTCTTATAGTCTTCTGCTATTATTTGCAAGCCTTCACAATTTTCCATTCAGCCGGACTCCACCTCTTATAGTCTTCTGCTATTATTTGCATGGAAGTCATGTTTGTTCAAAATTGAACAATGGTTGTCCTGTGCACATACGTCATGCACAAATGAATTTTCTCCACTCTAGCATGTTCAATGCCCAACACAGCATTCATCGCCATTGTAGCAATCAGGACTTTGGTCTCCTCACCCCCATCACTATTTTTTTGGTCACATAAATATCTCTAATTTTGAGTTTATTGGGAACACGCGCAGCTTCAGTAAGTCCACTAGGGCTGGCATTTTTGTGCAACGAACGTTATTGTATTCATTTTATCTTCTCTTTACAGCCCCCTTGCAGCTGGCATTCTAGACACAGTCAAAGTCAAAACATTTTCAGTAAGACTTTGGCTGCAACATCTAAAAACACTAGGATTAGGTAACTGTAAACCATATGAACATTTTTTTGTCAACGGTGATCTAAAGTCAGTGACGATTATACAAGATTTGATTTTTTGTGCAGTGGAAAGCCCTAGGCCAGTTGGTTATGCCTTTTCTTTTTCTTTACTATAAGCTCTCTCCCTTTTTTAAAGAAAAATTCCCCCCTCCGTGCAGGCCATCACCACGAAGTTATCTCTTCCAAAAATCCGAACTATCATTAAGAAGTTGACTCCTAGACAGAGGGACTTGGTCAGGGCTCGCGGATTTGGAACAATGCTGGATATTAATTGCTCTCAGTTGCCAAGGGATTTGGGAGTTCGCCTAGCGATCTGGTTTGATTGTGACAGTCGAACTGTAAATGTTCCAAATGTTGGCAGCTTCAAGATAAACCCTTTCACAGTCCACCAGATTCTTGGTATACCGTTGGGTGGTCGGTTAATTGACAAGATAGCAACAAGTGAGGCCAGGAGGGTCATTGCTGAAGACACCGGAATACATTCTACTGGGCCTAGCATTTCACACCTGATGAAGTTATTGTCCAATGACCTCACTGATGAAAAGTTCCTTAGAATCTTCATGCTCATTTTATTGTCAACCTTCCTGTGTCCAACCAGTCACTCCTGTGCGAGCCCAGACTACTTCAATGGCATTGTTGACACTGATGATATCGCCAACTATGACTGGTGCAGCTTTGCATTAGACTGGTTAGTGGAAAAGATCAGACAGTTTCAGATCTCCTTGTCCAAGCCAGCCATGAAAGGTAAAGAGCAGTCTATCTCTCTTGGAGGATGCTTGATGATTCCTTTGGTGAGTTATTGTCGCTTACATAAATCTTCTATGTGCATTCTTTAATTTATTATCATTTCTTGAAGGTGGATGTTTTTCCTTGATATATGCTTTTTGTAATGGACATGGTGTAGGTAATGTTCTTTGATTATCTCGATCTAAAAGGAACAAAGATTCGCAACTGCATCCCACGGTTACCTGCTTGGGATGATAAAGCCATCAGCGCGTTTGACAATATAAATTTTGCACAACTAAAGGTTAGTTAAAACTCTCTGTCTGTCTTTTTCCATCTCTTTTTTTTCTTTTCTGTTTCCATGTTTCTCTATGCTTCTCAGATTTTTTTTTGTCCTTTTTTACTCACCTTGCTCATTTTGGGTTTCCCTTTTTCAGTTCAAAGACATAACTAAAACATGTTTCATGGAAAAGCCATCATGTATTCCATCGTCTCATTCTTTGCCAAATGGAGTTGCTCAGTTCATCGACGGACTTATCCCATCTGATGATGATGTGAGTATATGGAGTATCTACTGTTTTCTAACAATGTGCTGTCTCTACTCTTTTCTAACAATGTGTCATCATTTTCATGTCTCAGTTCAGGGCAAAGATGAAGGAGATGTGCTCCGAATTTTACAAGACGTCAATGGATGCATGCTTTAATGCACTACAGCCAGTCCTTGCAAAGCAGATGTGCACAATGGTTGAAACTATTCAGAACCAGGTCAATAACAGAGCTTCATCATCTTCAACACCACCAGTCAATGAACTGACCTGCAAGGAATGTAACTCACAGAAATGCACAATGCGGGATGGTGTATCCGCCACACCGCTCCAAACAGTTATAGATGCAGAGTTTCACAATCCTTCAGTGGGTCCAGCACTGGGTACGGTAGAGAGCACTGGTGGTGGTGATATATTTCATTACGACCCAACTGATGAAGATGTGGTTAATGTCCTGCTGCAATTACGCCGCCATGGAGGGTCTGTTATGGGGGATACACCTTTTGGTGCCCTCGTTGCTGACCAACCTGTTGTTGCCATGTCAAGTGAGCAAGATTTTGGTACGGAGGATTCGCCGTCAGCTGCTACTGAAGTTGGGCACCCAGAAAACAATCAAATTTCTTCCGCTGAATGCTCCAGGGCCTCCAAGAGGCACAAGGCACATTGACCTCGCTGTTTACATTGACTATGAATCTGAATCCTCCAGGCCCCTGAGAATTCAGAAAACCAGAAATTCAGCTTGTGGAGACAAATAGAAACGTCAGGTTGGTCATGATTTTGCAGAACAGGTCCTAAACCCCCAGCATCCCCAGGTTTCTGCATCGATACTAGAACGCATGAGAGCTAATCCCGAACCCTGAACGATTCGATTGGGTGCTTTTGCAAAATTTGTACTGGTATTATCCTGCTTTGTTGCTAGCTGAAGCCTGACAATCAGAATGGCCGAAGTTATCTTGTTGTTCTAAAAGAGTGAAGTACTTGGTTTGGTGGACTATAGAGAACATAACAGGTCACCGTTTTAGCGATTTCCTAGCCTCTCATGTTGTAAAAATTCGTTGGATGTTGTATTCTCTCGAACTGCAATGCTATTCTGCCTGATGAATGCCGATTTGAACCCTGAAATGGCATGCTCTACTCATTCTGCTCTTGTGCTTCTTGCTACAGTTTTTTTTTTTTTTTTACATATCAGAGGTTAGAGGACTCTGGTAATAACGTCACTTTTAGGAAGTTGTTAATCTCTCGACTTGATAGTACCATTTTTATCACTATTGTCCCGTCCTCAGACATTACCAAGGAACTTTTTCCTTGTCTGCACCTTTCCCTGAAAATAAGAGAACTTCCTTGGAGTGGGAATTCAGAAATCACATGCATAGATTTTTCCTAAAAAAGCCAGAATCATAATTTTTTTTTTCATGGTTTGTATACATTGAGCATAATAGAAAGCTTCTTCGTCCGACTCGACCGTCACGGCAATTCGTGACCATTTCTCTCAACTGCCAAGTACCAAAGTACCACTAACCTCTCCTCATGTGCTACCAGTAGTAGTACAAGTAATAGACAGGTCGACCAGGTGGTTAGACATACGAATATACAGTAGATTAAAGTGACGCATGTGCCTTGCCCTTCTTCTCCCCTCCCTTCCCTTGGTCTCGATTCTCAAAAGCAGATCGATGAGAAACAAAAAACAAAAGAGAGAGAGAGGCAAGGCTCATCCCCACGCCGACAAAAATGCCAGTGAGTAGTACGTAGTAGTACTCACTGGTGTAGTAACGACGCTAACGATCTGCATTGCCTTCTGGGGATCCGGTCAAATGCCAGGTTGTTTGTTAGTCAGTGAATATACTCTTCTACTACAGTACCTAGCAAAGCGCACGCGATGGACAGGATGAGACTTTGAGAAAGGATCCAGTGAGGGATGGGATCGATGCATGCATGGTCCTGACAGGTGGGGACTACCGGCAGAAAGAACTTAACACTGGCCATGACACGTCGAGCTCATGATCACTGTCATGGGCTAGCTCACGGTTCACGAGCAGGATAAGCGCTCTCCTTCCCAGTTCTTGTTTACTCTGACTTTGCAGGGGCGCTGAATTGTATGGCTCCCTCTATCCTCTCTTCTTCCCCAAGATCACTATGATGCAGAGGTCGGAAATTTGAACCCTCTTTTTGGATTTTTTTTTGTGCGTGTAAGTTGATAGCTGGAGCATAGAGATTAAACCCATGCACTTGATTTGTAATGCGTAATTAGTATTAGCAAGACGTGTATGTGAGTGTCTGCGTCCACGTAGTGGAGGATCACCTCTGTCTTCTTCTTTTCCAATATCTGAACTGCAAGTTGAGATGACTGTGTGAGTGTTCAGATCACTACTTTAGTTATCTAAACGCTCCTATATTTCCTTACGGAGGGAGTACTTCTTAATTTACAATATGTGAGTGTTTGCGTCCATGTAGTGGAGTAGAACAGTAGAAGCCGGGATTTAACCTCATTAATTTTAGAAGAAAAATTGCAGGTTGATAGCTAGAGCATAGAAATTAAACCCGTGCACTTGGTTTGCGACGTGTAATAATCGCTATCAAGGCCCTGAAAATCTGGTGGCCTTGTAAACAAAATCATGGCGATTCTTGACTATTTTCTCTCAACTACTCATCTCTTTTACGTGTCCACACTTATTTTTTTAGTCTGACGTGTCCACTCTTTTAAGCTACTGCCGTGTGACTTGACAACTAACATATTTGACTTTTGGCCCAGGAGTCCAGGTCCCTTTTCCTCTTTTGACCTCTACCCCTAATCCCATGGTCCATGGATTCCTCCAGGCCTACCACTCCTGAAGCACATATGCTTGCTTGTTCCTAACCTCCTTGCCATCCACTCTAGATCATGATGCTGATTGCCGCTCCCAGCATCCTAGGTCCTAACATAACATGCACGGTCAATTCTTCGCCTGCTTTTGTGCCCCGGTTTGTGGGCCAAATGATGCATGTAGCATGAAACGTCCGCATGCTCGGCTTGAGAGCAACACAAAAATAACTACTAATCGGTGCACTTTACTCTAGCTGAAGCTGCGTGTGGTCCACTGATCTACCAAAACATTGACTTAATTTATACCTGCTTGCTTGATGGTAACAGCACAATGCGTTGGCTGCAGCGTTGTAGCCTTGCGCAGGGTCGATGGCAACAACACAAGCCAGATTCTGCACCATGTGTCCTAACTCCTAAGCCAAGCTGCTGCGTTGCCTTGCGCAGAGTTGTTTTTCTCTGGTTATTTTTGCTCATGCTTTGTTGTACATCACATAGACATACATAAGCACAGTCAGATATAATTGGTAAATTTATTCCGAAATCAATGATTTTGGCAAATCCATCCATAGAATCCGATGATTAACAAAAGAGATTCTTAAATGGACCTTAAAGCGAACCTGAGTATGTTTTACCGTGGCTGTTCTCGAGGATTTGTAGCATTCCAATAAAATGTTGAAAGAACATGCAAATGTATACGGATCGATGATGTCAACATGAAAAGATGCACACATGGAGTGAAAAATAAATAGGAAAATAGGTCAGTAAGGGATTAATTATACAATTATTGTAAATGTTGTGTGTTGTACCCTCCCCTGTACAACTGTACTCATTCTAACTTCTTTTATCAGTGAAATGATACGCAAGCTTTGTGTATTCATGATTTTTTGTTGTTGTAAATGATTGGGAGATGGCCTAAGTCTGGATGAGAATACAAATTTGGAATAAAATATTTCTGGATGGCTAAAGACAGAAAATACATTCAAACTAAGTAGCCATTGCACGTACAATGTTGTGGATCAAAAATGCAAGAAACGAACTCTCCAAACTAGTAAGAATTATATGTCTCGAGATCCCTTCTCCATGGTATCAATGCTGCCAGAGGCTTCAGTGAACATATTCTAATTACCGATGCAAAAAAGAAAAGTTATTCTAATTAGATCGCAATTAGATCGGGTTAGCGAGCACCACTCTTACACCTACACGAACTTTACTACTGAGCTCATACGCTGCTCCTAATTTTCTTAAGATAGAAAGGTAACAAAGCATCTTCAGCAGTCCCCGTATTCAAAAAAATTACATGTATAAGGAGAATGAAGGCAAAAAAAAATCTGCTCAAGCAGTTTTCCTAAACACCAACTTTTTTCGGTCTCTTCCAAAAAACACCCCATCTCTCCTCGAATAGAGACCGAGTTGCAAGTCTCCCAATAATTTTTCAACCCATGCCATGTCAGCGTGCCGCCACCAATGACCATCACACCGCCACAACTGGTGCCCGCCCGACCACCGTCCACCGTGCCGCCGCTACCGCTGCCTCGCCATCCGTCACCTTCCTCCCCGCCGATGACTTACGTGTACTCGAGAAAAGAGAAATTAGTCATTGACAGATGGGCCTCACATTTTAGGGTAAAGTATAGGGAGAGTTTTATAGGGAAACTACTACAACCTTACACCTTTCGCTCCCAATAAATTTATCGAAAGCATCCCTAAATGCACGTATACGAAGAGGTTTTGAGAGAACCGTTGGAGATGTTCTTATAGCATCTACAACCGGGCTCCCCAAAACCCCTCTATACGCCCGGGCGGACGCCCCAGTCGCTGATGGGTAAACAAAAAACTGACCCAAACGGGCTCCTCACACTGACCCTAAACGCCCGGGCTGACCAGCACCCCCTAATATCCAGCCCTAATCTGGGGCGGATATGGGAAGGTGAGGGAGTCCTGAATTAAGGGGTCCTCGGGCGTCCGGCCTGGTGTCCGTGGGCCGGACTGATGGGCTATGAAGACATGAAGACCGAAGATTGAACCCGTGTCCGGATTGGGCTCTACTTGGCGTGGAAGACAAGCTTGGCGACCGACTATGAAGATTCCCTCTTATGTAACTGACTCCATGTAACCCTAGATCTCTCCAGTGTCTATATAAACCGGAGAGCATGGTCCGGATAGGACAGATTCATTACCATATTCACATAGGCTGGACTTCTAGGGTTTAGCCATTACGATCTCGTGGTAGATCAACTCTTGTAACACTCATATTCATCAAGATCAATCAAGCAGGAAGTAGGGTATTACCTCCATAGAGAGGGCCCGAACCTGGGTAAACATCGTGTCCCCCATCTCCTGTTACCATCGATCCTAGACGCGCAGTTTGGGGCCCCCTACCCGAGATCCGCCGGTTTTGACACCGACATTGGTGCTTTCATTGAGAGTTCCACTGTGTCGTCGCCAAGAGGGTTGATGGCTCGCCTTGTTGTCAAGGATAATATCATCTCCGGAGGAGCCCTGGCCCCAGGCCAGACCCTCCGGCTCGGCGGCTTCGTCATGACCGCGGCTCGGTCCTTAAGCTGAAGATGACCTCTCAAGTCATCGAAAATCGCCTCCGCGTTGATCCCGAATACTCCGCCTGCATGGATCCAATGGAGTTATCGTCGTTGAACGAACTCCTGGATCGCATGGCCGCCTTGGGGGTCGCTACAGACTACGATTGGGTCGGGCTTAAACCCGACCAGAGAGAAATTAAAACTCCACCGATCACCCATCAGATAGCGGTAGTCGAGGAGCGGAGCAACTCTTCCACTATATTGAAGACGAACTATGTTCGGATCGCCGATCTCGAAGAGCCGGATATTTTCCGGCAGAAAAGCATGTCTCTTCCTCCGAACATAGAGTCGGATGACGAGCCTAAAAAATCAGTCGATATCCCGGAGCCCGAACTGTCCGGCCCGGTAGACATCCAAACTCCGGATCCAAAATCGGGTCAGGGTTCGGATTCAATTCCACCCACCCACCCGGACATAGATGCTCTCAGGAGCATCAAACAACAGTCTCAGGAAACGGTCCACCACTTCTGGGCCAGATTCCTCCTTGTTAAAAACAAGGTAAAAGACTGCCGCGACGAAGACGCGATAGCAGCATTCTCCAAAAACTGCACGGACGAAGGTATCCTTAACGCCATCAATCGCTGCCGCATACCAAAGTTCGCTGACCTAGCAACTATCGTACAAAAGTACAGCGCGATGGAAAGCGCCTGGAAAACTCAGGCAGCTTGCTGGGAACCATCCCGGCTCCCCCTATAGGCAAAAAGTGTTGGGGAACGTAGTAATTTCAAAAAAATTCCTACGCACACGCAAGATCATGGTGATGCATAGCAACGAGAGGGGAGTGTTGTCTACGTACCCTCGTAGACCGAAAGCGAAAGCGTTAACACAACGTGGTTGATGTAGTCGTACGTCTTCACGATCCAACCGATCAAGTACCGAACGCACGGCACCTCCGAGTTCAGCACACGTTCAGCTCGATGACGTCCCTCGAACTCCGATCCAGCCGAGTGTTGAGGGAGAGTTTCGTCAGCACGACGGCGTGGTGACAATGTTGATGTTCTACCGACGCAGGGCTTCGCCTAAGCACCGCTACGATATTATCGAGGTGTAATATGGTGGAGGGGGGCACCGCACACGGCTAAGAGATCAATGATCAATTGTGTGTCTAGAGGTGCCCCCCTGCCCCCGTATATAAAGGTGCAAGGGGGGGTTCGGCCGGCCTAAGGGAGAGGCGCCAGGAGGAGTCCTACTCCTACCGGGAGTAGGACTCCCCCCCTTTTCCATGTTGGACTAGGAGAGAAAGGGGGAAAAGGTGGAGGGGAGGAAGGAAGGGGGGGCGCCGCCCCCCTCTCCTTGTCCTATTCGGACTGGGGGGGAGGGGCGCGCGGCCCTGCCCTGGCCTCCTCTCCTCTCTTCCACCTAGGCCCACTCAGGCCCATTAAGTTACCGGGGGGTTCCGGTAACCTCCCGGTACTCCGGAAAAATTCCGATTTCACCCGGAACACTTTCGATGTCCAAACATAGGCTTCCAATATATCAATCTTTATGTCTCGACCATTTCGAGACTCCTCGTCATGTCCGTGATCACATCCGGGACTCCGAACAACCTTCGGTACATCAAAACATATAAACTCATAATATAACTGTCATCGTAACGTTAAGCGTGCGGACCCTACGGGTTCGAGAACTATGTAGACATGACCGAGACACCTCTCCGGTCAATAACCAATAGCGGAACCTGGATGCTCATATTGGTTCCCACATATTCTACGAAGATCTTTATCGGTCAGACCGCATAACAACATACGTTGTTCCCTTTGTCATCGGTATGTTACTTGCCCGAGATTCGATCGTCGGTATCTCGATACCTAGTTCAATCTCGTTACCGGCAAGTCTCTTTACTCGTTCCGTAATACATCATCCCGCAACTAACTCATTAGTCACAATGCTTGCAAGGCTTATAGTGATGTGTATTACTGAGTGGGCCCAGAGATACCTCTCCGACAATCGGAGTGACAAATCCTAATCTCGAAATACGCCAACCCAACAAGTACCTTTGGAGACACCTGTAGAGCACCTTTATAATCACCCAGTTACGTTGTGACGTTTGGTAGCACACAAAGTGTTCCTCCGGTAAACGGGAGTTGCATAATCTCATAGTCATAGGAACATGTATAAGTCATGAAGAAAGCAATAGCAACATACTAAACGATCGAGTGCTAAGCTAACGGAATGGGTCAAGTCAATCACATCATTCTCCTAATGATGTGATCCCGTTAATCAAATGACAACTCATGTCTATGGCTAGGAAACATAACCATCTTTGATCAACGAGCTAGTCAAGTAGAGGCATACTAGTGACACTCTGTTTGTCTATGTATTCACACATGTATTATGTTTCCGGTTAATACAATTCTAGCATGAATAATAAACATTTATCATGATATAAGGAAATAAATAATAACTTTATTATTGCCTCTAGGGCATATTTCCTTCAGTCTCCCACTTGCACTAGAGTCAATAATCTAGATTACACAGTAATGATTCTTACACCCATGGAGTCTTGGTGCTGATCATGTTTTGCTCGTGGAAGAGGCTTAGTCAACGGGTCTGCAACATTCAGATCCGTATGTATCTTGCAAATTTCTATGTCTCCCACCTGGACTAAATCCCGGATGGAATTGAAGCGTCTTTTGATGTGCTTGGTTCTCTTGTGAAATCTGGATTCCTTTGCTAAGGCAATTGCACCAGTATTGTCACAAAAGATTTTCATTGGTCCCGATGCACTAGGTATGACACCTAGATCGGATATGAACTCCTTCATCCAGACTCCTTCATTTGCTGCTTCCGAAGCAGCTATGTACTCCGCTTCACACGTAGATCCCGCCACGACACTTTGCTTAGAACTGCACCAACTGACAGCTCCACCGTTCAATGTAAACACGTATCCGGTTTGCGATTTAGAATCGTCCGGATCAGTGTCAAAGCTTGCATCAACGTAACCATTTACGATGAGCTCTTTGTCACCTCCATAAACGAGAAACATATCCTTAGTCCTTTTCAGGTATTTCAGGATGTTCTTGACCGCTGTCCAGTGATCCACTCCTGGATTACTTTGGTACCTCCCTGCTAAACTTATAGCAAGGCACACATCAGGTCTGGTACACAGCATTGCATACATGATAGAGCCTATGGCTGAAGCATAGGGAACATCTTTCATCTTCTCTCTATCTTCTGCAGTGGTCGGGCATTGAGTCTTACTCAATCTCACACCTTGTAATACAGGCAAGAACCCTTTCTTTGCTTGATCCATTTTGAACTTCTTCAAAACTTTGTCAAGGTATGTGCTTTGTGAAAGTCCAATTAAGCGTCTTGATCTATCTCTATAGATCTTGATGCCCAATATATATGCAGCTTCACCGAGGTCTTTCATTGAAAAACTCTTATTCAAGTATCCCTTTATGCTATCCAGAAATTCTATATCATTTCCAATTAGCAATATGTCATCCACATATAATATCAGAAATGCTACTGAGCTCCCACTCACTTTCTTGTAAATACAGGCTTCTCCAAAAGTCTGTATAAAACCAAATGCTTTGATCACACTATCAAAGCGTTTATTCCAACTCCGAGAGGCTTGCACCAGTCCATAAATGGATCGCTGGAGCTTGCACACTTTGTTAGCTCCCTTTGGATCGACAAAACCTTCCGGTTGCATCATATACAACTCTTCTTCCAGAAATCCATTCAGGAATGCAGTTTTGACATCCATTTGCCAAATTTCATAATCATAAAATGCGGCAATTGCTAACATGATTCGGACAGACTTAAGCATCGCTACGGGTGAGAAGGTCTCATCGTAGTCAATCCCTTGAACTTGTCGAAAACCTTTCGCAACAAGTCGAGCTTTATAGACAGTAACATTACCGTCAGCGTCAGTCTTCTTCTTGAAGATCCATTTATTTTCAATGGCTTGCCGATCATCGGGCAAGTCAACCAAAGTCCATACTTTGTTCTCATACATGGATCCCATCTCGGATTTCATGGCCTCAAGCCATTTTGCGGAATCTGGGCTCACCATCGCTTCTTCATAGTTCGTAGGTTCGTCATGGTCTAGTAACATAACCTCCAGAACAGGATTACCGTACCACTCTGGTGCGGATCTTAATCTGGTTGACCTACGAGGTTCAGTAATAACTTGATCTGAAGTTTCATGATCATTATCATTAACTTCCTCACTAATTGGTGTAGGTGTCGCAGAAACTGGTTTCTGTGATGATCTACTTTCCAATAAGGGAGCAGGTACAGTTACCTCATCAAGTTCTACTTTCCTCCCACTCACTTCTTTCGAGAGAAACTCCTTCTCTAGAAAGGATCCATTCTTAGCAACGAATGTCTTGCCTTCGGATCTGTGATAGAAGGTGTACCCAACAGTCTCCTTTGGGTATCCTATGAAGACACATTTCTCCGATTTAGGTTCGAGCTTATCAGGTTGAAGTTTCTTCACATAAGCATCGCAACCCCAAACTTTAAGATACGACAACTTTGGTTTCTTGCCAAACCATAGTTCATAAGGTGTCGTTTCAACGGATTTTGATGGTGCCCTATTTAGAGTGAATGCAGCCGTCTCTAAAGCATAACCCCAAAACGATAGCGGTAAATCAGTAAGAGACATCATAGATCGCACCATATCTAGTAAAGTACGATTACGACGTTCGGACACACCATTACGTTGTGGTGTTCCGGGTGGCGTGAGTTGCGAAACTATTCCGCATTGTTTCAAATGTAGGCCAAACTCGTAACTCAAATATTCTCCTCCACGATCTGATCGTAGAAACTTTATTTTCTTGTTACGATGATTTTCAACTTCGCTCTGAAATTCTTTGAACTTTTCAAATGTTTCAGACTTATGTTTCATTAAGTAGATATACCCATATCTGCTCAAATCATCTGTGAAGGTGAGAAAATAACGATATCCGCCACGAGCCTCAATATTCATCGGACCACATACATCTGTATGTATGATTTCCAACAAATTAGTTGCTCTCTCCATAGTACCGGAGAACGGTGTTTTAGTCATCTTGCCCATGAGACACGGTTCGCAAGTACCAAGTGATTCATAATCAAGTGATTCCAAAAGTCCATCATTATGGAGTTTCTTCATGCGCTTTACACCGATATGACCTAAACGGCAGTGCCACAAATAAGTTGCACTATCATTATCAACTCTGCATCTTTTGGCTTCGACATTATGAATATGTGTGTCACTACTACCGAGATTCATTAAAAATAGACCACTCTTCAAGGGTGCATGACCATAAAAGATATTACTCATATAAATAGAACAACCATTATTCTCTGATTTAAATGAATAACCGTCTCGCATCAAACAAGATCCAGATATAATGTTCATGCTCAACGCTGGCACCAAATAACAATTATTTAGGTCTAATACTAATCCCGAAGGTAGATGTAGAGGTAGCGTGCCGACGGCGATCACATCGACTTTGGAACCATTTCGCACGCACATCGTCACCTCGTCCTTAATCAATCTTCGCTTAATCCGTAGCCCCTGTTTCGAGTTGCAAATATTAGCAACAGAACCAGTATCAAATACCCAGGTGCTACTGCGAGCATTAGTAAGGTACACATCAATAACATGTATATCACATATACCTTTGTTAACCTTGCCATCCTTCTTATCCGCCAAATACTTGGGGCAGTTCCGCTTCCAGTGACCAGTCTGCTTGCAGTAGAAGCACTCAGTTTCAGGCTTAGGTCCAGACTTGGGTTTCTTCTCCTGAACAGCAACTTGCTTGCTGTTCTTCTTGAAGTTCCCCTTCTTCTTCCCTTTGCCCTTTTTCTTGAAACTAGTGGTCTTATTGACCATCAACACTTGATGCTCCTTTTTGATTTCTACCTCCGCTGCCTTTAGCATTGCGAAGAGCTCGGGAATTGTCTTATTCATCCCTTGCATGTTATAGTTCATCACGAAGCTCTTGTAGCTTGGTGGCAGTGATTGAAGAATTCTGTCAATGACGCTATCATCCGGAAGATTAACTCCCAGTTGAATCAAGTGATTATTATACCCAGACATTTTGAGTATATGCTCACTGACAGAACTATTCTCTTCCATCTTGCAGCTGTAGAACTTATTGGAGACTTCATATCTCTCAATCCGGGCATTTGCTTGAAATATTAACTTCAACTCCTGGAACATCTCATATGCTCCATGACGTTCAAAACGTCGTTGAAGACCCGGTTCTAAGCCGTAAAGCATGGCACACTGAACTATCGAGTAGTCATCAGCTTTGCTCTGCCAGACGTTCATAACTTCTGGTGTTGCTCTTGCAGCAGGCCTGGCACCCAGCGGTGCTTCCAGGACGTAATTCTTCTGTGCAGCAATGAGGATAATCCTCAAGTTACGGACCCAGTCCGTGTAATTGCTACCATCATCTTTCAACTTTGCTTTCTCAAGGAACGCATTAAAATTCAACGGAACAACAGCACGGGCCATCTATCTACAATTAACATAGACAAGCAAGATACTATCAGGTACTAAGTTCATGATAAATTTAAGTTCTATTAATCATATTACTTAAGAACTCCCACTTAGATAGACATCCCTCTAATCATCTAAGTGATTACGTGATCCAAATCAACTAAACCATAACCGATCATCACGTGAAATGGAGTAGTTTTCAATGGTGAACATCACTATGTTGATCATATCTACTATATGATTCACGCTCGACCTTTCGGTCTCAGTGTTCCGAGGCCATATCTGCATATGCTAGGCTCGTCAAGTTTAACCTGAGTATTCCGCGTGTGCAACTGTTTTGCACCCGTTGTATTTGAACGTAGAGCCTATCACACCCGATCATCACGTGGTGTCTCAGCACGAAGAACTTTCGCAACGGTGCATACTCAGGGAGAACACTTTTATCTTGAAATTTTAGTGAGAGATCATCTTATAATGCTACCGTCAATCAAAGCAAGATAAGATGCATAAAAGATAAACATCACATGCAATCAATATAAGTGATATGATATGGCCATCATCATCTTGTGCTTGTGATCTCCATCTCCGAAGCACCGTCATGATCACCATCGTCACCGGCGCGACACCTTGATCTCCATCGTAGCATCGTTGTCGTCTCGCCAACTATTGCTTTTACGACTATCGCTACCGCTTAGTGATAAAGTAAAACAATTACATGGCGATTGCATTTCATACAATAAAGCGACAACCATATGGCTCCTGCCAGTTGCCGATAACTCGGTTACAAAACATGATCATCTCATACAATAAAATATAGCATCATGTCTTGACCATATCACATCACAACATGCCCTGCAAAAACAAGTTAGACGTCCTCTACTTTGTTGTTGCAAGTTTTACGTGGCTGCTACGGGCTTAGCAAGAACCGTTCTTACCTACGCATCAAAACCACAACGATAGTTTGTCAAGTTGGTGTTGTTTTAACCTTCGCAAGGACCGGGCGTAGCCACACTCGGTTCAACTAAAGTGAGAGAGACAGACACCCGCCAGTCACCTTTAAGCAACGAGTGCTCGCAACGGTGAAACCAGTCTCGCGTAAGCGTACGCGTAATGTCGG
Organism: Triticum aestivum; assembly: GCF_018294505.1. Classification (NCBI taxonomy): domain Eukaryota; kingdom Viridiplantae; phylum Streptophyta; class Magnoliopsida; order Poales; family Poaceae; genus Triticum; species Triticum aestivum. The sequence continues at coordinate 103,571,756 of NC_057814.1, read as the reverse complement.
TCCGGGCCGCTTCATCTCACAATACCGCTGAACCAAAATATGACATGCTGGTAAGCAGTATGACTTATATCGCCCACAACTCACTTGTGTTCTACTCGTGCATATAACATCAACGCATAAAACCAGGCTCGGATGCCACTGTTGGGGAACGTAGTAATTTCAAAAAAATTCCTACGCACACGCAAGATCATGGTGATGCATAGCAACGAGAGGGGAGAGTGTTGTCTACGTACCCTCGTAGACCGAAAGCTGAAGCGTTAACACAACGCGGTTGATGTAGTCGTACGTCTTCACGATCCGACCGATCAAGTACCGAACGCACGGCACCTCCGAGTTCAGCACACGTTCAGCTCGATGACGTCCCTCGAACTCTGATCCAGCCGAGTGTTGAGGGAGAGTTTCGTCAGCACGACGGCGTGGTGACAATGTTGATGTTCTACCGACGCAGGGCTTCGCCTAAGCACCGCTACGATATTATCGAGGTGTAATATGGTGGAGGGGGGCACCGCACACGGCTAAGAGATCAATGATCAATTGTGTGTCTAGAGGTGCCCCCCTGCCCCCGTATATAAAGGTGCAAGGGGGGGTTCGTCCGGCCTAAGGGAGAGGCGCGCCAGGAGGAGTCCTACTCCTACCGGGAGTAGGCCTCCCCCCTTTTCCATGTTGGACTAGGAGAGAAAGGGGGAAAAGGTGGAGAGGAGGAAGGAAGGGGGGCGCCGCCCCCCTCTCCTTGTCCTATTCGAACTGGGGGGCGCGCGGCCCTGCCCTGGCCTCCTCTCCTCTCTTCCACCTAGGCCCACTAAGGCCCATTAAGTTACGGGGGGTTCGGGTAACCTCCCGGTACTCCGGAAAAATCCCGATTTCACCCGGAACACTTCCGATGTCCAAACATAGGCTTCTAATATATCAATCTTTATGTCTCGACCATTTCGAGACTCCTCGTCATGTCCGTGATCACATCCGGGACTCCGAACAACCTTCGGTACATCAAAACATATAAACTCATAATATAACTGTCATCGTAACGTTAAGCGTGCGGACCCTACGGGTTCGAGAACTATGTAGACATGACCGAGACACCTCTCCGGTCAATAACCAATAGCGGAACCTGGATGCTCATATTGGTTCCCACATATTCTACGAAGATCTTTATCGGTCAGACCGCATAACAACATACGTTGTTCCCTTTGTCATCGGTATGTTACTTGCCCGAGATTCGATCGTCGGTATCTCGATACCTAGTTCAATCTCGTTACCGGCAAGTCTCTTTACTCGTTCCGTAATACATCATCCCGCAACTAACTCATTAGTCACAATGCTTGCAAGGCTTATAGTGATGTGTATTACTGAGTGGGCCCAGAGATACCTCTCCGACAATCGGAGTGACAAATCCTAATCTCGAAATACGCCAACCCAACAAGTACCTTTGGAGACACCTGTAGAGCACCTTTATAATCACCCAGTTACGTTGTGACGTTTGGTAGCACACAAAGTGTTCCTCCGGTAAACGGGAGTTGCATAATCTCATAGTCATAGGAACATGTATAAGTCATGAAGAAAGCAATAGCAACATACTAAACGATCGAGTGCTAAGCTAACGGAATGGGTCAAGTCAATCACATCATTCTCCTAATGATGTGATCCCATTAATCAAATGACAACTCATGTCTATGGCTAGGAAACACAACCATCTTTGATCAACGAGCTAGTCAAGTAGAGGCATACTAGTGACACTCTGTTTGTCTATGTATTCACACATGTATTATGTTTCCGGTTAATACAATTCTAGCATGAATAATAAACATTTATCATGATATAAGGAAATAAATAATAACTTTATTATTGCCTCTAGGGCATATTTCCTTCAAAAAGGACGCGCCCCCGTGGCACGCCCAGCCGAACAGTCAAAAAACATAAACCTATTACATTGCACGGCACCGTTCTGGAGGGATGGCTCAATGGCCCATGCAAAATACACACGACGCCGGATACCGTGGCAACCCACAGCCTTAGAGCATGTTGGATACTTCGGCAGGTAGCCAAGAGCGGCGAGGACATCCTTATCAAGGACACCCCAGAACAACACCATCTAGCAAACGACGACAATAGAGTATTGGCAGTCCTCGAGACATTCGCTTCAAACAACAAGCGTAAAAGGGCCCTGCGCGATCTCGCCGAAGTTTGCCAGGTCGCTGCAACTGACCCCTAGAACGACACGGCCATAACCTTCAACGCCAGTGACGAACCTAAATACAGAACAGTCCGAGCGCCAGCTGCCCTAGTCCTCAGTCCCATCGTGGACGGCTTCCGACTTACAAAAGTCCTCATGGACGGCGGCAGCGGACTAAACCTCATTTACGAGGACACGCTCCACAAGATGGAAATAGACAGGAGCCGCATCGAGAAAAGTAGCACAACCTTTCGAGGTATCATTCCTAGCCGGGAAGCTCGGTGTGCAGGAAAAATTACACTTGATGTGGTGTTCGGCACGCCGGAGAATTATCGGTCCGAAGAAATAACTTTCCAGGTGGCCCCTTTCAACAGTGGGTACCACGCCCTGTTAGGGCGAGAGGCCTTCATGCGCTTTCAAGCCATACCTCATTATGGGTATATGAAGCTAAAAATGCCCGGGCCTAATGGAATAATCACCCTCGTCAGCGATCCGGACATAGCCCTCCGCGCCGAGAATAAAACCGCATCCTTGGCCCTCGAGGCATTGTCTGAGGCCCTTGCGGCCGAAGAACTAATCGCACTATGCTCCACCGTGGATAAGGACGATGTGATCCTGGACAAACGACCCAAACCCACTTCCTTCAAGCCAGCAGAAGAAATAGTCAAATTTCAGGTCCATCCAACAGACCCGAAGAAGACAGCGTCTATCGGAGCGCAACTCAGCCCTGCAGTCGACGCCGCACTACGAGACTTCCTGCGCGAAAACTGGGATATATTCGCCTGGCATCCTTCCGATATGCCAGGAATCCCGCGCGAGTTGGCCGAACATAGCCTCAACATACTAAAGGGATATAAGCCGGTCAAGCAAACTCTGCGGCGCTTTTCCGAACCCAAACGACAAGCTATGGGAGAGGAGCTAGTCAAACTCATCGAGGCCGGATTTATCAAAGACATTAAACATCCGGACTGGCTGGCAAACTTGGTAATGGTACCAAAGAAGGATAAATCCTGGCGCCTATGCGTCGATTTCAAAGACCTTAACAAGGCTTGCCCTAAGGATCCCTTCCCTCTTCCCCGCATTGATCAAATCATTGACGCTACCGCAGGTCACGACTCGCTGTGCTTCCTTGATGCATATTCCGGATACCATCAAATCAAAATGAAGGAGTCCGATCAAGCCGCAACAACATTCATTACACCATACGGGCCGTTTTGCTTCAACACCATGCTTTTCGGGCTCAAGAACGCCGGCGCCACCTACCAGCGCATGATCCAAACATGCCTCGAGAAACAGATCGGCAAAACAGTGGAGGCCTACGTGGACGACGTCGTCATCAAAACTAGACACATCGAAACACTAATAGACGACTTGCGTCTCATATTCGACGACCTCCGTACATTCGACATCAAGCTTAACCCAGAAAATTGCGTCTTCGGCGTCCCTGCTGGTAAACTATTGGGCTTCATCATTTCCAATAGAGGAATTGAAGCAAATCCAGCCAAAATCCGAGCTCTGTCACAACTGGCTACGCCAACCGAACTCAAGCAGGTCCAAAAACTCGCTGGGTGCGTGGCAGCTTTAAGCCGCTTTATCTCCAGGTTGGGAGAAAAGGCGCTGCCGCTCTATCGCCTTCTACGGTGCACCGATAACTTCGAGTGGACAAACGCGGCGACGGCCGGACTGGAAGAAATAAAAGCCCTTCTGGCAAGCAACCCAATCCTGGCCGCGCCAAACGCCGGCGAACCAATGCTCTTATACATATCAGCAACACACCAGGTGGTGATCGCCGTACTCGTCGTCGAACGAGAACAGGACGGACACAAATTTCCGCTCCAGAAGCCGGTATACTACATATCCACCGTCCTCACACCATGCAAATCCCGGTACCCTCATTATCAAAAAATAGCATATGCAGTCTTCATGGCATCTCGAAAATTGCGACACTACTTTCAGGAGTGCTCTATCACGGTGGCCTCCGAAGTTCCCCCGAATGATATAATTAACAACCGGGATGCAACGGGCCGGATTGCCAAATGGGCCATTGAGCTCCTACCATTCGACATCACGTACAAACCACGTAGAGCCATCAAATCCCTAGTACTGGCCGACTTCGTCGCCGAATGAACAGAAGCCGAACTCCCTAAAGAGTACGGCGCGTATTCCAACTGGGTGATGCATTTTGACGGCTCCAAGATGTTGGCAGGGCCAGGGGCGGGCGTCGTATTAACGTCCCCCACAGGAAATATCATCCAGTACGTACTCCAAATATTATACACAGACTCCAACAACGCAGTCGGATACGAGGCCTTGCTACATGGCCTCCGGATGGCCGTATCAATGGGCATACAACGCCCGGAGGTGCGCGGGGACTCAAACCTCGCAATATCCCAAATTAATGGAGACTTTGATGCCAAAGATCCAAAGATGGCAGCTTATCGCAATGCTTTTGAAGATGTCGGCTCGGTTCGAGGGACTCGAATTTCATCACATCGCCCGCGAAAGTAACCAGGCGGCAGACGTCCTTGCTCGCATCGGCGCTAAGCGCGACCCTGTCCCACCTAACATCTTCCTCGAAAGGCTCTTTAAGCCGTCCGTGGTATGGCAAGGGGGAGATAGCAACGACAGTCCCGTTCCGAACACAAACACAGATAACGAACACGCCGGTATCATCGGAGTCTCAACCACAGAAGTAACACCATCGGCCCACCTCATCATGGCAGTAATTGCCCCGTGGACCGAACCATTCTTGGCCTACTTTAATAGGAAGGAGCTCCCAGAAGATCAGAACGAGGCTCGCTGCATAGTCCAACGTTCGAAGGCCTATAAAGTTCACGAAGGAGAGCTCTACAAGAAAAGCACTATCAGAGTCCTTCAAGGGTGTATCTCCGAGGAGGAGGGGCGGCAACTCTTGGTGGAAATTCACGCCGGTCTCGGTGGGCACCACGCCGCAGCCCGGGCACTTGTCAACAAGGCCTTCCGTACAGGATTTTACTGGCCTACGGCCCGGGCAGACGCACAGGACCTCGTCCAACACTGTGTCGGATGCCAACTCTTCGCCAACCAAAGCCATATGCCCCCAACCGCTCTACAAACAATCCCCATTACATGGCCCTTTGCTGTCTGGGGCTTGGACATGGTCGGACCCCTTAAAGGAGGAAGCCATAAGAAAAAATATCTGTTGGTCATGGTGGACAAATTCACCAAGTAGATAGAGGCTAGACGAGTTAAAACGGCCGAGTCCAGACCGGTGATTGCATTTATATCCGATGTTGTACACCGTTACGGTGTACCGCACAGCATCATCACCGATAACGGTTCGAATTTCATAGCTGATGAGGTGAAAACCTGGTGTGCTAATCTGGGCATTAAGCTCGATTACGCCTCTGTCTACCACCCGCAAACAAACAGTCAAGTCGAGCGAGCCAATGGTCTTATTATGAGCGGCATCAAACCCAGGCTAGTGTGATCTTTGGAAGAATCAGACAAACACTGGGTCGAGGAGCTCGACTCCGTACTCTGGGGGCTGCGGACCACGCCAAACCGTACTACCGGATACACACCTTTCTTCATGGTGTACGGTGCAGAGGCTGTATTGCCCTGCAATATTATACATGACTCACCTCGAGTGCGTATCTATGAAGAGAAAGAGGACGAGTTGGATCGGCATGACAGCCTAGACGTCCTGGAGGAGGAGCGCGACGTCGCCAAAGCCCGTTCAGCATTTTATCAACAGCAGGCTCGAAGATATCAAAGCAGAGAAGTGCGGGCCAAGACTTACAATGTTGGCGAACTCGTTCTACGCTTACCGGAGAAGAAAAAGGACAAACTCAAGCCCAAATGGGTGGGTCCCTTCATAATCGACGAAGTTCTCACCGGAGGAGCGTACCGTCTTCGTGACGCAGACAATTGCCTAGAGCCGAACCCCTGGAACGCGGCCAGACTCCGAAGGTTCTATGCCTAGCGCCGAACTCTTTGTTAGTCTCCTTCTCCCCTATAGTTTCCATTACTCTTTCTCCCTTTTACACAATTTTTTTCCGCTTTAAAGATTTCATTTGGCTTGACCGAACACTGCTGACGTACACATCTTTACATATGTACGCCCATTATACCTGGGGGCTTCTTTAACAGAAGCTTGTTAATATTATTTTCCGAGCATCAAGCTCATCACACATGCGCGTTTTCCCGCATGTCTTTTCTTCGCCATTATATGCATCGATATGACTTAAGTTTTGGCCAAGCTGGGTTGCCTGGCTCCTGTGCTTACCCCTACGTTCCCGATTGTTCGGCTAGGTGGTAAAGGGAGCACCTCTGCGATTGTTACTGCTGGGTCATCCGGATATGTACCTCAGACTGGGTGAAGCCGAAAGCTAGCGTTCTTAAGGGAATATTCGGTCGGTGGATGAATAATCTCTTTTGCACTCACTCTATTGTGAACTCCCAGAAGCTATACACACTGTGATTTTCACATCACAATTCGGACATGTCTACTAATGCATGCACACCCAGGGAAAGGAACCCTTAACGGAAATATTCTCTCTGGAAGATGTTTCTTACGACTCAAATGTAATATAACATAACTAGCAGAATACAACTTGTCTGTTCAAGCAATTATGACCCCTACGCCTAGTTTTCCAGGCATGCCCCGGCCTATTCGGCCGTGAGGGTATCTGGAAACACTCCGCACCCTTGAGTCCGGAGGTTGAAGCGAAAAGGTCGGCCATGACAAATGCTATACAATTCAGCTAGAATTACAAAGGGCAAGGAAAATACATAGTCACATGGACTCAAACACTTCCCTCTCTATACCATCCAACAGGCGGTCTAATTTACAATCCTGTTGGGAATATTTAGCGGCCACCTCTACTTGGTCATATACTAAACTAACGGGAATTTCCTCCCCATTTGACCCTAGTGGTCCAACCCTGGCCATGTGATTCGGGTCCAGTTTGGTATATCGTGTTTTCACCATGGCCTAGGCTTCCCGCGCCCCTTCTCGGCAGGCCGATATCTTCCATAGTCGGATACGCCGCCGTGCTCCCTTGAACAGCTCTACAAGCTCCTCCATACTTCCTGGAGGGGAGTCGGACGGCCATAAGGCCTTATCCACGCTCCGCATGGCTAGCCGAGCATGCTCGTGCACCTGTGATAGCCTCTGCAGCAGATCACTCGATGATCCGGACACCTCCTCTTCAGGACGGCCCGTCAGTACACCTGCAAACATGACTATATCAGTCCCATCTATTTTTTGAGCTAATCCACAAATAGTTCGGACACATACTGAAGATACTGCCCCGCAGGTTTTTGTTCTCCTTTACGGAGTCGGCTAGCTGGGCCCGCACATCTTTCAACTCTTCACCCAACTTAGTGTTGGAATCTTGTAGCTTGTTTTTCTCGTCCCTGACGCGGGTCAGCACACGCTCGCCTGCGGCGTGTTGCCTCTTTGCCTCTCTTTCTCCCTCTTGGGCGATCTTCAACTTCTCCTCAAGCTGATCCGGTGACCCTATTACGCGAACAGTGGCAGTATTAGCACAGTTGGTATACATTTACTATTCCTCGATGGAGGGGAAACGTTACCAGTGGACGGCTTCTTCAAATTTTCCAGTTCGGCGGTAGCAACATTTAGCTGCGCCCGACACTGTTGCAGCTCTTGGGTTAGTAGGTTGTTCTTCTCTGTAAGAACCTGGTGATACAACGGTCCTTAAATCAGTTGTACCAACTGCTTTCAGTCCCGGGGGCTACTAGCACATGGCTATCCTATTCGGACAAAGAAAACTTACCCGCACGTATGTTAAATGCTGCCTGGTGGCTCTACCTAGCCCGTTTCGAGCAGCTCGGATATACGCGTCAGCCGAACTGAAGGCATTGAATGCCTCTTCCGAGAACTCAGGGTCTCGTAAAATAGCCCTGCAGCGCCGATGATTCATGGCACTCTCCACTTCCGAGTTGGTAACGGACATATTTTCCGAACCCTCGGCCGAAGGACAGTCCGGCATTGTTCCTACGTCGGCCCCCACCTCTCCAACAGGGTCTAAATCTGACCCCCGGACTTAGTCTGGTGAACCTTTTTCCTGATATCAAACAAACGTACATGTTACAGTTGGAAGTGACTACTAAAGTATGCCTTCAAATCCTTACCTCTTTGACGAGGGACCGGTCGTGCCTTCACCGACCTTCCTTTTAGAAGCCTTGCTCGGCGCCGGAGCCGCTCTCTTTGGAGCCGCCCCCGAAGTAGCGTAACGCGCCGAACGCCTCCCCTATGGAGCACGAGACAGTGCGATGGGTGAGGCAGTGCGAGGAAGATCTTTCGAGTGAGATTTTTTCTTGATGACTTACGTGGGAAGCAGGGAGAAGACCAGGGTAATCGGTGATAGTGGCCACTTCCGTGCCATCGTAGCTTGCCTGGTAAAACACCCCTTCCGCGAGTACCATGAATATATCCGGGTCTTCTTCAAACCCAGGATCCAGCTCCCAGTTGTGGTTCTCCGGCTGTGGGGCGGTGCTGTCACAAGCGAATTTTATCAAAGGTAATCCGGGAAGCGGAATGAGTAAAGCAGAAGGATTGGGGCTTACCCAACTGGGAGGATTATACATAGAATATCCATCTCTGCGATTGATGCGAAGAAATTCCTCTTCCTCCCCTTTGAACAGCTCGGCCAGTATTTTGGCCAGGAGCGGCGGGGGTGCCCGGACCTTTCCGACCGCAGCGGGAGGCGTCGTCCTCAATGTAGAACCATTCGGAAGGCCATTCTTTAGACGCCTTCCTCGGTGTGCCGGACAGGTATCCGGTATCGGCGACGCGCCACACTTCGGCTCCGCCCACTTCAAGTATTGACCCCTCATGGTTACGCGGGACAAGACAGAACAATTTTCTCCACAGTTCAAAGTGGCCTTCAACACCCAGAAATAACTCGCATAAAGCAACATAACCTGCGATGTGCAGGATAGAGGCGGGAGTGAAGTTGTGCAGCTGGAGGCCATAATATTCCAGGAGCCCTCGAAGGAACGGATGGATTGGAAATCCGACGCCTCTTATCAGATAGGGGACGAAGCACACTCGCTCCCCCCCGGATGGATTGGGGGAGTCCTCCGCCTGGGTTACACCATTGAAGGAAGCCAGCCCTGCTCGAACAGGGACCAGATCCACAGGGGAGGGGGGAGGAACCCCTGCGTTTGCAACTTTGCTAACTGACCGTGAGACACAAAGCACTTCTCCCACTCGCTTTTCTTTGGGCTGGAACGGGAGCAGGAACTAGGAGTGTTAGCCATGTTGGAATGATTTCTCCTAGCAGTCTCCGGGGATCTTCTCGATGTGGTGTCGCGTGGATCTAAGATCCAGTATCTTTAATGGGCGCGTTCTCTTGCATGGACGGGGTGTTATTTGAAAAAATACCCTCACTTTCCGCATTCGCTCGACACGTGGAAGACGAAGTTATTAGCGCGCAGAAGCCGAGGAGAACAAAATTGAGTCAGCGGGCGAATACATTACTTGGAGAAGGGAACCCGCCTTGCAATGCCGAAGACAATCCGAACGCCGAACGCCTCGTCATTGAAGCCTCGTTCGGGGGCTACTGAGGGAGTCCTGGATTAAGGGGTCCTCGGGCGTCCGGCCTGGTGTCCGTGGGCCGGACTGATGGGCTATGAAGACATGAAGACCGAAGATTGAACCCGTATCCGGATCGGGCTCTACTTGGCGTGGAAGACAAGCTTGGCGACCGACTATGAAGATTCCCTCTTATGTAACCGACTCCATGTAACCCTAGATCTCTCCGGTGTCTATATAAACCGGAGAGCATAGTCCGGATAGGACAGATTCATTACCATATTCACATAGGCTAGACATCTAGGGTTTAGCCATTACGATCTCTTGGTAGATCAACTCTTGTAACACTCATATTCATCAAGATCAATCAAGCAAGAAGTAGGGTATTACCTCCATAGAGAGGGCCCGAACCTGGGTAAACATCGTGTCCCCCGTCTCCTATTACCATCGATCCTAGACACATAGTTCAGGACCCCCTACCCGAGATCCGCCGGTTTTGACACCGACAGGAGGCTCGGACGCACCTAGGCGCGTCTGCCACATTGGACTCAATAGGCAGGACCCACCATAAATTACACCAAATCCACCCCGGCTTGTCGGACCAACCATTTCTCTCTCCTTTCTTCTCCCTTGTCCATGTCGGCCCTCCCCTAGCTTCGCCACCACCCTTGTTCCGCCGCCGTACCAAGCCCTCAGCTCCTCTAGCACCGCCACAACACTCCTCCCCTCCACTTTCGTCGCCGCGGTACGTTTGCCTTCTCTTGGACTACATCTTGCCCTCAATGTGTTTGACACATTGTCCGACCAGTTTTTTGTGATTTATTGTATGCAAGATGATGGATTCAGATGGTTCTTCGGATGAGGGGTATGGACAGATGGATCTTGATGAATTAATTCAAAAGGAGTTCTTCGATTCGTCGGATTCGGACAAAGAAGCGGAGATGATCATGATCATGAGCATCCAACAGGAAATGGGTCGGGAGGTGAAGCACATTCTAAACTTCAAGGGTTCGATCAAAGGGAGAAGAGTTCTGAACCGGGATTGGGTCTCTGGAGCACGACTGCTCCACAAAGGACTGCTTTGATCACACACCAACATTCCCTGATGAATGGTTTCGTGGACGCTTCCGTGTGCACAAACCCTTATTCTTGCACTTGGTGGAGGGAATGAAGGCACACGATCCCTACTTCAAGCTCACCAGGGATTGTTGCAAACAACAGTAGTTCTATGCTAAGAAATGCATGGCTGCTATGATGATGCTTGCACTTGGCACCACCGTTGATACCGTTGGTTAGATGGTCCAGATGGGCAAGAGCACATGCTTAAAGACAAGTATCAAGTTTTCCTGTGTCTTGGTGGAGTTGTTTGGAGCAGAGTATCTAAGAGAACCAAATGTCCAGGACACGGAAAAGTTACCGGCTATTAGAGAGGCAAGGAGTTTTCTAGGAATGCTCGGTTCAATTGATTGCATGCATTGGCAATGGAAGAACTGCCCCGAAGGCTTGCGCGGGATGTACCAAGGTCACACCCAAGAGGGCACCATCATTATGTAAGCAGTGGCATCACATGACTTGTGGGTTTGGTATGCTTTCTTCGGAATGTCCGATTCTCACAACGATATCAATGTGCTTCAGCGATTTCCCGTGTTCAAGAGACTTTGTAACAGGGAATCGCCACCGTGCAACTTCACTGTCAATGGGCACGGCTACAACATGTGGTACTACCTTGCCGATGGTATCTATCCGAGTGGACGACGTCTGTTAAGACCATATCCGATCCCCACGACAACAAACAAACCCACTTTGCAACAATGCAAGAAGCATCTAGGAATGATATTGAGAGGGCATTTGGAGTGCTCCAAGCTCGCTGGAAAATTGTTCATGGAGCTGCAATGGTGTGAAAATCAGAGACTTTTGTTGGAAATATGAGCAATTTACCAAATAATTTTGCTAATGGAAATACTAGATAAAGCATGACTAATATAGCAGAGATAAAGCAAGTCATGTAATCTGACAGAGTGAAGGTGAATGGCATCTGCATATATGAACTTGAACTAAACACATCTAGAACAGACACTAGATGAAGTTGCATATATAAAGTAGAACCTATCATATGTAGGGCGGAAACTAGACCAAAGAACTGTGGCAGGACATCTAACAGAAAGAGCAAGAACACGTACGGGATAGCAGCAGCAGAAGCACTGGACTTGGGGTCGACATCCTCTCCAGCCATGTCGTTGATGAGGTCGTCGACGTCCGGGAAGAAGTCGTCGTCGGGGAAGTAGTCGTCGGAGTCCGTGATGAAGAAGTCAGTAGTCGCGCGGAGCGCTCCCCCAAAACCTTATCACCCTTCTCCCGTACAGGACTCAAAAGGTGCGGTTTTGGAGGCCTACTGTCCCGACCTGCGGTGCACGCTGCAAGCCGGGATGGGGAAGATCATAGCAGCAGCGCAGTGCTCAGGAACCTTGTGGCGAGAGGAAGAGGACCTTCTGGTGTGTTTCTCTGGAGAGGAGCGACCTCTCTTATATAGGCACAGGAGAAGGACGCGAACAGGCTGCGGCGGGAGGTGAAGCAACGGAGGGAGACGAAGCGAACAGGCAGCACGCGAACAGGTGCGCCGTTCGTATTCAAGCTCCACTACAGCAAAACGTTTTAGCTCCCGTGTGACTGTTCGTATACCCGTCGTGCGTGGCAAAAATTTAGACATCGGCTCGTTCCCGCAACCCGCGGCGCGTCGTGACGAGGCGTGGCGTGGCGTGGCGAGGCGGGCGGCGGAGGAGGAGCGCGCGTGGATGTCCCTCTTGTTCTCATGCTCATACATGTGGGGAAAGAACCTCCCTTATAAAGAGGTCCAACTCCCTCTAAACTAGCAATGTGGGACTAAACTTTAGTTCCACCTCTTGCCTTGCACGAATGGGCTGCGTGGGCCTCTAGGATTTATTAGGAATTTCTGAAACTGCTATTGGGCTAGGCGCAAAATAGACAAAATTCCAGCAATCCCCCACCAGATCCCAGAGGCACACAAAATTTTTCCTTTGGTTCCAAAACACTGTTTTATATACCGGTACTGCAGTGGAGACTGTTAAGTTGAACTTCCACCTAGAACTCTATGCTACACTAGTAAGCAACTTGAACAGTGGACTAGGCCTTGAACTGCAAGTTTTCTGCGAATCTAGCTTCACATAAAGCCTTGACCGATACGTGGCTACCGTGGGTCTTCCCCGCGGGTGGAGCTTATGCGTCATACTCTGAGACCTTTCATGAGTTTACTAGAGAGAACCCTACTCTCATAGATTGCGACGTTTGACAATCAGACTCATATAGGTGTGTTCTTCAAAAGATGTTCTGCAGGACAACATCTCTGCTTAAATGAGCCACTTAGAACACATTAAGATATACATCAACCTGCCATGCAGTTTTAGGAGAGTATTGCATCTTCATGGAGTGGTATTGTTAATAGTAAGGATACTCTCCTCTCAGTTGATCAACAGCTTGTCTTCCACATCTAATTCACGGGATCTCCGATCACAAAGAATAGGTTACCACTGTGAACAACTCATATTGTGGGTCTCATACCCATCTCCCTCGATGCATTATCTATCACATTACGTGATAGACCCTTAGTAAAAGGATCTGCCAGATTTTTAGACGTTTGGATATAATCCAATGCAATAACTCCAGAGTTTCTCATTTTTCCGACAGACTTTAACCTTCTCTGAACGTGTCTTGATGACTTCATGTTATCCTTTGAGCTGCTCTCTTTCGTGATCGCAGTTTGATTGTCGCAGTTCATAAGGATACCCGGTACAAGTTTCTCAACAACCGGCAAGTCATTCAGGAGCCGGCGAAGCCAATCTGCTTCGACCGTAGCTGTATCTAGTGCTGTGAGTTCTGCTTCCATTGTTGACCTCGTTAAGATGGTCTGCTTGCAAGACTTCCAAGAAACAGCGCCACCTCCATGAGTGAATACATATCCGCTCGTGGCCTTTATCTCATCAGCATCTGAGATCCAGTTTGAGTCACTATACCCTTCAAGCACCTTTGGGTGCCCAGTGTAGTGAATTCCATAATTAGCAGTGCCTTTCAAATAACGCAAAACTCTTTCTAGAGCTTTCCAATGCACATCTCCTGGTTTTGAGACAAACCGACTCAGTTTGCTAACAGCAAAAGAGATGTCAGGTCTTGTAGCACTGGCTAAGTACATAAGCGAGCCAATAATCTGAGAATATTTCAATTGATCTCTAGCAATTCTTCGATTCTTTCGAACTAGCACACTAGCATCATATGGTGTTGGAGAAGGCTTGCAGTCACTATAGCCAAAGCGACTCAAGATCTTTTCCACATAGTGAGATTGAAGCAATGTAATCCCACCATCATCGTCTCTCAACAACTTGTTGTTCAGAATGACGTCAGCCACTCCTAAATCCTTCATCTCAAAACAACGAGATAGGAAATCCTTGACCTCCTTAATAACATTCAGATTTGTTCCGAAAATCAGTATGTCATCAACATACAAGCAAAGGATAACTCCCTCGCCCCCACCATGGCGATAGTACACACATTTGTCAGCTTCGTTCACAACAAAGCTTGCAGTTGTTAAAGTTCTTTCAAACTTCTCATGCCACTGTTTGGGTGCTTGCTTGAGTCCATACAAAGCCTTCAGCAACTTGCACACTTTTCTTTCCTGACCATCTAGTACAAACCCATCTGGTTGTTCCATATAAATTTCCTCGTCCATCTCTCCATTTAGGAAAGCAGTCTTAACATCCATTTGATGAACGAGAAGACCATGTGAGGCAGCTAGTGAAAGTAGAACTCGAATAGTGGTCAGTCGAGCCACAGGTGAGTAAGTATCAAAGAAGTCTTCACCTTCCTTTTGGGTATAACCCTTAGCCACGAGTCGAGCCTTGTACTTTTCAATAGTACCATCAGGCCTAAGCTTCTTCTTGAATACCCATTTGCATCCTATAGGTTTGCACCCATAAGGACGATCAGTTATCTCCCAAGTTTCATTCGCCAAGATGGAATCCATCTCGCTATGAACCGCTTCCTTCCAGTAGTCAGCATCTTCAGATGCATAGGCCTCTGAAATAGAACTGGGAGTGTCATCTATGAGATACACACAAAAAACATCACCAAAGGACTTTGCAGTCCTCTGTCTCTTGCTCCTAGTAGGAACTTCATTGTTCTCCTCCACAGAACTTTCAAAGTGTTCCATCGAAATGGCAGGTTCGGTAATTGTAACTGGTTCCTGATTCGATGAACTAGGCATCTCCTGGTTAGATGAGGTAGCCATATCCTTCATGGGAAAGATATCTTCAAAGAAAGTCGCATCATTCGACTCCATGATCGTACCGACATGCATGTCAGGTACCTCAGATTTTACAATCAAGAATCTATAGCCAATGCTATGAAAAGCATATCCTAGGAAAACACAATCCACAGTCTTTGGTCCAAGCTTCCGCTTCTTTGTAATTGGAACATTGACTTTCGCCAAACAACCCCATGTGCGCAGATAAGAGAGTTTTAACCTTTTCTTCTCCCATTCCTCGAATGGAGTTATCTCTTTGTTCTTTGTGGGGACTCGGTTTAGGACATGACATGCTGTCAATATCGCCTCCCCCCACCATGCCTTGGAGAGACCCGATGTGTCTAACATGGCGTTAACCAAATCAGTTAGAGTACGGTTCTTTCTTTCGGCCACCCCATTTGACTAAGGTGAGTAGGGAGGCGTCCTCTCATGGATTATACCATGTTCCGCACAAAAAGCATCAAATTCATTGGAAAAATACTCTCCACCACGGTCGGACCTAAGCCTCTTGATTTCCCGATCAAGTTGGTTTTCCACTTCAGCTTTATAGATCTTGAAAAAGTTCAAAGCCTCATCCTTAGATTTCAGAAGATACACACGGCAGTATCTAGTGGAGTCGTCAATTAACATCATGAAATATTTCTTTCCACCTTTTGTCAAAACACCATTCATTTCACATAGATCTGAATGTATGAGCTCTAGTGGTGCAAGATTTCTCGTTTCCGCAGTCGTGTGAGACTTACGAGGTTGCTTAGCTTGCACACACACTTGACATTTAGATCCCTTGACAGTGGTGAAACTAGGGATTAAGTTCAACTTTGCTAGTCGCGACATGCAACCAAAGTTAACATGACAAAGACGTGAATGCCACACATTTGATTCACTATTGTTGCAAACATGATTAACAACTTTATTGCAAATGTCTGATAAGGATAAACGAAACAGGCCTCCTGACTCATAGCCTTTACCAACAAAGGTTCCATACTTGGATATTACAAATTTATTCGACTCAAAGACAAGCTTATAGCCATCTCTACACAGAAGAGATCCGCTAACAAGATTTTTATTGACGGAGGGGACATAATGTTGGAAATATGCCATAGAGGCAATAATAAATTAGTTATTATTATATTTCCTTGTTCATGATAATCGTTTATTATCCATGCTAGAATTGTATTGATAGGAAACTCAGATACATGTGTGGATACATAGACAACCCATGTCCCTAGTAAGCCTCTAGTTGACTAGCTCGTTGATCAATAGATGGTTACGGTTTCCTGACCATGGACATTGGATGTCGTTGATAACGGGATCACATCATTAGGAGAATGATGTGATGGACAAGACCCAATCCTAAGCCTAGCACAAGATCGCGTAGTTCATTTGCTCAGAGCTTTTCTAATGTCAAGTATCATTTCCTTAGACCATAAGATTGTGCAACTCCCGGATACCGTAGGAATGCTTTGGGTGTACCAAACGTCACAACGTAACTGGGTGGCTATAAAGGTGCACTACAGGTATCTCCGGAAGTGTCTGTTGGGTTGGCACGAATCGAGACTGGGATTTGTCACTCCGTGTAAACGGAGAGGTATCTCTGGGCCCACACGGTAGGACATCATCATAATGTGCACAATGTGACCAAGGAGTTGATCATGGGATGATGTGTTACGGAACGAGTAAAGAGACTTGCCGGTAACGAGATTGAACAAGGTATCGGGATACCGACGATCGAATCTCGGGCAAGTAACATACCGATAGACAAAGGGAATTGTATACGGGATTGATTGAATCCCCGACATCGTGGTTCATCTGATGAGATCGTCGTGGAACATGTGGGAGCCAACATGGGTATCCAGATCCCGCTGTTGGTTATTGGCCGGAGAACGTCTCGGTCATGTCTGCATGGTTCCCGAACCCGTAGGGTCTACACACTTAAGGTTCGATGACGCTAGGGTTATAGGGAATAGAGATACGTGGTTACCGAATGTTGTTCGGAGTCCCGGATGAGATCCCGGACGTCACGAGGAGTTCCGGAATGGTCCAGAGGTAAAGATTTATATATGGGAAGTCCTGTTTTGGTCACCGGAAAAGTTTCGGGTGCTATCGGTAATGTACCGGGACCACCGGGAGGGTCCCGGGGGTCCACCAGGTGGGGCCACCAGCCCCGGAAGGCTGCGTGGGCCAAGTGTGGGAGGGGACCAGCTCCAGGTGGGCTGGTGCGCCCCCCCCCTCACCAAGGCCCAAGGCGCAGGGAGAGTGGGAGGGGCAAACCCTAGGTCCAGATGGGCCTTAAGGCCCACCCTAGTGGCGCCCCCCTCTCTCCTCCCCTTGGCCGCACCCTATATGGGTTTTGGGGGCTGCCGCCACCCCTAGGGAGGGAACCCTAGATGGGGGCGCAGCCCCTCCCCTTCCCCTATATATACTTGAGGTATTTGGGGCTGCCATACACACGAGATGATCTCTCTCTTGGCGCAGCCCTACCCTCTCCCTCCTCCTCTCCCGCGGTGCTTGGCGAAGCCCTGCAGGATTGCCACGCTCCTCCATCACCACCACGCCATCGTGCTGCTGCTGGACGGAGTCTTCCCCAACCTCTCCCTCTCTCCTTGCTGGATCAAGGCGTGGGAGACGTCACCGGGCTGCACGTGTGTTGAACGCGGAGGCGCCGTGGTTCGGCGCTTAGATCGGAATCAACCGCGATCTGAATCGCTACGAGTACGACTCCTTCATCCGCGTTCTTGCAACGCTTCCGCATTGCGATCTACAAGGGTATGTAGATGCACTCCCCTTCCCCTCGTTGCTAGATTACTCCATAGATTGATCTTGGTGATGCGTAGAAAATTTTGAATTTCTGCTACGTTCCCCAACAGTGGCATCATGAGCTAGGTCTATGCATAGTTTCTATGCACGAGTAGAACACAAAGTATTTGTGGGCGTCGATTTTGTCAATTTACTTGCCGTTACTAGTCTTATCTTGATTCGGCGGCATCGTGGGATGAAGCGGCCCGGACCGACCTTACACGTACTCTTACGTGAGACAGGTTCCACCGACTGACATGCACTAGTTGCATAAGGGGGCTAGCGGGTGTCTGTCTCTCCCACTTTAGTCGGATCGGATTTGATGAAAAGGGTCCTTATGAAGGGTAAATAGAAATTGGCATATCACGTTGTGGCTTTTGCGTAGGTAAGAAACGTTCTTGCTAGAATCCCATAGCAGCCACGTAAAACATGCAACAACAATTAGAGGACGTCTAACTTGTTTTTGCAGGGTATGCTATGTGATGTGATATGGCCAAAAGGATGTGATGAATGATATATGTGATGTATGAGATTGATCATGTTCATGTAATAGGAATCACGACTTGCATGTCGATGAGTATGACAACCGGCAGGAGCCATAGGAGTTGTCTTAATTTATTGTATGACCTGCGTGTCAAAGAAAACGCCATGTAATTACTTTACTTTATTGCTAACCGTTAGCCATAGTAGTAGAAGTAATAGTTGGCGAGACAACTTCCTGAAGACACGATGATGGAGATCATGATGATGGAGATCATGGTGTCATGCCGGTGACGAAGGTGATCATGCCGCGCCTCGAAGATGGAGATCAAAAGGCGCAAGATGATATTGGCCATATCATGTCACTTTATGATTTGCATGTGATGTTTTTCATGTTTACATCTTATTTGCTTAGAACGACGGTAGCATAAATAAGATGATCCCTCACTAAAATTTCAAGAGACGTGTTCCCCCTAACTGTGCACCGTTGCGAAGGTTCGTTGTTTCGAAGCACCACGTGATGATCGGGTGTGATAGATTCTAACGTTCGAATACAACGGGTGTTGACGAGCCTAGCATGTACAGACATGGCCTTGGAACACAAGCAAAACACTTAGGTTGACTTGACGAGCCTAGCATGTACAGACATGGCCTCGGAACACAAGAGACCGAAAGGTCGAACATGAGTCATATAGTAGATATGATCAACATGGAGATGTTCACCGATGATGACTAGTCCGTCTCACGTGATGATCGGACACGGCCTAGTTTGACTCGGATCATGTATCACTTAGATGACTAGAGGGATGTCTATCTGAGTGGGAGTTCATTAAATAATCAGATGAACTTCATTATCATGAACATAGTCAAAAGGTCTTTGCAAATTATGTCATAGCTTACGCTTTAGTTCTATTGTTTAAGATATGTTCCTAGAGAAAATTTAGTTGAAAGTTCATAGTAGCAATTATGCAGACTGGGTCCGCAAACTGAGGATTGTCCTCATTGCTGCACAGAAGGCTTATGTCCTTAATGCACAGCTCGGTGTGCTGAACCTCAGCGTTGTCTGTAGATGTTGCGAAACATCTGACATACACGTTTTGATGACTACGTGATAGTTCAGTGCGTAATGCTAACGGTTTAGAATTGTGGCACCAAAGACGTTTTTGAAACGTCGCAGAACATATGAGATGTTCCGAAGACTGAAATTGGGATTTTAGACTAGTGCCCACGTCAAGAGGTATGAGACCTCTGACAAGTTTCTTAAGCCTGCAAACTAAGGGAGAAAAGCTCAATCGTTGAGCATGTGCTCAGATTGTCTAAGTACTACAATCACTTGAATCGAGTGGGAGTTAATCTTCCAGATGAGATAGTGATGGTTCTCCAAAGTCACTGCCACCAAGCTACTGGAGCTTCGTGATGAACTATAACATATCAGGGATAGATATGATGATCCTTGAGCTATTCGCGATGTTTGACACCGCGAAAGTAGAAATCAAGTAGGAGCATCAATTGTTGATGGTTAGTAAAACCACTAGTTTCAAGAAGGGCAAGGGAAGAAGGGATACTTCATGAAACAACAAATCAGTTGCTGCTCTAGTGAAGAATCCCAAGGTTGAACCCAAACCCGAGACTGAGTGCTTCTGTAATGAGGGAAACGGTCACTGAAGCAGAACTACCCTAGATACTTGGTAGATGAGAAGGCAGGCAAGGTCGACAGAAGTATATTGGATATACATTATATGAATGTGTACTTTACTAGTACTCCTAGTAGCACCAGGGTATTAGATACCGGTTCGGTTGCTAAGTGTTGGTAACTCGAAATAAAAGCTGCGGAATAAACGGAGACTAGCTAAAGGTGAGATGATGATATGTGTTGGAAGTGTTTCCAAGGTTGATGTGATCAAGCGTCGCATGCTCCCTCTACCATCGAGATTGGTGTTAAACCTAAATAATTGTTATTTGGTGTTTGCGTTGAGCATGATTGGATTATGTTTATCGCAATACGGTTATTCATTTAAGGAGAATAATGGTTACTCTGTTTACTTGAATAATACCTTCAATGGTCTTGCACCTAAAATGAATCTCGATCGCAGTGATACACATGTTCGTGCCAAAAGATATAAAATAGTAATGATAGTACCACATACTTGTGGCACTGCCATTCGAGTCATATTGGTATAGAACGTATGAAGAAGCTCCATGTAGATGGATCTTTGGACTCACTCATTTTTGAAAGGATTGAGACATGCGAACCATGTCTATTGGTATATATATGCGTGAAGAAACTCCATGCAGATGGATGGTTTGGACTCACTTGATTTTGAATCACTTGAGACATGCAAATCATACCACATGGGCAAGATGACTGAAAAGCCTCGTTTTCAGTAAGATGGAACAAGAAAGCAACTTGTTGGAAGTAATACATTTTGATGTGTGCAGTCCAATGAGTGCTGAGGCATGCAGTGGATATCGTTATGTTCTTACTTCACAGATGATTTGAGTAGATGCTGAGTGTATTTACTTGATGAAACACAAGTCTGAATTATTGAAAGGTTCAAGTAATTTCAGAGTGAAGTTGAAGATCGTCGTGACAAGAGGATAAAATGTCTATGATATGATCATAGAGATATCTGAGTTACAAATTTGGCACACAATTAAGACATTGTGGAAAGTGTTTCACAATTAATACCGCCTGGAACACCACAGTGTGATGGTGTGTCCGAACATCATAACTGCACCCTATTGGATAAGGTGCATACCATGATGTCTCTTATCGAATTACAACTATCGTTTATGGGTTAGGCATTAGAGACAACCGCATTCACTTTAAAAGGGGCACCACGCAATTCCGTTGAGACGACACCGTTTAGAGAAACCCAAGTTGTCGTTTCTTAAAAGTTTGGGGCTACGATGCTTATGTGAAAAAGTTTCAGGCTGATAAGCTCGAACCCAAAGCGGATAAATGCATCTTCATAGAATACCCAAAACAGTTGGGTATACCTCCTATTTCAGATCTGGAAGCAAAAGTTATTGCTTCTAGAAACGAGTCCTTTCTCGAGGAAAAGTTTCTCTCAAAAGAATTGAGTGGGAGGATGGTGGAGACTTGATAAGGTTATTGAACCGTCACTTCAACTAGTGTGTAGCAGGGCACAGGAAGTTGTTCCTGTGGCACCTACACCAATTGAAGTGGAAGCTCATGATAGTGATCATGAAACTTCGGATCAAGTCACTACCAAACCTCGTAGGACGACGAGGATGCGTACTACTTCAGAGTGGTACGTGATCCTGTCTTGGAAGTCATGTTGCTAGACATCAATGAACCTACGAGCTATGGAGAAGCGATGGTGGGCCCATATTCCGACGAATGGCTCGAGGCCATAAAATCCGAGAGAGGATCCATGTACTTCATGGTCGTAAGGCTGTTGGGTGCAGATGGATTTTAAAAGGAAGACATACAATAATGGTAAGTGTCACCATTAAGAAAGCTCGGCTTGTCGTTAAGATGTTTTCTGACAAGTTCAAGGAGTTGACTACGATGAGACTTTCTCACTCGTAGCGATGCTAAGAGTCTGTTGGAATTGTATTAGCAGTCTTGCAGATAGGATGTCAAAACATTGTTTCCTCGAAGATTTTCTTGAGGAAAGGTTGTATGTGATACAACCAGAAGGTTTTTGTCAATCCTGAAAGATGCTAACAAGTGTGCAAAGCTCCAGCAATCCTTCTAAGGACTGGAGTAAGCATCTCGGAGTTGGAATGTACGCTTTGATGAGATGATCAAAGATTTTGGGTTTATACAAAGTTTATGAGAAACTTGTATTTCCAAAGAAGTGAGTGGGAGCACTACAACATTTCTGATAAGTATATGTGAATGACATATTGTTGATCCGAAATGATGTAAAAAATTTCTGGAAAGCATAAAGGGTTGTTTGAAAGGAGTTTTTCAAAGGAAGACCTGGATAAAGCTGCTTACATATTGGGCATCAAGATCTATAGAGATAGATCAAGACGCCCGATGATACTTTCAAAGAACGCACACCTTGACATGATTTTGAAAGAGTTCAAAATAGATCAGCAAAGAAGGAGTTCTTGGCTGTGTTACAAGGTGTGAGTATTGAGTAAGACTCAAGACCTGACCACAGCAGAAGAGAGAGAAAAGACGAAGGTCGTCCCCTATGCTTTAGACGTAGGCTCTACAGTATGCTATGCTGTGTACCACACATGAAGTGTGCCTTGCCATGAGTTGGTCAAGGGGTACAATAGTGATCCGGGAATGGATCACATGACAGCGGTCGAACTTATCCTTAGTATCTAGTGGACTAAGGAATTTTCTCGATTATGGAGGTGAAAAGGAGTTTGTCGTAAAGGGTTACGTCGATGCGAACTTTGACGCTAATCCGGATGACTCTGAGTAGTAAACCGGATTCGTATAGTAGAGCAGTTATTTGAAATGGCTCCAAATAGCGCATGGTAGCATCCACAAGATGACATAGATATTCGTAAAGCACACACGGATCTGAAAGGTTCAGACCCGTTGACTAATAACGTCTCTCACAAGCATAACATGATCAAACCAGAACTCATTGAGTGTTAATCACATAGTGATGTGAACTAGATTGTTGACTCTAGTAAACTCTTTGGATGTTGGTCACATGGTGATGTGACCTGTGAGTGTTAATCACATGGTGATGTGAACTAGATTATTGACTCTAGTGCAAGTGGGAGACTGTTGGAAATATGCCCTAGAGGCAATAATAAATTAGTTATTATTATATTTCCTTGTTCATGATAATCGTTTATTATCCATGCTAGAATTGTATTGATAGGAAACTCAGATACATGTGTGGATACATAGACAACCCATGTCCCTAGTAAGCCTCTATGACTAGCTCGTTGATCAATAGATGGTTACGGTTTCCTGACCATGGACATTGGATGTCGTTGATAATGGGATCACATCATTAGGAGAATGATGTGATGGACAAGACCCAATCCTAAGCCTAGCACAAGATCGTGTAGTTCGTTTGCTCAGAGCTTTTCTAATGTCAAGTATCATTTCCTTAGACCATGAGATTGTGCAACTCCCGGATACCGTAGGAATGCTTTGGGTGTACCAAACGTCACAACGTAACTGGGTGGCTATAAAGGTGCACTACAGGTATCTCCGAAAGTGTCTGTTTGGTTGGCACGAATCGAGACTGGGATTTGTCACTCCGTGTAAACGGAGAGGTATCTTTGGGCCCACTCGGTAGGATATCATCATAATGTGCACAATGTGACCAAGGAGTTGATCACGGGATGATGTGTTACGGAACGAGTAAAGAGACTTGCCGGTAACGAGATTGAACAAGGTATCGGGATACCGACGATCGAATCTCGGGCAAGTAACGTACCGACTGACAAAGGGAATTGTATACGGGATTGCTTGAATCCTCGACATCGTGGTTCATCTGATGAGATCATCGTGGAACATGTGGGAGCCAACATGGGTATCCAGATCCCGCTGTTGGTTATTGGCCGGAGAACGTCTCGGTCATGTCTGCATGGTTCCCGAACCCGTAGGGTCTACACACTTAAGGTTCGATGATGCTAGGGTTATAGGGAATAGAGATACGTGGTTACCGAATGTTGTTCGGAGTCCCGGATGAGATCCCGAACGTCACGAGGAGTTCCGGAATGGTCCGGAGGTAAAGATTTATATATGGGAAGTCCTGTTTTGGTCACCGGAAAAGTTTCGGGTGCTATCGGTAATGTACCGGGACCACCGGGAGGGTCCCGGGGGTCCACCAGGTGGGGCCACCAGCCCCAGAAGGCTGCGTGGGCCAAGTGTGGGAGGGGACCAGCTCCAGGTGGGCTGGTGCGCCCCCTCACCAAGGCCCAAGGCGCAGGGAGAGTGGGAGGGGGCAAACCCTAGGTCCAGATGGGCCTTAAGGCCCACCCTAGTGGCGCCCCCCTCTCTCCTCCCTTGGCCGCACCCTAGACGGGTTTTGGGGGCTGCCGCCACCCCTAGGGAGGGAACCCTAGATGGGGGCGCAGCCCCTCCACTTGAGGTATTTGGGGCTGCCATACACACGAGATGATCTCTCTCTTGGCGCAGCCCTACCCTCTCCCTCCTCCTCTCCCGTGGTGCTTGGCGAAGCCCTGCAGGATTGCCACACTCCTCCATCACCACCACGCCGTCGTGCTGCTGCTGGACGGAGTCTTCCCCAACCTCTCCCTCTCTCCTTGCTGGATCAAGGTGTGGGAGACGTCACCGGGCTGCACGTGTGTTGAACGCGGAGGCGCCGTGGTTCGGCCTTAGATCGGAATCAACCGCGATCTGAATCGCTACGAGTACGACTCCTTCATCCGCGTTCTTGCAACGCTTCCGCATTGCAATCTACAAGGGTATGTAGATGCACTCCCCTTCCCCTCGTTGCTAGATTACTCCATAGATTGATCTTGGTGATGCGTAGAAAATTTTGAATTTCTGCTACGTTCCCCAACACATAATGCACGTTCTTCAGCCGCACGATCTTCCCCGAAGTAAACTTCAGATCGACCGTGCCAACACCATGAACAGAAGCACTTGAACCATTGCCCATCAGCACGGTTGAAGTCCCTGCGGTCTCATAAGACGAAAACATGGAAATATCACCGCATACATGCACATTAGCACCCGTGTCAATCAACCAATCAGGAGAATGACATACTGAAAGAATAGTGGGAAATATACCATACCCAGCATCCTTCATGTCAGTGTCTCCAATGACAACATTAGCGGTCTTGCCGCCTTTCCCAGGATGACGCTTGTCATAGCGATTAGGGCAACTAGGAGCCCAATGATTAGGATCCCCACACACATGACAGACACCTTTCTTCTTGTCATTCTTCTTCTTGAAGTTTGTGTGTTGCACAGCCTTGGTCTTCCCGTCAAACTTTGCTTTACCATCAAACTTGCCCTTGTTCTTGAACTTGTGGGGCTGGAAGTTCTTCTTCTGTACTAGATTGGCACTAGATCCTCCCTCAATACCTCGAGCACGTGTGTCCTTTGCTCTCACCTTTTCTTCCACATCAAGAGTGCCAATGAGATCCGGGATGGAAAACTCCCGTCTCTTATGTTTCAGTAAGGTAGCAAAGTTCCTCCACGAAGGAGGAAGCTTAGTGATGATACCTCCGGCAACAAACTTGTCCGGTAGCATACAACTGAAGTGCTCAAGTTCTCTAGCAAATGACTGTATCTCATGAGCTTGCTCAACCACGGAGCGCTCTTTAGTCATCCTGTAATCATAGAATTGCTCCATGATGTACAGCTCAGTGCCAGCATCCGAGACCCCAAACCTGGCCTCGAGTGCATCCCACATATCTTTTCCATTATCAATTGACGCATAAGCATCAACTATGTTCTCACCAAGAACACTCAAGAGAGCAGCCTTAAACAGAGTATCCATTTTCTGAAAGGCTTGTGCCTGTTGAGCATCAAGCTCCCCTTCTGGTTTGCCAAGAGTGGCGTCATAGCAACTCATGGTTTGAAACCATAAGACTGCTCTCACGCGCCACCTCTTATAGTGGATACCTTCAAACATAGGAGGTCTCATGGCAAAACCACTTGGGGTAAATTGCCTATAATAAGGTTTTTGGATTGTTGGAAATATGAGCAATTTACCAAATAATTTTGCTAATGGAAATACTAGATAAAGCATGACTAATATAGCAGAGATAAAGCAAGTCATGTAATCTGACAGAGTGAAGGTGAATAGCATCTGCATATATGAACTTGAACTAAACACATCTAGAACAGACACTAGATGAAGTTGCATATATAAAGTAGAACCTATCATATGTAGGGCAGAAACTAGACCAAAGAACTGTGGCAGGACATCTAACAGAAAGAGCAAGAACACGTACGGGACAGCAGCAGCAGAAGCACTGGACTTGGGGTCGACATCCTCTCCAGCCATGTCGTTGATGAGGTCGTCGACGTCCGGGAAGAAGTCGTCGTCGGGGAAGTAGTCGTCGAAGTCCGTGATGAAACCTTATCACCCTTCTCCCGTACAGGACTCAAAAGGTGCGGTTTCGGAGGCCTACTGTCCCGACCTGCGGTGCACGCCGCAAGCCGGGATGGGGAAGATCGTAGCAGCTGCGCACAGGAACCTTGTGGCGAGAGGAAGAGGACCTTCTGGTGTGTTTCTCTGGAGAGGAGCGACCTCTCTTATATAGGCACAGGAGAAGGACACGAACAGGCTGCGGCGGGAGGTGAAGCAACGGAGGGAGACGAAGCGAACAGGTGCGCCGTTCGTATTCAGGCTCCACTACAGCAAAACGTTTCAGCTCCTATGTGACCGTTCGTATACCCGTCGTGCGTGGCAAAAATTTAGGCGCGGCGCGGCGCGTGGCGGAGGAGGAGCGCGCGTGGATGTCCCTCTTGTTCTCATGCTCATATATGTGGGGAAAGAACCTCCCTTATAAAGAGGTCCAACTCCCTCTAAACTAGCAATGTGGGACTAAACTTTAGTTCCACCTCTTGCCTTGCACGAATGGGCTGCGTGGGCCTCTAGGATTTATTAGGAATTTCTGAAACTGCTATTGGGCTAGGCCCAAAATAGACAAAATTCCAGCAACTTTGTGGCAGCTGATGACATGTTGTGATATGATTATTGAGGACGAGGGTGAAGGGGCAGCCCGAAACCATGATTTTGACAAGTCTGGAGAACAAGTCCATATCCCAGAACAACAAGATGCATACCAACTTATGAATTTTCTGTAAATGCATCAGAATCTTTGAGATCATCGGATGCACGTGCAGCTACTCAGTGATCTTGTGGAGCATATGTGGAGCCACAATGAAAACCAATGAACTGCGCTCTTGAATAAATTTGATGTTTAAACTATCTATTTTTTGCCACAAAAAATTGTGCTTATGTGTGATATTCACATGTATGATGAACTTGCATGAATTCGAGGGTTTCAATTTGAGTAGTGTGATCGCCCGCAGTCAACAAGGGCCTGTTCGGCGTTGTCCGTGGTCACACTTGGGCACGTTTGCGGACGTTTAGAAGGGACGGATTTACCGAGTCCAGTTGTAGACGCTCTTACCAGCTATGGGCTACAGAGACGCCCGTTACACGCGCACATATATACAGTCTCGCCGTTTATTACTGTCGCAAACATCATCTAGTGGAAGAAGTGGAACTGCGAGCGCAACTACTGCTCCAACAGCCTGTAAATTGCAACGTGATACGGAACACTGTGCTAGCACGCAGAGTCCACCACCACCTTGATCCGTTGGAGGAACAGCTCACCTCCACAAACACCAAGGCCAACCGAACTTTGGGAATTAAGAAAAGAATTCGAAACGTCCATCCCAGCTTCCTCTCACCCTCTCCCCACATGCAGGCGCACATCGGCACATGCACCGGCAGGCACCTGATTTTCTCCAAGTCAAACGCGCCACCAAGGACACCATTGAATGCTAATTATGACAGCGAGACAGAAACCATTTTGTTAATCAGTAGGGACATGGCAAATCTCGAAAATAATGGTTAACCATCAGAAGTTTACCTGTCAAATCTGATTAAACTGGCAAACTGTATCGTCAGAAAGTTCAGAACCGTGCTTCCTTTTGCTCATGAGTAGCTTCTAAGTTGCTCCAATTCTATTGTACTTGTAATGCAGATTAGTACTATAGATTATGTATGATATGAATGTTCCACAAAACTTTTTGGACCTCTCTCACAATTCAAGTCACAATCATGCAAGAATGTGTTTTTGCTCTGCTATCTGTGCGTCAATTCCTCGATCGTAGTCGTAAAACAACGCAGTTCCTGTAACTACAATCAATCTGAACAAGCAAAAGAAAAAAAGAATAGCACAAGGAAAAACAAATCCATCTTCTGCGTTCAAATTGCAAACTGAATTTCAAGAAGAAGATGTGCAAAAATCAAATGCGGCTCAAGAATGGCTCCCAGCGCTGCTGCTGTTCGCCTGCCACCCGCCGGCGGCCCAGAGCGGCGCCGTCCTCGTCCGCGCGAGCGGCAGCTTCTCCTCCGCAAGGGACGGGGCGCCGCTGCTGCCGAAGCTTCCTGACTGCGACTCCACGTCCCGGCGCTCCCGGTCGTCGGCGCCCTCGTTCCTGCTCGCCTCGGCCATCGCCGGCCACCGGAACGACACGGACCGCCTCGCGCCGGCCAGTGCCCGGCCGTCCTCCTTCTTGGCGCCGCGCACCATCCAGATCTTGGACACGGAGAAGCTGTCCTTGTTGCTCAGCCTCGCGTCGTCGCCGCGACGCGCTCCGGCGGGCTCCGGCGCGGCGGCCTCTTTCACGGCCGCCTCCCACGCCCCTCTCTTGGCGACGTCGCTCCCGAAGTCGCACTCTGAGAGCGCGTGCCGGCGCCGCGACCTCGGGCGCTTCTTGGCCGGCGTCTTGATGGCGACGCGGAGCGCGGCGTGGTCGTCCATGACGTACTCGTAGGATCCCATGGACAGGCACCTCCTACGTCCAAGGTCGTCTCTGCCAGCGGTTTGATCGGCGGCGAGATGCCCTGAACCGCCATTGCTGCCGTCCATGCACCGGAGCTTGCCGAGCTTCACCTCGACGACCTCCTCTGCCTTCGGAGACGCCTCATTCTCATGGTCGTCCCTTCCACCCAGCGCCTCCGCGGCCGTGTCGGCGCGGCCGTCGGACTCGAGGACGAGCACCACCGGGCTGGACGCGGGCGAGAGGTCGGCGGCGAGGACGCTGCCGCGGCAGAGCGGGCAGGTGGAGTGCGAGAGCAGCCAGGCGTCGATGCAGGGCACGTGGAAGGCGTGGCCGCAGGTGGGCAGCAGCCGGAGCGCGTCGTCCATGGCGAACTCGCACAGGCACACGGCGCAGTCGAAGGGGTCGCCGCCGCCCTTGCGGGCGCCGAGGATGGCGCGGTAGACGAAGACGGGGAGCGCGTCGATGAAGGCCTGGTCGACCCCGGCGTCGTGGAGGTGGAACAGCTGCTGCAGCTGGCCCTGGAGCGCCGTGGGGCTGCTGCCGTCGACGTCGCCCGCGGCGACGCGCAGGCGGTGCCGCCGCGCGCGCCGCAGCCGGAGGATGTTCTGCACCAGCAGGTTGAGCAGGCCGAAGATGAAGAACACCATGGCCAGGATGGCCACGATGAGGAGCACGCCCGGGCTCAGCTTGTTCTGGATGGTGTCGAGCACGGAGTTCGTGGGCGGCGGCGGCGCCGCCGCCGCGGGGGTGGACGACGACGAGGCGTCCATGGTAGGCAGGCGTAGGCTATGCCGTGGCCGTGATGTGTGTGCCCGAGATGCTGGACATGGTGATTAATGGCGGTGGGTTAAGGTGTTCGGAGGAGATCCGTGGACCGCCGGGATGGTGCGGTGGTGGAAGTCACTGCGACGGAAGGTAAATGGGGGCAAGGGAGAGGTGATCGGTATTTATTGCCTCGTTATTGTGCAGCACTCGCGCATTGGAGATCGGATCCATTTTTATCTTGGGAAAGCCATTCTGAATTTGCAGAGGGTAATGTGCCACAGTGATATGGAGATCGCTTGCTATTTTTCGACCAAAGCTGCATCGGTACTGAAACCTGAATACCGGGGACCAAAATCCTGTTTTGACCTTTTTGTTTCAAGTTTACCGTGATTTGAACCCGTGAAAGTTTGCCCGGATTTGACCATTTTTTGTACTATCAGAATCTCGGACGTTCAAACGGCGTTTGCTCGTGGCAAAGGTCTACCTCCGCAGCGGGTGGGTTTATCTTTGATCGAGTGTGGATGGCTTAATGCTTGTCATGTTAGGGTTGATTGTGGTCTTGTCTTGAGTGGTTGATTGTTTCGGCTTAGTCTTAAGGCTTGTAAATTGTAACTATATTTTTTCTATCAACGCATCGAGATGCATCTTTGTGTTTTTGAGAGAGAAAAATGATCTTCTGCCCCCAAAGCTATGGAACTTAAGGCTCTTATACCGCCCTAGTTGTCAAACATGTATGGAACACTTATGAAAGGATCTAATGGTTGACTAGAGGGGGGGGGGGGGATAGAAAACTACAAATTTTTAGCTTAACTTCCTAATTTTAGGAATAGTGCTGATAAAGTAAGTTCTTTAGATATGTAATCTATGACAAGAATAACCTATATGACAAGTGAACTAACGATAAGCAATATCAACCAGCTAGCTAGCAAGCAAACACAATGAAAGGTACAAAACGGATAAACCACACAAGCTGGAGGCGCGGATGTACCCCAAAATTCACACTCTTGGGGGAGTGCTAATCTCCGTTAGAGAGGTGTGAGAGACAAAGCTCCCGAATGCCACCAAGTGGCTCACCCTATTCCCCCTTTGAGTCACCCAACGGACAAGCCTCAATTCACTTGTGATTGGTCTTGAAGGTGACCAGCAGACCTTTACAAACTTTTCCAGAGCACATCACGCACGCACGGAAGCTTTCGGGCTTGACTCCTACCACCCAAGAGTCTGAAATCTCCAAGAGTAACAAGAACTAGTGATGAACAAGTGTGGGGATCACAAATTGGTTCGGTGGAAGTGTAGATTGGGTGAATATTTTTCAATCATCAATGTTTGGTGGTGTTTGAGTGGAGGATTGAGAGGAATCGAGCTTTTAGGGTGTTGGAATAGTTGAGCAGCTCAAATTGGAATAGGTTTAGAGGTGGAAGAATGGTGAGTATAAATGCCCCCTTCCCAATGTGACTGTTGCCACCCCTGGGGACCCCATGGGCACAAGGATAAGGACCATGTAAGCACAGGCTCACCCGAGAGATGAACCCTAAACCACGTGGCACAAGTGTGCAGACGGAAAATTCCCCCGAGACTACAAGAGATATGGGCTACTATGACAAGCCAAAAAAATGTCATGGAACAACTTAAAACATCACTGAATACCCATTTGTGACGTTATTTGGGCGTCACTCACAGAATCAACGTCACCGATTCCTCCCAGTGATGACACTCACATGACATGTCACAGAACATGGACCTTCATCGATGTTTACTTCATCATAATTGATATGGTGTTTTTGTGATGTAAGATAAACGTTACATTTTATGGGGACAAATCTGCCATGGCCTACCATATTCAGTGACAAATATATCGTCACTGAATTTCTGATGGCCCGATGTGCTAAGCTCAGTAATCATCCCATTTACTTAGATAAAAAGATATTGGGTCATGAAAAATTTACAACCCAATTTTTTTATTCAGCCCAAAATTTTATGAGTCCAATTTTGCATCAGTTTTTACTTCTTGTTTTGCATCATATTCATAAGATTTTTTGAAATTTATCACGTTTGCAATCCCTTTTTGGCTGATTTTATCAGGATCCCAATGAAGAAAGAGATTTGAGGCATTAAAAAAAGATAACATCAATATGTGGTAAAAATCACGCTAATCAACATGATAATAGTGTACCAAATGAAGCAGCAACCAATTGGGAGAAAAAGCAGTCGCACAAGTGCTTTCAGAGGCAAAATCGATGTCTGGTATGAGCGCACCCGCTCGTAACAAGCGGTGCCCTCACCCCCAGGTCAACTACTTCGCCCTTGTGCTTTCAGATCAACAAGAGGGGGCACACAGAGATTAGAACACACACCAGAACCAAGTACCCTAGCCTCCGAAGAGACCTAGCGGGGGAATCGGCGGATGGGCTCCATCACGCCATCAATCCAATCAAGGAGACTGTGGCAGCCATCATCACCCCTCTATTCATATCTTTGTAATACTAAGACCCTAAGTGGATTCCTATCTTTATCATTAATCATTCATCCATGATTGTCATTATTATCCCTATGATGCTTGTTGTCTATATCCAAGTAAACCGAAGAGTGCTTTAGCCCTTTAGTTTTTAAGCAATAATGACCATCTTGAGCGCCTTGCGTGCTCAAGAACAAGCAAGTGAGATGAGCGCTTTGTTGCGCCCGTGGATACGTTTTCTACTGGGGAAGTCCAGTTTGACATAGGATTGGGGAGAGAGGTGGAATAGAAATCTCGATATGGATTTTGGAGTCTCTATGTGAGCCCTATGTGGAGAGTCGCGTGTACGGTACGGATGGAGGTTCATGCCATCATCCATCTGTATGCTGAGTTGCCTAGGCTAGCTGCCTCAGGGATATTGAGTAACCCTAGTATGTTTAGATGATGAATACCAATAGGATACAAAATTATATTTTGTATGTTTATGTTAATGTTCTTCACAATGTTGGGTGAAGTCGACCACTCAACACTTGCCTGTAGGGACATGAAGGATATTACTATTATTGTGGTGGTGCATTTGCAGAGGTACCGTGGTGACAAAGCCACCACCTTCCTTCCCTGACCTCTTGATGGAGGATTACTAGAGACCGCCTTACCTACATCCACGGGGAGACCCTTAATCACTATTGCTGAAACTTGAATGTGGGGAGGAACGGTGATGGCAGATGTGATATGTGGCTGCTGGCTGGTACATACATGCAAGTATATGTACTTGGCTCCGCCCACTTATAGAAACATGTGAGGTGGCTTAGTGATTGAAACCTACAATTATGCATTCACATAATTATGTTAGACACATACTAATGGTGAATCCAGACTCCCCGAGAATGCCTTACCCCTATTATTGATTTTATCATTTTCATTACTCTCTTGTTCTTTTACTTTATTCTTGCACTCTTAGTTTTAGCCAGCAAACACTTGAAATATTTGAAGCCTCGCATCCGCTCTTGCTTTGGACCACAATTGACTTGCAGATACATTGAAGTAAGCCTCTACAAGAGTCACATACCATTTATTGTGCTCCCAGTAAGATCGATACTCTTCAGAAAAACTTCAGCTAAACTATGTGCACTTGCAGATTATAAATTGTGATGACATGTTTTTTAAATAATTTACATTCCTGACACGTGTAGGCATGACCCTAGGCCCATGTACGATGCATGCCCTCCCCTCACAGCCCGATTTACTTGTGCCTTTGCCTCTCAGAATCAGTCTCCTTGCACTCGTTTTCGTCCCTAAAACTCCAATCCCCCAACCTAGTCGCCTCCCAACCTTGAGGTTAAATCTAATGTCACACAACCTAGCTATGGTGGATCTCCAACAAGTGCTCATGTGGCTTAGATCTCCAGCACCTAGTATTCTAGCTCTCCCAATGCTAGCACAACGTCGGTCTTCCACTGTGAGTTCACTGCCCAAGGAACCGAATGGGGAAGATTGAGAAAGCGGTGACAAGATCATGTTAAGAAGCCCACAATCATTCTTGAAGCAGTTGTATCACATGATCTCTGCATTTGGCATTCTTGGGTCTCACAATGACATCAGTGTGTTGCAGCGATCTCCATTGTTTGCTAGGTTGACTAAAGGCCAAGCTCCTCCGTGCAACTACACTGTCAATGGGCATGAGTACAACATTGGCTACTACCCTCCGTGGCAACCTTTGTCAAGACCACCTCTGAGCCATTGGTCAGAATAGAGCTCTATTTGCCAAAAGATAAGAAGAAGCTAGAAAGGATGTGGAGAGGGCATTTGGAGCGCTCCAAGACTGTTTTGTAGTTGTTCGTCGACGTGCTAAACAATGGGATCCAGAGACCTTGTGGGAGGTGGACATGTTGTGTGATCATGCACAACATGATCGTGGAGGATGAGGGTGAAAATGCTGCTAGAGGTTAGTAATTCGACAACATGGGTGATCCTATCCAACTCCCACATCAGAATCTAGCCACGTTTGATGAGTTTGTCCAAATGCATAATTTTTTTTGGCATCAAGCAACTCGAGGAATATTTGATTGAAAATTTGTGTGTGGTTAAAGGGGATAACTATAACATACATGCGAGTTTAATTCAAGTTTGAACTATTTTATTTGAATATTACGATCGCATTTGAATATTTTCACTCATTAAAGATTTCATATGCTATTTAAGTATTTTTTTTTAGTGTTCCGGACTTCGAAAAATAAAACATAGGCAGACGTTTAGGGGACAAGGTTGGCTAGCCGGCTCCTAGATCACTATTCACGGAGTGGTTCGGACCAATCCACAGATAAATATAGTGTCCGTTATAGGGGTAATGTTGGAGATGCCATTAATGATACGGGGCTCTTCATACCTTGGTGTACATGCACACGACACTTCGGAAAGTGGGTAAAAACAAGTAAGAGGCATGGTTAATAATATAGCCAACAATCGGCTATGACAAGTTGTCACGTCATCTAGAGCCAACCTAATAGCTGGCTTGTACAATAGTAAGTTCTAAATACGTACTACTTTACTAAAAGTTGGCCCACCTTATAATCTTACAAAGTGTCTTGGGTCTTGTGCTATAGCTGGATCTTATTCTTCAGCCCGCTTTCCTTTTCTCTCATCTTCTCTCTCTTCCAACTAAGCAAAGATATAATATTTTAGTACTTATAGCCTACTTATGTCACCTTACTGTACTTGCTCTAATAGATGTATATCCGCGAACATGTGCCAGACATGGGTTTGTGTAAATGCATGCATGCATGTGTGGGTGTGCGCGCATGTATACAAAGCATGAACCTTAACGACCCCGTTCATGCATGCATGTATTCAAAAACAGTTGGCGCATGTACCCCCTCGCCCGACGGAATCAATCGAGCGATGTTGTTTTCATGGGAGGACACATGAGAGAGATTGACATAATTGTTACTCACACTTGTGGGCATCACCACATACGCAAGATGCTAAATCATCCATTCATGCTTCTTTCCTTGTCACACATTGTTTAGAGAACACACACGGATTTTGTGTAAATTCGCATAGGCTACCATGTGCAAATCCGCATAGGCTATATATAGTATATGAAGGTGTAGGATTGAGTATGTAAACTAGCAGATTTCACCTGCAAAGGCTATATATAATTTGTATGCATATGATGGAATGTTTACATTGGTAGATACACAAAAAAAACATTTGTTTACTTTGCATCACAAAGCCAAGCAGGGGTGGATCCATGTAGGGCTAGGCAGTGTCACGGGAACCAGGTAGAATTTGCATTTGCATTATGTATGTATAGCTCAGATGGGCTTGGACACTGGTATACTTCGGATTTGGACACAAGGCGCGGTCTGCGGCCCAACTAGCAGTAGTAGCTCTGGTTTTGGATCGATTGGAGGGTGCGTGTAGTCTAGCTCTAGATCAATCTCCTCCTGTGCGTTGCTGTAGTCTTTATCATGTGCGCTAGTATGAGAGGAGTTGCTTAAATAGGAGTGATTGCTTGTACTAGCAAGGCACTTGCGAGACAAGCTTTGGCGTTATATGACTTTGCTTAATTTGTCCCTGCTGATAGTGGATGGATGGATGTTTAGCGAGAGATATAGATAGATAGATATAGCTCCATCGTCTTTACAGATGTGTGTTGTTTATCCTGCTATGTGAGGCATGCCTAGGTGGTGACAAGTGCTAGGTTTCTTGAACCTCTCCAAGCCATGTCATGCCAAATTGAACACCTTTGGTTTTGTTCTCATTCTTGTTAATGTATGCATATGCATCCCTCATGCTCTCCTCGTCTCATCTACATGGAAAATTTGTGCTTCTTTTGTTATTGCCTGGCTTCAGGGTGGACCTAGAACAAAAATGACCCGGTGCCAAAATATACACCATCTATGGGTGGATACCAAGCAATAATATGCATAGAATTAACACACAATAATATTGTAAAACGCTGAGCAGTAAAAATGTGAGAGACCCGCATCACCCGCTCAGTCAGAGCCAATTGCCAACCGCTTGCCACTGCGCTAGATTGCTACTACGACCTGTAGGTTGGTGTTTATTCAAAGGACATTTGCGTATCTTAATTTTGTCTAATTACCTTTCTAAATTGTATGGCCAAGATTTCTAAATTTAAAGCTATTATAATTATTTGATTTTGCCCAATTCTTGTTCTCTAAATTGTAGGGCTTACATTCAAGGGCAGTACAACTAAGAAACAAATTGCTTTGATTTTTCACTTCTCTTGATTGATTCACTTCTAGTTGGATCATTCTTTTCCGCACACAATGATAGTAAGACCCAATGTCCATTAAGTTTAACATCATAAACATGTAGTTTAATCAATATGTTCTATTTTGTTGTTTCTATTTTTGCATCTACAAACAGAAATAATGTAATTCGTTGCACACTTGTGCTAATATAACAACCGACAAATTTTAGGGGAATTTATGGAAACGATTCTTAAAAATACGAAGACCTCAGATAATGTTGGCCCATTATATTAACCAAATGATTATCCATCAACTAGTCTTTTATGCTTGTTCATTTTGGTAAGCAATTTTACTGCTCGCCTTTTTATATTATTCTAGTGTGTTAATTCTATTCATATTATTGCTTGGTATCCATCCGTATATGGTGTATATGTGGGCAACGGGTCATTTTTGTTCTGGGTCTGCCCCTAAAGCTAAGCAACAACAACAAAAGCACACACTTTCCATGAAGATGAGACGAGCAGAGCATGAGGAATGCATATGCATACATTAACAAGAATGAGAACAAAATCAAAGGTGTTCAATTTGGCATGACATGGCTTGAAGAGGTTTCGAGAAACCTAGCACTTGTCACCACCTAGGCATGGCCCCGTAGCAAGATAAACAACACACAGTTGTAAAGGCGAGGGAGCTATCTCTATCTATCTATCTAAACATCCATCCATCCACTTTCAGTAGGGACAAATTAAACAAAGCACATAAAACGTCAAGGCTTCTCTAGCAAGTGACTTGCTAGCAGAAGCATTCACTCTATTTAAGCATCTCCTCTCATATCTCTAGACATCATTGAATTCCTTTTGTAGTTACACAAATCTCCATCCTTGCCCCCAATACTTGCGCCACCCTAGAACCAATTTCCCAGAGAGCCTCCGCCATGGCAGACCACCTTCAAGTTCAGCGGCAACAACTAAAGTTCCCTCAGGGGTTTAGGTTTCACCCGACAGATGTGGAGATCATCACCTCCTACCTAGTCCCTAAGGTGTTGAACAAAGCATTCGACCCCATAGCGGTCGGGGAGGTGGACCTAAACAAATGCGAGCCGTGGGAACTCCCCGAGAAGGCGAAAATGGGGGAGAAGGAGTGGTACTTCTTCTCCCAAAAGGACCGCAAGTACCCCACCGGTATACGGACCAACCGAGCCACGACCGCCGGCTACTGGAAGGCCACTGGAAAGGACAAGGAGATCTTCCACCACGCGACCACAAGTCTCATCGGCATGAAGAAGACGTTGGTCTTTTACAAGGGTAGGGCGCCCAGGGGGGACAAGACCAACTGGGTCATGCACGAGTATAGGCTCGAGAGTGGAAAACAAGGAACACCTAGTCTACCCACCGACATCACCACCGCCACAGCCATTAATGCATCTTCCAAGGTATTTAAACACACACTAGTATTACTCATGATTCAGGAACACGTCCGTACATACTAGCTAGCTACTGGACATAGTTGATTTGCACTGATTTAGTTTATGTATGTTGGTAGGAGGAGTATGTGGTTTGCAGGATATTCCATAAGAGCACTGGACTCAAGAAGGTAGTGATGTCGTCGTACGCCATTCCCATGCCAATGTCCATGGGAGCAGAGGAGCAACATGGATTCCTTGAATCCGGTACATTGCCTCCTTTCATGGGCTATGGTGCATCATCATCGCTGGTGCCCCCATCGTCCCTGCCCGCATCTTCTTCGTACCAGCTGCATGACGCTGGGGCCAGATCGTCAATGATGGGTAGTGCGGTGCTCCCGATGATGAACGACCACTACTTCGGGAACCACCACTACCAGAATATGGCTACCCCACCACGACCGTTGGTGTCGTTCTACCACCATGACCCCCGCCAGCAGCAACAACAACAACAACACATGATTCAAATGCCGATGCAGATGCAGATAGGTGCAGATGAGGGCCTCATGATCGGGGTCGAGCCTGGGAGCGGGCCGTCATCCATAGTGTCGCAGGAGGACACTTTGGCAAGGTTGAGTAGCAACGACGTTGCAACAACTGCTGATGAGATCTCGTCAGTGAACATGGGTACGGATGGCATGTGGAAGTACTGATAATCAGATGATCCAAGTACTAATATATATAGCATCAGAAGATCGATTGATATATACCACCACCTATATATATTGGTTTGCACCGCATTTTATTTGTGTGTGTGAGAAGAGAGCTTGTATGCATTGCTTGGCTTGGCTTTGCCTCTTTCTTGTGCTAGTATTGTGTGTATGTGTACTGGCTTGTATATGCCACCCACCGGTGTATACCTAGCTACATTTGCATGTGTTCCAAACTACCTAGCAGTGTGTACATCATGCATGTATTAAACCTATGTGCAATAAACTATTTTATTTAATTCTGAATATTTGACTAAATGTATTATTGTGTATTACATATGTGTATTTTATTTGGAAATGAATTTCGGTCATGCACCAACCTAGTGGGATTTCCATCCACCATATGAACCCTTACTTCCACATTGGAAATTTAACAAATGCATTAGATAAAAAGATAGAAATACAATACTGATGCAAATGCTAACACACACACACACACACACACACACACACACACACAAATGCACGCGCGAAAAACACGCCCTATAACACGTGCACACACATTCTAACCATGTGAGCTCGAAGAGATTGCGTCGACATGATGCTAACTCCTCGAATATGAGTGATTGAATATCACTGATGTTGCAAAATATGTAAATTTTAGTTGTGTTGATTGATGAGAATAAGATGGCCCAAATGCGTTGAAATGCTAATGCTAACTAGTTCAAAATCCGGATGTATACATTGACCTTGTTGCAATTTGATTTGATTTATGATTTCTTGTATTGCATTCGATTATGCAATACAATTTCAATTTCAAATCCATCTATTCTAACATCTCACCTTCTTTCATGAGGTTTCCTCGACAGGAAGCAGAGCATCAAGGATAATGTGTGAGTATTTTTTTTCTCTTGAGGATACATGATGTCCGGCATGTCCACATGACTAGTTGAAAAATAATTTGCGGGAACCATTGGAACCCAGTTTATGTCGAACCAGAGGAGCCAAAGAGTGGCTATTACTAGCCCTGCAACTATGTTGTCACATGTACACGGATACGCTCGCACACAATCCCATTTGATGCATACTGGTTCAAAGTGTTGAGTAAACCTAGGTCCAACCCAATTAACTACTCTGCTTTTCTTCGATTCATGTCTATTTAATTTACTTTTAGTTTTTTTCTATTTTTTTCTCTATCGATTTTAGCTTTACCTTTTCTTTTTTATTTGAAAAACCTTTTAAAAAAATCTTCAAGTTTGAAATATATATTTTAAAGAAAAACATTCACGTTTAAATAAATTTTCATGTGTTTAAAAAATATATTAAGTAAGTGCTCAATTTTGAACAAAATGTTCACAAAACAATTAAATAATATTCGTTCTTTTCAAAAAATGTTCACAAAGTTTTAAAATTATTCATGTTTACAAAAAAAATGTTGCAGAAAATTTGTAAATTACGTGTTTAAATAAAAAGAAAGTTAACAGAAGTTAAAATAACACATTTTAATTTTATAATGTCTAAAAATTTCCTACTGCAGCTCATTTTGTTGAAGAAAACCGCCTAGAAACATTATAGTGTACAAAAATAAATCAATCGGCTCAGTACAGTACTAGCGACAACATGTCGGTTGAGTTGCGCACGCCCTATGCGTTTGGGCGACGACTTGCCTCAACCGCAAACGGTATGTCTTCCATCACGCCTTTAGCGCTGCAGCTAATGGGCGAGCCCAACGTAACGAAGAGCTTATAGGAAACTTCTATGGATCTGTTTGGACGAATTTTAGAAGTTTTTTTATTCGATATTTTTGGTGTTGCTAAATGTGCATACCGCACATGGCTCCAGCACGACACGAGATTGATCCAGCTCGTGCTGTCATTGGGTGTGCTTCCATTCGGGCACGACCAATTTTAGAAGTTCACTTGCGTTTTTCTTCTTCTTTATTTCTGTGTGTATATAACAGTTTTTTTCTTTTGCGTTTTTCTTATTCTTTTTTCATATACAGTCAGCTTTTTCAATATAAGTTTTACGGTTCTCGTTAACACACGGAATATTTTCTGATACACATTGACATTTGCCAAATACATGATGAACATTTTTTCAAATACACGTTTGCTTTTTTCTGAATAAATGTTGAAAAAAATTCAAATACACGTTGAATTTTTTTGGAAAGACGCTGATCATTTTTTTAATATATGTAGAACATGTTCTAGACACACCTTGAAACTTTCCTGAGTGCACTTTGAACATTTTTTAATATATGTTATACATTTTTCAGAACTGCCGTGAGCATTTGAAAAATACACGCGAACATTGATTAAATTTAAACCATTTTTAAAATGTGACAAAAAACTTTTGATTTTTTATATTTTCCAATAAAATATATTTAAGTTATTTAAATTGTTTATAAAAATGTGCGGAACATTCTTTACATTGTTTAAATGTTTTATAAAAATGTCGCGAACATTTTTTAAACCAGATTGTTAAATGTCACAAACATTTTACAAAACATATTTTAAAATTATGCAATCATTTTCTTACCTCTTGGCCTTTGGGCCTACCTCTTTCCTTCATTTTTTTGGTGGCTTTGGACTTAATGTCTCCATGTCGCCCATGCGAACAAGTGAATGATTGTTTCGTCGAGGAATATCCGGCTGATTCGAGCAATTACTAGCCTTGCATTTACCGTCCCATGATATATTTCCTACAA
Organism: Triticum aestivum; assembly: GCF_018294505.1. Classification (NCBI taxonomy): domain Eukaryota; kingdom Viridiplantae; phylum Streptophyta; class Magnoliopsida; order Poales; family Poaceae; genus Triticum; species Triticum aestivum. The sequence continues at coordinate 103,530,741 of NC_057814.1, read as the reverse complement.
AAGCTTCACCCCCCATGATGCCAATGGTAATGATCTTCCATACAAAAGAGGCATATGCTGGATGGTCGACTTCGACCAATTAGCATGTCTCAAGGGATTGAGACACGCACTAACAGGCCTCATGCGTAAAGGGAACCCACCTCTAAGGGTGGCCCCTTTACAACAGAGGAAGACATGCGAATCTTACCCCCTACGAGTCCAGTCTCCAGGGGCGCAAATACCAGGTACCGATTTCCAGAGGTACCGATCAGCAAGGTACCCATTCCAAAGGTACCGATCCTTTGAAATCATGCTTAGCTATTAAAGGGAATTCCTCCTAACGTCGGAAACTCTATTTATTTTAGATCGGTCTTCCTCGTTCGTTCCCTCGATCGGTCACTCCTCGTCGACCTTGTTCTATCGTCAAGAATATCACTAACACTTTTTTTAGAAAAGGAGGTAGCCTCGTTTTCTTTATGATTACGATGCACCCGGGAGTCAATTTTAGTGGAACTCGTGCTTGCGAACAGTGCGAACAAAATACTCCTGAGTTTATGATTATAATGAGAGAGAAGGACCTCATCTCTCCGTTTTTGTGTCTATGATCCACTAAAATTGTAGCAGTTCATGATAGGAGCCTTGTATTGACCTATACTTTTGTTCATGATTTGGTTCTTTCCTTGCTTTCGGTCTGCTTCCGTCCTACAAGGCTCCTAGCCGAGCAGAGGCTTGGCTGCGCTTTAGCAAGACAACCATGTGTGGCTCAGGAAAAAAAACACCATCTTCATGGGTTGTGCTTTCCGGTGTTTGGCCATGAAACCACAGTGTTCTGCTCTAAGCCTGGCTTCAGCAGGACAGTCATGTGTGACTCAGGAAAAAATTCGAATAGTCCACATATCTTCAGGTTGCATTTCGTTTTTCTCCCTTCTTCCGTGTCATCCATGCAAAGCCGATGAATGGCTCGACCTCGGAATAGTATTCGGTTGACCCGAGCAGTCAGTAGATGTTTGTTATGTACATTGCCTCCTAATCGGCGCATGATACGGGTGGCATCCATTTAAATGACCACCCGGTGTATGTGCAATGGAATCCACCCTTGTGCTGTATGCCATTGATGCTAAGCTGGCTAACGGAGTTGTTATTGCGTTGTTTTGTTAGACAAATGCATGCCACCGTGTTTTGTGTCCAGTTCTGATGGCTGAGGTCATTTGTCGTGAATATGCTTGCGTTTTGTAACATTCACATTTCGACGAGTTAATTGCACAGAAGTACCATAATTAGGGCATCACATGCAGATTGGTACCATGATTACTAATTTTTGCGTGTCAGTACCAACATTGCTTTAGGTTTTTACAAATAGGTCTAAATTGCGTATAAACACGTATTGACGGTGCATCTGACCGGCGGAGCCTGCCCATCAGGTGCCGACATGGCATGTTTTTTGCAGAAAACCCCCTTACGTTATATGTAATCACAAAAATGCCCAAATTTTTTGCGGGAAAAAGGCTTCATGAGAGGCTTTCTTTTTTGTTCGCAATTTCCATCACCGACTCTGGACTGGTTTGAAATTTTCCGCCACTCGCTAACCAACACGCCACAGCCCAGTCCGCGTTCGAATACAGGCGTTCCCTTTCTTATACGATTGCTGAAGCGCTGGGCCGGCCCACCGAGGCCTGCATTTTTTTTCGTTTCGCACTTAACTGGCGCGCGTGTTCGAGGTAATGCCCACCGAAGTGAAAAATATTACAGGTACATTCATCACTCCAACTACAAAATTAACATGTCATTCTTACATGATGTTAGAAAATATACATATGCGCCTACACATAAACAATAAGAACTACTAAATTTGTATTTCAGGAATAAATTGAAAATAGAAACATGATAAAACTATCAAAAAAATTATACAAGATATAAATTGAATGTGACTCATCATAAAAAGTACATTTATTATGGCATGCCCGACAAGCAGGTAAATGATAAATGTATAAGAAATATATTCAATGAGAAAAACATACATGCCTAAGACAAAACTATATTTACAAAAATACTTATATTTATAAACATCATCACATTTGGTTCCAATTTTTGTTTACACAAATTAAATAAGATGTTTTCAGTATTAAACATGCTAAAGTTCTAGCCCGGGCATTGAGCAGGCCACGTTGCTAGTTTCAAAAAAAGTTCATCGATTCAAAAAATGTTCACGCGTTCAAGAAATGTTCACCAAAAATAAAAACATGTTCATGAATTCCGAAAATTGTTGCCAAATCTCAAATGATGATCTTTTAATTCCAAAAATGTTCATGGTTTCAGAAAATGTTCACTAATTTTAAAAAAGGACCATGATTTCAAATAATGTTTATTATTTTGATTTTTTCATTATTCAGAAAATGTGCATGAATTTGAAAGATGTTTCCATAAATGGAAAAGAAAGAAGATAAAGAAAAAGAAATAATGAAAGGAAAAAATTGAAACAAAGACAAACATAAAATAGGAGAAGAAAAAACTAAAATGAAAAGGTAAAAAAATAATGTGCATGTGATGCTTCAATTGTGATACTTATGTGCAATTAACTCCGTTCCGACTGTTCTGGCCGGTTCACTTTGCGGCTTTCCGTTTGTTCGGTCCTGCCTTGCGCACGATCTCCCCGTCGCCCAACGACACCAAATTCGAGCTGACGTCGTATAAAGGACCACAGTATCGAGGGTGCAATGTATGTTTGTATCAGCTACTGTTATCTTGTGTGAAAAATAGAGTGACGACGGTTCCTTTTAATTATGCCCTCTCCATTAAGACTCCATGCTTTGCGTTGGTGAGATGATGAACTAAGAGCATCTACAATCACAATCAGACATTTCAAACTCGTCTCATACGTTTAGACGGACCGCCCGGTCATTGTCCGGTCACAAAATTTTGACCTAAATGGGCGCCTCAAACGGACCTCAAACAACCAGGCTGACCGACACCCTTCATATCCAGCCCAAATATGGGACGGATATGGGACGCCCGGGCACATTCGCCATGCTGAACCCGGCCCACGTTGGCCCACCACCTGACCCCACATATATTCCTCCACATCCGCTCGCCGAATCAAATCCTAGTCACTTCACTCCACTCCCGTTCGCCCCCAAGCCCGTCTCCTGCATGGCAGGTAGCGGATCTGAGTCCTTCACCTCCAGATCCGTCGACCCCGAGCTCATTCCACGCGGCCCCGACGAGGAGATGGCCATCCGGCTTGCGCTCCGCCGCGCCTAGGAGGACGCCCGTGCACGGCAACACTCAGACTCCTTTCGCCGGGAATCCATTGCGTCCGCCCAAATGGCACATGGATCCAGTGCTAGGGCAGCCATCGCTGTCTCACCGGAGGCGGTGCAGTCCGTCTGGAGTCCGAACGGGGTGGCGGACGCGCAACCCCTTCGTTAGCGCGCCAAGGTCATGGACGCACCATGGGCATCGTCCGACGCAAAACATGGCGAGGCGTGCTTGCCATGCGTGGCAGCGGGCGCGGGACGCGGCAACAACGCTCTCCACGGTGGATGTCGGCGAGGCGGAGTCGCATTCTCTGGCGCCCCCGTACGGTGCACCAGTCCGAGCACCGCAACCGCGTCGTGGTGGATGTCGCCGGCTCTTCCCAGGACGGATCCATCATTGATCTGATGGCCACCGACACCCAATGGGTTCCGGGCTCCGACGAGGAAGAGTAGGGCATGGGAGACGGTGGCGCCTTGAGTTCCATGCCCTACTCTACCTTGTCGGCGACCGGACCAACACGCTGAGGGGCGCAACCGGCCGCTGGACATGGCCACGGCGGAGTCGGACGAGCGGGATCAGAACCAGACGAAGCTCCACTCAAAGATCGTTGCATTGCATGTGATAATATGGACTTGAGGTTTTTAATTTGAGATATCCGGATGTAGAATGCATTTTTTGAAGTGTGACTAATCAATGTCCACGGTCGCGTCCGCGGATGTTTAAGGGGCTGGATTTGCCAAATCCGCTTGTAGATGCTCTAACGAAGCAGGTTAGATTTCACTGCCCTCCACATAGCCGACTGGAGAGTCCTCTACACATTGTGTTTGGGACTTTCTTTAAGTGTTATAAATCGACGGATTGGGTTAAGTCATGGTAAGGCAGGAGGAAGGAGACTCACTGTGCTTCCCCTCACTTTGGTTTGCAGGAACTCTTCCAACCTACTCGCCACCGACTTCGGGTTATATATAGTACGTGTTTGGAACCGCCTCTACAGGTTAAGGTCAACAGGCCGAAGTTGGTCGAAGTAAGACGGGAGGATGGAGACTCGGATAGTGTCCCTGGTGTCCCTCCCTATGCTCCTTGTCGTGTGCTTGGTGGTGTAGTGCTGGCTGGTAGGGGTGTCATAGTTTTTCTATGATGTTGTGATGCAGCCGAGCTGGCAACGCGCGGCCCATAGAACGTGGGTCAGGGTGGTGAGCGGGTCTTTTCAGTGAGACTACTCACCGTGGGGAGTAACTTTGACTAGTAACATGCATATGTTACTACCTTCATAGTGGAAAGTAACATATGTGTGGTGTCATGCAATATTTTATTTATTAACTTGTAGATGCATCTTGTCTTGGTATGTGTGATGTTACTCATAGTATGAGTAACTAGCTATGTTACTCAATCTATCTCTCTTCCCATTAAATCATCGCCACATAAGCAAATTTGCTGAGTTGGACCTTATGTTACTGCTCAAGTTACTCCTAGTGTGAGTAGTCTGATGTTGTGATGGGTTGAGGTTGCGTCTACGGCGCAGCCGACACATGAGGAGGAAGGGAGCATCCGCGCAGGTAGCTGGAGCTGTAGGCGGGGCAGCGGAGGCTGCGGGTACCACATGGCCGAAGAAGAGGAGCTCGGGGAAGAAGAGGGGATGGGGCACGCCCGAGCTTTAGCGGTCGCCTATCGCGGGTGGTGTCAGCTTGTGGCATGGTTGGCGCGCACGCGAGCACATGAGGATGGCGGCGGCAGTGTGTATCAGGCAGGGAGAGGGGTCATGCGGACCGAAGAGGGAGAGAGAGAATGAGATTGGTGATTTTTTTATTGACACGGACATGCGGGTCCCACATGCCATAATGTCCATTGTGCCGGTCAAACGTAATGGAGTTGACTATTGTGCCAACATGTGGGCCTGCCCGATCATAACCGCGTCATCGAATGAATCGGTCACCAATGGGAAGTGGCGATTCTTTGCAAAAAATTACCATAAAAGTTATAGCTTTTTGTTAGGCCTCCGAGGGCATCTATATCCAGACTTGGCAAATCTGCCCCCCCCCCCACAAATGCCCGCGAACGCGACCGGGCGTGTCTGCGGGCACTGGTCAATCACACCTCACACTTGGTGCCATGCATCTGAGTACCTCACAGTTCATCCCCTATATCCATACAAACCATGCAAAAGAAATTCTACGTATTACCATCGCGCCAGCCTCTACGCATCGTCGTCGGAGATGTCCACGACATCAATGTTGGGCACCGGGTGGATGGACACGTAGTACGGCTCCGGCTCCCCATACTCATCCATATACGCGAGCATCTCATCGACATCCGCCTGTCAATTAGTGCCGGTTCCAACGGCTAGGCGGGAGGAGATCTTTAGTACCGGTTCGGAACGAACCTTTAGTACCGGTTCATGCCACAAACCGGTACTAAAGAGGCAGGGGCCAGGCCAGCCCCTTTAGTATCGGTTTGTGGCATGAACCGGTAGTAAAGAGGTTGTAGCAGAGGCTGTTTTTAGTCCCACCTCGCTCCCCTAGCAGGATTTTTACCACCTTAAATATGTTACTTTTCAAACTATCACAAGCACTTGGTCTTCATTGAACTCTATGTGTAGAATTTGTGGTCGCAATATGAGTCTTCACCGGTTTCTAAACCGTTGAGGACTCATGTTGACAATTCAGATTGTACACAAAAAGATCATTGATAATCAATGTATTTTTGATGTATATTTTTACATGTTTACGCCCTCACATGTATAATCAATGTTTTTTAAACTTATTTGAACTTCAGACTATTTTTGCGTTCAGTATGCAGTATTCAAAGCGATGTCATCAATTTCCAACACGTTCTGACATCATTTGCTGTATTTCAGTCATTTACCGATCTGTTTAGAGAGCTAAATGACCGTGAAATTGAAAATCACTACAAAATGAACTCTGAAAATGTTGAAACTTGGCATGGTATCATCATTTCACCCGCATAGCATGTGCAAAAGAGTAGAGAGGGTCACGGCAAAAACTGGACGCACTTCGTGTACAAACTGGACAATCTCTTTCGGAGTATCAGGGTTTCGGACGAGAACTCATCTGTTACACAGGCACTTCATTTTTTTAAAACTTATTTGAACTCCGGACTTTTTTTGCGTTCCGTATGCAACATTCAAAGCGACGTCATCAATTTTCAACACGTTCTGACATCATTTGCTGTACTTCAGTCATTTACCGATTTGTTTAGAGAGCTAAATGAACGTGAAATTGAAAATCACTACAAAATAAACTCTGAAAATGTTGAAACTTGGCATGGTATCATCATTTCACCCGCATAGCATGTGCAAAAGAGTAGAGAGGGTCACGGCAAAAACTGGACGCACTTCGTGTACAAACTGAACAATATCTTTCGGAGTATCAGGGTTTCGAACGAGAACTCATCTGTTACATGGGCACTTCATTTTTTTTAAATTATTTGAACTCCAGACTTTTTTTGCTTCAGTATGCAGCATTCAAAACTATATAAAAAATTACTCAGAAATAAATAAATAAATAAAGCAGAAAAGAAAAAAACTATATAAAAAATTACTCAGAAATAAATAGAAGAAAATAAATAATGCAGAAAAGAAAAAACTGTATAAAAAATTGTAGGGGCGCTGCCCAGTGGGCCTGCCAGACCTCGGGTGTGCAAATTCAGGCCCAGAAGGGCCAGCAGGCTCACAAGGCAGCGCGCGATAGTTAGGCCCAGAAGCCTGCTATATAGAGGAGTTCGAAGGAGTAGTCGCGGCTGGGTTTATAAACCAGTCGCGGCTGCCCTTCGCTCGGCGAGGTGTGACTAAACATTGTGCACCGCGGGTGGCAGCGCACAGCCTTTAGTACCGGTTGGTGGCTCCAACCGGTACTAATAGGTGGGCCTTTGGTACCGGTTGGAGCCCAGAACCGGTACTAAAGGGGGCCGTTTCCCGCCGCTTGACCTGGCCAAAATTGGCCTTTAGTACCGGTTGGTGGCTCCAACCGGTACTAAAAGACCCTCCTATATATATGGCACTTACGAAAAATTCAGTTTCATCGACCACCACTTCTTCTTCAACTGCTTTGCGCGACATCGCCGCCGCCGCCGCACCGTCGCCCATCGCGCGCCGCCCTCGCCGCACCCCGCCGCGTGCCGTCGCCCGTCGTCGCCGTCTCGCGCCGCCGCCCCGTACGTCGCCGTCTCGATCGCGCCGTCGCCCCCGGCCCGCCGCCCGTCGTCGCGCCGTCTCGCGCCGCCGCCCGTACGCCGCCGCCCCCCGCTCGTACACACACATACACACACAGACACACACACACACACACACATATTTTTTTACTTATTTTCATTTTTTTTTGTTTAGGTTAATGCATGTCAAATTGTTAATTAGATGATCGAATTAGATGAATTACGTAGAGAAGAATGTTAGAATGTTAATGTTAGATGAATTAGATAGAAAAGTTGTTAAATATTAATGTCAATTGTTAGATGAATTAGCTAGATATTAATTAGGTATATGAGATTTGAACTAGTTGAATTAATTATAACTAGTTTATTTTTAGTAAGAAAATTAATAGAACTAGTTTTTTAGTAAGAAAATTTAGGTATATGAGATTATTTGAACTAGTTGAATTAATATAACTAGTTTATTTTTAGTAAATGTTTAGTTGAACTAGTTGAATTAATAGAACTAGTTTATTTTTAGTAAGAAAATTTAGGTATATGAGATTTGATGATCTAATTAAAATATTACTATATATAGCTACTTTATATATTTTAGTAAGAAAATTAATAGAACTAGTTTATTTTTAGTAAATTCTTAGTTGAATTAGTTGAATTAATAGAACTAGTTTATTTTTAGTAAGAAAATTTAGGTATATGAGATTTGATGATCTAATTAAAATATTACTATATATAGCTACTTTATATATTTTAGTAAGAAAATTAATAGAACTAGTTTATTTTTAGTAAATTCTTAGTTGAATTAGTTGAATTAATAGAACTAGTTTATTTTTAGTAAGAAAATTTAGGTATATGAGATTATTTGAACTAGTTGAATTAATATAAATAGTTTATTTTTTAGGAAATTCTTAGTTGAACTAGTTGAATTAATAGAACTAGTAAGTGTTTAATGTTTCGCCTATATGAACATAGGAAATGTCGTCTGACGACGAAAAAGATTTCATTATGTGCGAATACTGCGAAGACCAGCGCGGCCTGTGCGACAGAAATTTCCTTGTTGATAATAGGCGCTTCAGCATCAAGCTGGATGAGACCTTCGAAGTGGATACAGTAAGTCACAACGACAAGTCTTTTTTCGTAATTAAGCATGACTTATATATGCTTCATTTGTTTCAACTTATAATTTTAAATTTTCACTATTCTACTAGCGCATCCCCTGCCATCCAAGAATTGTTCTCTTGGATAAGATAGGTTTCAGTGCTATGAAAACTATGGAGGTAAAGAGAGTTTACCTGAAGACCGAGCATGGTTATACTTTCAACGTCAAATTATACAATGCAGACACATACACCTATTTTGAATGCAAAACTTGGCAAGCACTATGCAAGGCTTATGCATTTGAGCCTGATATGGTTATCACCTTTGATATTCGTCCGGAAGATGATATTGAAGGTAATAGAGACATCTGGGTCGATGTGCAGACGCCTCCAGTTCTACCATTATGTGAGTTTCTCAACCATATTTATGTCTTTGATATTGTTTATTCAAAAATAGTTGACAACTAATTTCTATTGACAGCTTATTTCCATTCAAGCAAACATGTCCGACGCTTGGTAGACAGGACCTAATACTGTCCCGGAGCTGAACTAAACTGCGAGGAGATAAGTCATTATGTTTCATGGCTTGAGGATCTTCATACTGTCAAGACAAATTTTCTTCCTGCACTTCGAAATGTTAGTACTCAAAACGTGCGACCAATAGTGATCGTATTGAACTACGGTCACATCTATTTAGGAAAGATGGTAAGATTTTTACTATTTGTCCTCAGCGCATCTTTTGCATACATTATTTTTGAAGCTAAACTTTCATTGCTAAGTATATTAATTACTATACGATGTTCTTCAACAGGGACTCCCGATGACAGTTGTGCCTCAGTGGATCGAGACTAAAGGTCGCATGCCAATGGTTAGCTTACGACCAAGATATCCTACATTGCACATGAGTGCATTCAGGATTTTTAAAAGCGATGAACGCTTAATAGTGAAAGATTGGAGCAAAATTGTTAACGATCCCAGAGAAGTACTAGGGGGCAGCAATCAGAAGCGCAGCCCACGATCAGGAGACAGGTTCATCTGCATGCTCTAGTATGATGAATCAGGAGAGCTATACATGTTCTATGCTATTTTACCTGAGAGAGAGCAGCAGGAGTGATTTAGCTAGTTCATGCTCTTAGTACTTGTCCTCTCATGTCCGTGTTCTTCGTCCTGAATTTAATCTCAAAGAGTGATTTGCTTTTGTGGTGTTATGAACGCTTATAATATCATGACCATGTTGAACTCGATGATATCTTTACTTCTGGTACAAGTGAATGTTACTTCTTTAAGCTAGTGTTGGTGGTGATTAGATAGCGATAATGACTATGATGATTAAATAGTGGTAATGACGACTATGATGATTTTTAGCTAGCTAGTATACTGTTGTTGATGATATGATGCAAGAGTTTTTATATTAATATGATGATGATGATGATGATGATGATGATGATGATGAGTTATTATATCATTTATGAAAGAAACCGCAGATTAGTTTCAGCTGGATGGATCCTAGCTAAGTGATCAAGTATATGCATGTCATATCCATATTATACTTGATCACCTATATGCATGCCATATCCATATTATACTTGATCACCTCAAGTATAATATGGATATGGCATATACTTGATCACTTAGCTAGGATCCACATGCATCCAGTCGAAACTAATCTGCGGTACTTTCACCTAATGATTTAACAACTCATTATAATGTAAAACAATCACTAAATTAAATTGAAAGCACAAAATTAAAGGAAAAATAAAAAATAAAACCAAAACACCCCCAAACATTTAGTACCGGTTGGTGTTACCAACCGGTACTAACGTCCTACACGCACCCGGGCCTGGCTCATGCCACGTGGTGGCACGTTAGCGCCGGTTCGTACCGAACCGGTACTAAAGGGGGGACCCTTAGTCCCCACCCTTTAGTGCCGGTTACGGAACCGGCACTAAAGGCCTTTACGAACCAGGACTAAAGCCCGGTTCTGCACTAGTGCGTGCAGGAGGCAGCCCCACGGCGATCCGGGCTTCGCGTGTTTTCTGGATCTGTTCAAGGAGCTGCATCCAACACTCCGACGTTAGATACGGGTAGCTCCTTACTCGGCAGCGTGGGGGCATGGCTACTACTTGTGGTGGACGGCGAGTGGAAAGTGACCGCGGCGGCGGACGCGGGGGTGGGGGGGAGGGTGGATGTGGATGGGTAAGGTTTCGGTGCCGGCGGTCGGCTTAAATAGCTGGGCTAGAGAACTACGCGGCCTGTCGGAGCGGCGCCACGCGGTGACGGAGGAGACGAGCTTCGGACCGCCGGGTTTCGAAGTGTTTTCGTGTGGGATCTGGTCGTCAGTCCGATGTGCCAGACGCGCCCAGGCCTCCCCATATTCGCCCCATATTTGGGCTGGATATGAGGGGTGCCAGTCAGCCCGGGCGTTTGATGCCCGTTTGAGGCGCCCGTCTGAGTTGCTCTTTTGTGATTTGTCACTGACCGGGCCGTCCGTCCGGGCGTATGATGCAGGTTTGGGCGTCCGGCTGTAGACGCTCTGAATTATGATGGTGTATTTTTTTTGCGACAGTTGCCCCAGTTATGATAATTTTTGGTTATTTACTCACATGCACATATTCGATGGATGTGGTTAAGTTTCAGTCGACCGAGACTTAACCAGTGATATAGTATAGAAGAAGAAAAAAAAGAAAAAAACTAAAAAGAAATTTTTGTACGAATCTTCATGCAAAATCAGTGAAGCCTCAGTCGGGTGAGACTTAGCAAAACTGATAGTTGATACCATGTCCCAAACTTCTACAAATGAGCTCACACATATGTATGTCCATGCCGCCATGAGCACAGGTACACCAAACAAGAGCACTCTTCTCTTCTCTTCTGTTGTCTCCTCTTCCACAAATGAGCTCACACATGTGTGTGCCAATGGCGTGAGCACAGCAAACAAGAGCATCCATTCTTCTCTTGTCTCCCTCTTGTCTTCACACAGGAGGCTAAAAATACACCAGGCTAAATTACAGGGATGTCCACCAACATCGCCGAGCCCCGAAACACAAAACCACCCTATTTATAACCCACGCCCTCCTAAGCAGGCGCCGGGAATTTCTTGGAACGAGAATGATCGGCGACAGCGCTCGCGCAACGAGATCGACCACCTCAGCGGAGGCACACATTCGGTCCACTGTTGCGGCGAGCAGCTAGCTGATCGGTCGAGCGCTGCCGCGGTCGACACGACAGGAGGATCGATCGACCGATCCCACCGATAAGAGGAGCCCGCCGCCGCCGCCGGCCGGCCGGCCGCCCGTTGGTCTCCTCTTTCCTTTTCTTCATTTGCTTGCATGAGCAGAGGATGCGGGTGGTAGCCGAGGAGGAGGAGGACATGCTGCCGTCGACGCCGGGCAAGGTGAAGATCGAGCGGGCGGGGGCCATGACCCGGCAGCTGCACCGGTGCTTCGCCTCCACGGGCACCATGTTCCTGTGGGCGCTCTTCCTCGTGGCCATGACGGCCACGTACCTCAGCTTCCACTCCTTCGTCGACACCTCGTCGCGCTACTTCGCCGCGTCCTGGGGCGGGCTGCACTGGGAGCGCCAGATCCGCGCGTCGGCGTCGCCCCGCCGGCCGCCCGGGTCGGCGGAGGGCGCGGGGCTGTCCGTGCTCGTGACCGGCGCCGCCGGGTTCGTGGGCACGCACTGCTCGCTGGCCCTCCGGAAGCGCGGCGACGGCGTGGTCGGCATCGACAACTTCAACAAGTACTACGACCCGTCGCTGAAGAAGGCCCGGCGCGCGTTGCTGGCGTCGCACGGCGTGTTCGTGGTGGAGGGCGACATCAACGACGGCCGCCTGCTCACCAAGCTCTTCGACGTGGTGCCCTTCACCCACGTGCTCCACCTGGCGGCGCAGGCCGGGGTGCGGTACGCCATGGAGAACCCGGCGTCGTACGTGCACTCCAACATCGCGGGGCTGGTGTCGCTCCTGGAGGCGTGCAAGGAGGCGGACCCGCAGCCGGCCGTGGTGTGGGCGTCCTCCTCCTCCGTCTACGGGCTCAACGACGCCGTGCCCTTCTCGGAGGCGCACCGCACGGACCGGCCGGCGTCGCTCTACGCGGCCACCAAGAAGGCTGGCGAGGAGATCACCCACACCTACAACCACATCTACGGTCTGTCCGTCACCGGCCTCCGCTTCTTCACCGTGTACGGGCCCTGGGGGCGGCCGGACATGGCCTACTTCTCCTTCACCCGGAACATCCTCCAGGGGAAGCCCATCACCGTGTACCGGGGCAGGGACCACGTGGACCTCGCCCGGGACTTCACCTACATCGACGACATCGTGCGGGGGTGCCTGGCGTCGCTGGACACGGCGGGGCGGAGCACGGGGACGGGCGGGAGGAAGCGCGGGCCGGCGCCGTACAGGATCTTCAACCTGGGGAACACGGCGCCGGTGACGGTGCCGACGCTGGTGTCGATCCTGGAGCGGTACCTCCGGGTGAACGCGAAGCGGAACGTGGTGGAGATGCCCGGGAACGGGGACGTGCCCTTCACGCACGCCAACATCAGCCTGGCGCGGGAGCAGCTCGGGTACAAGCCCACCACCAGCCTCGAGATGGGGCTCAAGAAGTTCGTCCGGTGGTACCTCTCCTACTACGGGTACAACCGGGGCACGCAGGCATTCAACAACTTGTGATGACTCATGGTATATTAGCATTGGTGTATGTATGTAGTCGTACATTTGTATGTATGTTTGTACTTTTCTTTTTTGCGTGGTTGGGTCCTCCACTCTCTGATCGAAGACTGACCATTCTTGTTTCTTTAATTTATGAGGAAATACGAGGAAGAATTCTTTTCTTGGCAACGATATCGGGCTAGCGTTTTTCTCACTATGTTTTCTCTTTTTGAAACTGATTACATATCACCCACAAATTTTTTTGGACCCTGATACGTGTCGAACGTCAGATACGAGCACATGCCAACTTCGAACGTTTTCGATGACAAGTTTAGTTAAGCGCGGATGACAACTTTAGTTGACAAGCATGGCAACTTTTGTATTTCAGTTTATTTTTGACAGAAGCCTGTCGTGTGTCACTGAAATTTATCATCCTTACGTGACGGTGCCGTTGCTCTGCACCAAAGAGTTCCAACGCGGGAAGCACAACCACCGCACTGAACTTTGTTACCGCAGCGACGGGACGCCATGTCGGCCGCGGCTTCAAAATCCCGCTAGGCTCCGGTGCCAGTGACATTGCTGGTGAGGCATCCATCACACATCAGTAACCTGGGAGCGCGCCAGTACCCCGGTGTCCACGATCTCCCATGGAGAAGACCATCGTCCTGTACCCCGGCCTCGGCGTGGGCCACTTCAACCCCATGATGCAGCTCGCCGCCGCGCTCCTGGAGCGTGGCTACGCCGTCACCGTCGCGCTCATCGGCCACGACTCCCTGGCCGCCGCCGTCCGCCGGGTCGCCTCCTCCATGCCGTCCGTCCGGATCCACACGCTCCCGCCCGTCCAGGACCACCCCGCCTTGGCGCTCGACGGGCCGTCGTCGCTCCTGCTCTCGTACCTCCGCCTCCTGGACCGCTACAACGGCCGCCTCCACTACTTGCTCTGCTCCACCCGCCGCGCCCATGCCGTGATCTTCGACTAGCTGTCGGTCGGAGCGCTGGGCGTCGCCGAGGAGCTCGGGATCCCCGCCTACGCCTTCGTACAGCTTCACTCCGTCCTCGGCGACGGCGAGAGCCGCCGGAAAGGCTCCAGGGAGCTAGGAGACGGCCCTGTCGAGTTCTTCGGCCTCCCGCCCGTGCCGGCTTCGCACCTGCTCGCCGAGCTGCTCGAGGACCCGGAGAGCGACGCGTACAAGGCGACGATGGCCGCCATGTACCGGATCCCGGAGGCCAGCGGCATTCTGGTGAACACTTTCAGGTCGCTCGAGGCTCGGGCGGTGGCGGCTCTCAGGGACCCTCGGTGTCTCCCCGGCCGGGTCTTGCCTCCGGTGTACTGCGTCGGACCTCTCATCGGGAGCAGCGGCGACGGCGAGGCAACTTCACCGAGGCACGAGTGCCTTGCGTGGCTCGATGGGCAACCCGACCGCAGCGTCGTGTTCCTCTGCTTCGGGAGCATGACGAACTGGGGACTCCAGTCGGAGGAGCAGCTCGGGGAGATGGCCGTCGGCCTGGACAACTCCGGCCATCGGTTCCTCTGGGTCGTGCGAGCCCCCGGCGGTGACGGCGTCCCAGATCTCAGCGCGCTCCTGCCGGGCGGGTTCTTGGAGCGCACGGACGGCCGCGGCCTCGTCGTCAAGCTGTGGGCGCCGCAGGTCGACGTGCTCCGCCACAGAGCCACCGGCGCGTTCGTGACGCACTGCGGGTGGAACTCGGCGCTGGAGGGCGTCACGGCCGGCGTGCCGATGCTTTGCTGGCCGATGTATGCGGAACAGAGGATGAATAAGCTCTTCATGGTTGAGGAGATGAGGGTCGCCGTGGAGATGGTCGGGTGGCAGCAGGGGCTCGTCAAGGCCGGCGAGGTGGAGGGCAAGGTAAGGATGATCATGGAGTCTGAGGAGGGCAGGGAACTAAGGGTGCGAGCGGCGGCGCAGAAGGAAGGCGCCGCCGTGGCGTGGAACGACGGCGGCTCGGGGCGCGCGGCGCTTGCCCAGTTCCTGGCCGAAGTGGACAGCCGACAGCCGCTGGCTCGCGACGGGGAAGCTATCGATGGTGAGCTTTGGCAACCAGTGTGACGCACGCTCTTGCGGTTGCGGTTC
Organism: Triticum aestivum; assembly: GCF_018294505.1. Classification (NCBI taxonomy): domain Eukaryota; kingdom Viridiplantae; phylum Streptophyta; class Magnoliopsida; order Poales; family Poaceae; genus Triticum; species Triticum aestivum. The sequence goes on along the minus strand of NC_057814.1, from coordinate 103,515,505 downwards.
CGACCACTTTAGCTGATTTCAGTTTGCTGATTTTTAGTTTTGTGGTCAGTAGATTTTCTGGCCGTTGAATTGTGCTTTAAGATTTATGTAGTTTTTCTTTTTTTGCCATGGTCGTATTGTGCTGTTTGGATTCGACTGACATCTATTTTGGGTCAGTAGATCTCATTCTTGAGCTGGATTTTGGTGTGTGCATACTTTTCTCCATGGGCTTGCTTTTGTTTTCTGCATGTGTAAGCTTTTATTTTTCTATTTTTCAGTTGAGTTTTTTTTCTTTACATGTATTTCCGGATGTTGAGTGTGTGTAAATGTATTCATACAAGTACTACATGTACGTCGGATTCCTTTCCAACCTCACGCACGTACCTAGAGCCAGGGCTCCGCCTCCTCTTCCTCCTCCAAGAAAAAAAGTTAGGGTTCGTGCCTCTCGCCAGCTCCGGCGCAGATCCGCCTCGTCTCCGGTGGCCCTAGGGCCATGGAGGCGCGGTGGATCCTGGCAAGGGCCGGCGGGAGGGCTCAGTTTTTAGTCGTTTTTTTCAATCTTGTTAGGGTTTGTGTCCTACTCAGGAAGGCGAGACGGCGGCGGCTCCCTGAAGATGGAATAAAGGTCTCCCCTCCTAGCCCCCGTTCCGGCGGTGCGTCTAGCATCGTTGGTGGGCGTGTGGAGGTGTGTCTCCGGCAGATCTATCTTTGATAGATTTGCTCGGATCTCATCGTTGTTCGTCTACGTTCGTGTGTCTTCGGTTTGGATCCTTCCGATCTACGTTATTTTTCATCGGCGGCGGTTGCTGTTTTGGGGTGCTGGTCCTATGGGGCCTTAGCACGACGACTTCCCGGCTGTCTACTACAATAAGTTATGCCCGGCTCCGGTGATGGAGGGGCGATGACGGCGGCGCGCCTTCGGCTCGCTTCGGTGCTTGTAGTCGTCGCTAGGTAGTCTACGAATCTGGATGTAATTTTTATTTCTGGTATTCATTGTACTGCCATGATTGAAGATGAATAGATTGGAAGTTTTTCCGCAAAAAAAAAGTACAACATGTACAAATTACATTATTGTATGGAAACTTCACTCTTATATATTTATTCTACATATTATAAAAAGTGCATTTTTGTGCTAATTGTGTGATTTTTTTTTCATTTTCTTTATTCTTTTAAGGGTAATACCAATGCTAATTGTTTTGTGCTATTTTTTTGCTAATTAAATACATTTGTCTATTATTATGTGTATGTATGCACGAAAGTACTATACAATATGTGTGTAAATTCTACTAGACTGCTAAAGTTGCATTATTATAAGTGTATTCGCTACATATTATGAAAAGTGCAATTTCACTATAAAGTTGTGTGCAAGTTTTTCTTTATTTTTCTTTCTTCTTAAGAGTAATACCAATGTCACTAATTTACTCTCTCTTATAAAACTTTATTTGTTTTATTATATTTAGTAAGTATACATGCAAGTTTGATACACCATGTGTGTAAATTATGGTAGAGAGCAAAAATTGCACTGTATATGCTTATTTTTTGCATATTTACAAAAGTGCAAATTCAGGGCATACTTGTGTGCTAGTTATTTTTTTATTTTCTTTCTTCTTAAAGGGTTTCATTTTCCCCTAGAAAACTTCATTACTTTGTTTTTGTTTTTGTTTTTATATTTTCTTTCTTCTTAAAGGATTTTATTCTTACATCGAAAACTTCATTAGTTTGTTTTAGTATTTTCTTTTCTTAAAGGGTTTCATTCTTCCATAGAAAACTTCATTATTTTGTTTTTGTTTCAGTATTTCTTTCCTTTCTTCTTAAAGGGTTTCATTCTTCCATAGAAAACTTCATTATTTTGTTTTTGTTTTTTGTTTTTCTTTTGTTTCTTCTTAAAGGGAATCATTTTACCTTAGAAAGCTTCATTGTTTTGTTTTTATTTTTTTATTTTCTTTCTTCTTAAAGGGTTTCAATCTTCCCTAGAAAATTTCATTATATAGTTTTTGATTTTTATTTTCTTTCTACTTAAAGGGTTTTATTCTTCCCTAGATAAATTCATTATTTGTTTTCATTTTCCTTTCTAACGGTAATACCAATATTGTTCCACTATTATATGGTTATTATTTCGTATTATAAAAAACACTATTTTTTTTAAAATGTGTGCAATTTTTTTCATTTTTTTTATTTTCATCATGTTCTCTTAAGAGGTAATACAAACACCAATAATTCATTCATTTTTAGACAACTTCATTTTTTCTGTATATATGTATACACGCAAATACTATACAATATGTGTGTCAATAAAAATTTATCTGTAAATTGTCTGCAAGTTTTTCATTATTTATTTTAGCTTTGTTTTCATTTTCTTCCTTATAAAACTTATAGTTTGATTTTGTTTTATTTTTTATTTCATTTTCTTTCTTCTTTAAGGATAATTCAATGCCACTAACCCATTCCTTGTTAAAAAACTTTTTTCGTCGCAAAATTCCACTAACCCATTCTTTAAGGATAATTCAATGCCACTAACCCATTCCTTGTTTTCATTTTCTTCCTTATAAACCTTATATGCTTATTCTTGCATATTATAAAAAGTGCAATTTCTATGTATTGTTGTCATTATGTGTTTTTATTTGTTTCATTTTATTTCTTCTTAAAGGGTAATGCCAATGCCACTAATTCATTCTCCCTTAGAACACTACATTTTTATTTAGTTTTATTGTATTTGCTTCTGCTTTAATGGTAGTAATAACTCCACAAATTCATTCCTTCTTATGAAACTTTCTTTTTGTGGAAATTCCACTATTATAAGCTTATTTTTGCATATCATAAAAAATTGCAATATGTGTTGTGTGCAACTTCGTTCATTATTTGTTTAGTGTGTCTGGTTTTCTTCTTCTTAAAGGGTAATACCAATGTGACTAGTTCATTCTCCCTTAGAAAACTTTATATTTTGATTTTCTTTTAGTTTTTATTTCATTTCTAGCCTTCTAAAAGGGTAATACCTATGCCACTAATTCATTCTCCCTTAGAAAACTTCATTATTTTGATTTGGCTTAAGTTTTTATTTCATTTTCCTTCTTCTTTAAGAGAAAATACCGATGCAACCAAGTCATTCCCTCTTAGGAACCTTTTTTTTTTGTGAAAGTTCCACTATTATACGTTTATTCTTGCATATTATAAAAGATCGCAATTCATTTGTAAAATGTGTGGAATTTTTTTCCATATTATTTTATCTTCATTTTATTTCTTCTTAAAAGGTAATACTAATGTCACTAATTCATTATTCCTTAGAAATCTTCATATTTTGATTTTGTTAGATTTTTTATTTCATTTTTTCCTTCTTGAAGGACAATACCAGTGATCTTAGTTTATTCCTCCTTATAAAAAAAATCTTGCAGAACTACACTACTATATGCCTAGTATTATTAAAAACACAATTTATTTGTAAATTATGTGCAATTTCTGTCATTATTTTGTTATTTTAGTTTTCATTTCATTTTATTTAGTTTTAGTTTTATTTTAGTACAATAGTATAGGACAGTCAAAACCTGGTGTGTGGCCTTCTGTCCAAGGCCCGACTTTGTTCTGATCCAAAAGGAGTAATCTATCATGAGATCAAAACTTTCAAAAGGAGTAATCTGACTGTTAGTCGCTCCCGTGATCGACCCTCCCCCAACTTGGAAATACTGCTTGCGGCATACAAGCATACGTGTAATTCGACCCGAGTCTCCTACGGATCGAGTTCATTGGTAGTTTCGAAAATACTTGTCAGAGAAATGGAGAAAAATGGATGTACGTAAAACTAAGTATGTCTAGATACATTCATTTTTTATTCTCAAAAGGAAAAAAAAGATACATCCATTTCTTTGATAAGACGGAGGGAGTATAACGCAAGTTTTTCTTACATGCGTCTTATATACCTAAATAGTTCATCACCACTACCTCAATTATCTTAACATGCACACATGCCACCTCATCAAAAGCCCACCACAACATGCATCAGAAAAGGTTTTCCATTATTAATTGATTCAATGCACACGTCTCACCTCAACACACATGCCACCTCATCGAAGGTCTGCTCAACATGCATGGGATTTTTTCCCATTATATTATGCCACTTATATTCAAAATATTTTTTGATTACACAATAATCAAATATAGTATATAATACATATTTTTAGTTTTAGTTCGTATATTATTAATTCAATTATAATATGTATTTTTAGTTTTAAGTTCATATATTATTAATTCAATTATTCATTTTTCATACATTCAAATCGCAATCGCTTCCCGCACCAACGGGCGATGTCTTCTCTAGTTTTCGTAAATCCATGTTTGATTCTCATAACTTCTATTTTTTTGGCAAATTTTTCTACAACGGACATAAGTTCAAATAAAAATAAAGGATTCCCACAAATCAGTTGTTAGATTTATAACCATGGGAAATCAGATTTTTTTTAATAATAAATTATGTTGGCAAAAACCTGAGGATGACCAGATTTGCCATGTTTGTTGAAGGAAGTTGCATGCTCCCAACAATGTAATTTTCCATAAAAACGTCATATTTGCCATGGTTAAAAATCCGACGCCAGATTTTTAACATTACAAAAATAATATGGAGCTTTCATGGTTCCAAACCCTAGACCTGCATGTTCAGAGTAGATCAAAGTTTTGATCTTCGGTTTGCGTTCTCTTTTCGCCCCTGGCCTAGATGGCTGAATTTTGGCCATTTCAAATATTTCAGCAAAATATTGGAAAAATTGCTAAAAACAAGTTCTGAGTTTTTGAATGAAATTTGACCAAATTTGGCTGAAATTTGAACAAAATTCGAAATCAAATAGAGCATAAATATATCATCCCAACAAACCTCAGGACTAATCATATAATCTTTAACAAATTAGCTTTAGGGATTAAAAAACTACATCGGTCCAACATAACCGTCACACATTAGTTCTAAACTTGACAGTACAACCTTAATGATGGCCTCCAACATAACCTTATTAGTCCAACCTCAATTCCAAACCATCACCGGGCAGTTCAAATTTTACATACTTCAGTACAACCAATAGACTTTAAAGGATTACACACAGAAACAACAACTCCAACAGACAACCATCAAAGCATCACATTGAAACAACGGCTCCAAAAGAAAACCATTAAAGCATGGACATAGGGAGGTATTGTTCCATTGAAAAAGCTCCAAGCTTCTAGGTTCCAACTAGCATGAAGCTCCAAGCTCCAACTAGCATCGGAACAACTAGGTATCACTTAAAGATAAATATTGAACGCAGTGTGCATAAGCGCAAACTAGAGTTTCCCAACTCACCTCGTTTTAAAACAATATATATACTTCAATGCTTAGAATTGTGTCTAGTATGTGTTTACGACTTAAAACAATATTATACTACAAGATTTCTTATCTAGTTTAAAACTAAATTTTTTGGACATATTAATATCAAAGCAAACTTTCATAAAGAAAGGAAACATGCAAAAAATAAAATGAAAGGGCTTGAGTTAGATCAGATTGCTTGAGAAAGGGTTTGCATATGTTGGATTACTAGAGATATAGTTTTGAGTTTGGGAAAGCATATAGTTTTTGATTTCTCCATACTATTTTACCAACAGGAGGGGGCAAAGGAGGTCCTATCTTGTTTATGTTAGTCCAACGGTGTATATGGACTTGTGATATGGGACTAGAAACTTAGTTACTTTCCTTTTTACTTAGCCAAATGAGGCCTTAATGCATATAGAGTAGCAGAACAAACAACTACTTAAACAATAAACTAATGTACAACAAGCTAGTTAAAGAACAACCCCTTAGAACATATATAACAAGCTCTAATTAACCTATGAACTAGCAGATCCAAGTAACTAGAATTTTCTAAGTTATCATCATGAATCATAAACATCAAACAGAAGAGACTTACAAGAAGATTTTGTTAATTATATTATTTTCTTTTCACGGAAAGAACATGGTAGAGGCTGTTGACGTCCTTGGTCTTCTTAACTAGCCGTCCAGATCTATGGGTCTCCAAATTGCCATCGCTTGGTGGTGTCTCCTTTTCCACTTGAATTTGTGTCTCCTTTAACACTTGCATTTCGCATGTTGTTGATCTTGCATTAATGGATCATCTTCATCATCCTCACACACCCCATCATTATCCTCACTCTCATTATAAACATTTTCATTCTCTTCGTCATCATCCTCACTTTCAGTGTTTACATACTCATTCTCTTCATCACCATCCTATTTCTTTTCTTTCTATTACCCTTTGTACCAACATAGGAAGCTTTGCTGCTTGAGTTGAGACGCCTTATTTTCTCAATAATAACACGAGCAACATCAGCTCCATCCATGATTGGATTCTCTTCATCCTCATTCAACCACTCCATTATTGGGTTTGTTTCATTAAACATTATTGTATCCATTAGCAATGCACTTGGATCAATTTATTTATCTATATCTTCTGTGATGTGTAATCTTTTTTGAATGCAGTGGACCAGAACCTACCAGAAAAACTATTACAGATATGGCGATCCAAGCACAATTTTGGGAACGTCTATATCTCACTTTGTGCGAACTAGGATGCTAACCCACGTTCAGGTCAACGGGCTTGCCCATTATCCTATCTGATTGCACGTATTTTGTGCAGCCTACGCACAATTCGATGGTTCCCTAGAGAAGACATACAACTTGCTGTTTCTTTTACCTTTTTGTTTTTCTCTTCATATTCATATATATATATATATATATATATATATATATATATATATATATATATATATATATCTGAAAAAATTATTTCATACCTTAGTAAAATAGTCATTTTGTATTAAAATATATTCATCAGGGTATTACAAAATTTTCTAAGTATAGCTAGAAAATTGTCCACAGTGCACCGAAACAATTCATCGTGTATTCAAAACGTTCATCATGTATTTAAAAAATGTACATCATGTATTAAAAATTGTGCATCATGTAACGAAAATATTCATCATGTATTTAAAAATATACATCATGTATTTCGAAAAATATTCACCGTGAAATCCAAAACTGTTCAAAAAATACACATTGTGTAATCCAAAAATGGTCATCATGTATTCAAAAGTTGTCCAACGTGTGTCGTGTGTATAAAAAGTGTTCATGGTGTATTGAAATATTCACCGTGTATCTAGAAAATGCTAAGTGTCTATTAAAAAATGTAACTGTGTATTTAAAAATGCTGATCATGTAATAAAAAAATTTATCATTGCATATTAAAATGTCATTGTGGATCCAGTAAATGATCAGCACGTATTGAAAAAAATTCATCATGTATTAAAAAGGGTTTATCTACTTAAAAAGGTGTTCATCATATATAAAAGAATGTTCACGTATTTTCAAATGAAATTATATTTTTCTAAGAAAGAAACATTAAGGAAAATTCAAAAATTCAAAAATGAAACCAATAACTGAAAATAGTAAAAGGAGATTGAAATGCAAACAATGAAAAGCACAAGAAAATGTTCTTGTAATTTTAGAAAGTATTTACCATTTTCTATTAGTTCATGTAACTGAAAAATCTCACATTTTAAAAATGTGTTAATGTATTTAGTCAAAAAATTGTTACATGTTTTTAAAAATTAGAAAAAGAAAAATGGAGAAGGAAAATGTAAATGAAACAAAACCAAGAAATGTAGAATAAAAGTGTAAAAACCCGAAGAAACCCTTCCCTACCGTAAGAAAACTAATCCCTGAAAAAATCCAATGGAGAAAACGGTGCCAAACCCTACCTCAGGCAAAGGGTATATCCTATTTGAGTACATATCTGATGGAAACCATATATTCAGTGAAAGCATGGAAACCTGATTCTGTGCCGTTGGATGAGGAGTGTACGATGTGAGATGAGAAGATGGACGAATTGCAAAAAGAACCCCGTAACCTTCCTGTACCTCGGGACAGCATCCCTATGGAAGACTAGATGAGCCATCCCGTGCCTTTCCCCATGGAGCTATCCTGATTCAGTTTTCCTCATCAATAACTAGGGTTAGGAGATGGTGGCTTCGCCCAGCACGACGCACTCGTTCTGCACAGGACCGACGGCCGGCGGCCGCAGCTAATTCCTTCTCTCCTCTTCGGCGGCTGGCCCACCGCGCCAACCCAGCACGACGCCCTCGTTCCGCGCAGGGCGGGCGACCGGCGACCGGCGCCGATAATTCTTCTGCGGCCTTCTCTCCTCTCCGACGGCTGGCCCTACGCGCCAATACTCCTCTGAGCATTCCCCACCGGATTGGTATTGGATCTAGGTCTGAAGGTATTAAGATTTCTATTACATTGTTCGCTATTGCCTGGTCAAACATCACCCGTTTGCTTACGGAACTTGTGTGCCAATCGGTCTTAAAATACTGTAATCACAGGATGATGGTTCGCTACCGGGACAGAGTTGTGCCAGTTTTCACATTTCCAAAATGGGGCCTAAATACTGAGGCGGCTAGAGGGGATCTTGGTTAGGGCCTGTCAGGTTTGCAGATGTAGTTGGTATGCGGACCACAAATTCAATGGCTGCAACTGCTGATTGCCCCTAAGTCTAGGGTCCAGATTTTGGTCTTCAAGAAGTTGGTAAAGTCTAATTCATTTGGTAAATAAGTTTTATATTAATGCAGCAACAGGGAGATCCTATCATTTTAATTTGACAATACTGAATACTGTACACCATAATGGTGGTTGTAGGCATATTTATTAGTGTAGAGTTGTTAAATTAAGGAAACCATTACTTCTTGTAGACTTGTGTGTAGTACGATGGGAACAAGAAATGAGTTGAAATTGTTTGAGCATAGCAAAATTGTAGAAATGATTTTAGCCGTCAGTTTTAATTTGCAATTGATTGGTGAAGTGAGCTGATATTAGGTACTGATAACACTTGAATGTTCTTTCTAACAGTTTACTCTATTCTATCCTATTCCGGAAGGCACATATTGACTGGCTCCTATGAGAATGTGCTTTCCACTTACAAATTGTATATCTTCTCTTTGTGCAGTAACTATGGAATGCCACAGTAAAGTGAGCAAGGCTCCACCTTTGGCTATTTGCGATGCCCAGTCCGATGCAGAATCAGCCATCCACACTAGACCAAGTCCAGAAATTGTATTGACCACACCACACAAAAAATGTGTAGTGCACCTTTCTGTGTAAGTGCTTTGTATAACTATTAACTTAAAAAAAACAAATGGACTTTATTCAACGAAAATAACAGATACATCGTTTGTGAGGAATGGTACAATCTCAAACATAGGCTTCTCAAACCAATCAATGGTAGAAGAAATCTAGCCAACCTAGCAAGCTCGTGCGCAACCTTATTGGCTTCCCTATTACAATGTTCAAACCTAGAGGTAGGAAAATCACACGCCAAAAAATAGCAATCATCAAAGATTGCCGTCGCCGCTCCTGCTGACCGTCCGCCGTTATTCATCGTTTCAATAACCTCCAAATTATCAGAATTAATAACTAGGCGATTGCAACCCGCACGTTGTGGTAGTGAAAGACCAAATCTGAGAGCCCAAGCTTCCGCTGTTAGAGCATCGATGCAATGATCAATTTTCCAAGTACCCCCTGCAATAAACTTCCCTTTGTCGTTCCTCAGGACAGCCCCCGCCGTACCTTTAAGAAGATCATGATCAAAAGAAGCGTCAACATTAAGTTTCACAAAACCCACCGGGGGACGAATCCAACCCCCTCTTTTCATAGAAGCCCTTGGACTGGAAGCAACAACATAATTAGTCGTAAGAGCTTGTATCCCCATTGAAATCTGTTTTGCATCTTGAATTCTCTCCTTGTGCACTAATTTACGTCTTTCCCACCATAAATACCAAGACGTAATGGCAATCATCTCCCGAGTATTCTGGAACCCCATAATAGATAAATCTTGGTCAAGCATGAGCAACAAAAACTCAAGGACCGCCTCTCCAGCACGATCAACTTCACAAGCTTGAGCAATGATCTCGTCTAATCCAAGCCTTCTCCAGACCTCTTTTGCCTTCTGGCACTGAAACAACATATCTTTGTGTCTTCTAAACCAGAAGCACAACAAGGGCATAAAGGTGAAACTTTCATGTGTCTATTAGCAAGCGTAACACGACATGGAAGAGTACCATGCAGCGTCCGCCAAATAAAAAAATTCACCTTCGCTGGACAAGATAACTTCCAAATCTTACACCAAATTGGATTAAAGTTTGTTCGACCCATTCCATTAGTACGACGAAGTTTCCTTCCATGTTGATAATCCCACTCAACAAAATATGCAGATCGAACAGAAAAAATCCCACTCTTTGTATGACTCCAGGCAACAAAATCTAACATATCAAACTAAGGCAGAGGGATAGCAAGGACCCGCTGTAAATCAACAGGCCACAAGGTCTGTCTGATGAGATCCTCATCCCACCTGTTCGAAGAGGGGTCAATGAGATGAGACACTTTTGATAAAAAAATGTTGTCCCTTTGGAGTGATGACTTTCCTGTTAGCACAGTTAGGGATCCAAGCATCTTCCCAAATGTCAATTTTCTGACCATTTCCAACACGCCAAATATAGCCATGTTTTAAGGTATTAACCCCCGCCATAATACTTTGCCATGTGAAGGATGATCCCTTTTTTAACTTTGCGTTCAATAAATCTCCATCAGGAAAATACTTAGCTCACAAAATGGTGGCACACAAGGAATCTGGGTTCTCAAGGAGACGCCAAGCTTGTTTAGCCAACATCGCCAAATTAAAACAATGAATGTCACGAAAACCCATTCCACCTTGGCTTTTCGGGACACACATTTTCCACCACGCCATCCAATGCATCCTTCTCTGGTTGTCGTCATCACCCCACCAAAAATGTGACATCTTGTCAGTTATTCCTTTACAATTTTTTTTAGGAATTTTAAAGACCGACATAGCATAAGTTGGGATAGCTTGAACAACAGACTTGAGAAGAACTTCCTTGCCTCCAGTGGATAAGAGTTTTTCTTTCCATCCGCTAATTCTCATAACAATGCGATCAATCAGATATTGGAAACAATCAGTCTTATCTAACCCCACATGCGCAGGCAGGCCCAGATACTTATCATTGAGAGCTTCGATCATGATAAAATTGAGCAAATTTTTTCTCTAATGTCCCCACTCGTATTTGGGCGAAAAAATATGCTAGATTTTTCAACGCTCACCATTTGTCCAGACGCAGCACAATATAAGTCCAAAATTGATTTAAGTGTCTCCGCATTTTGTTGATTAGCTTTCATGAGGATTAATGAGTCATCCGCAAAAAGGAGATTTGTGATAGTAGGGGCCTCTCTACAAACCTTGACTCCTGAAATATTCCCAATCTCCTCCGCATGCGCCAAGAGAGTAGTAAGGCCCTCCGTGCATAATAAGAAAAGGTAGGGAGATAATGGATCACCTTGTCTTAAGCCCCTAGTAGGCTTGAAACTTTCAGTTTCTTCATCATTAATCCATACCCTATACCCAGTAGAGACACATTTCATAATAAGATTTACCCATCTCTCCTGGAAACCGAGTTTCAACATAATTCCCTTCAAAAAAGGCCATTCGACTCGATCGTAAGCTTTGTGCATATCAAGCTTGATAGCGCATAAACCCTCTTTTCCCACCCTCTTATTTTTAATAGTATGAAAGCTCTCATAAGCCACTAAAACATTGTCTGTAATCAATCTACCAGGCACAAAAGCACTTTGGGTTGGGCTGATAATATCAGGTAGTAAAACCTTCAAACGTGCTGACAACATTTTGGAGATAATTTTGTATACCACATTGCAAAGACTGATAGGTCTAAACTGGGTTACCTTTTCGGGTGAGTTGACCTTGGGAATCAACACAATCGCAATATCATTCCAACCCGGTGGAATTGTACAAGTATTCACTGCTTTCAAGACCTCATCCACCAAATCATCCCCTAGCATGGGCCAAAATCTTTTATAAAAAATAGCATGAAGACCATCTGGCCCCGGAGCCTTTAAATCGCCAATATCAAAAAGAGCCTTACAAACATCATCAGCAGTATATGGGGCGAGCAGAGCACTATTCATCTCAGTAGTCACTCTACTCCGGACAAGAGACAAAACTTCCTGATTTGGGTATAAAACCTCCGATGTAAAAAGATTGGAGAAATAACCCATAATATGTTCCTTCAGATCATTTCCTTGTTTCCAAACCCTAGTATCATCCAGAAGTCTTCTAATATTGTTCCTTTTTTTCCTGGCCGTTGCAGCGTTATGAAAAAAAGAAGTATTACGGTCCCCATGTAGCAGCCAGTTCGCTCGACCTCTCTGTAACCAAAAAATTTCCTCTTGGTCCAAAAGATTTTCAATGAGTACTAGAATTTCCTTTTGCCTTGAGCGGGACTCACCACTAATAGGACCACGTTTCAGCCTCTCTAGTTCTTTTTTTAACTTATTTATTCTTCTCTTTGGTCCTTTCAAAGTAATTCTGTCCCAAGAATGTAAATCATCATGCACCGCTCTAGTCCGTGCTGCGAGAGAGGGACCAATACCCGCCAACTTTGCTTTTTCCCAAGCAGTCTTCACAATCTCCTCAACAGTATCTTCTTTCAGCCATTTTGCTTCAAATTGTCTCACACGACCATTCCGACGATTAATCAAGTTACTATCAAAATAATCTGTATCAAGAATTAACGGATGATGGTCTGAGTGTACATGTTCCCCATTAATAATCGCCGCACGCGGAAATTTGTTTGCCCATTCTATATTACATACAGCTCGATCAAGCCTTTCACGGATGTCCCCCCTTCTCCAAGTGAATGGATCACCAACAGAGCCCATATCCTCCAGGTTACAATCACTCAAACACTTACGGAATTCCTGCATCATTTCATTTGGTCTAGCATTGCCACCTTCTTTTTCGCTAGAGTAGATAATTTCATTAAAATCTCCAATGACTACCCAAGGATAATCAGCAAGGGAATGCAGTTGGCGAAGATCTGCCCAAGATAAATATTTTTCATTCCATGCCGGATAACCATAGAAACCCGTAAAGCGCCAATTTACAGAATTATCATTCATAAATACAACATCAATAAAATGGGAAGACAAATAGTTCAACTCGACTTTATTCTCTTTTTGATAAAAAAGTACAAGACCACCAGACTTGCCATCACTCTCATCTAAAAACATGGAACTAAAACCTAATATACAACGTAGCTCGTCAGCTTTACTTTTATTCAAATGCGACTCGGAAAGAAAAATCAACTCCGCACAATTACGACCTTGGAGCTCCCGGAGCTCTCGAACTGCCATGGAAGACAACATTCCACGGCAGTTCCAACTAATTGCTCTCATTTCTCCTGGCGGTCCTCCAGAGCGGAGGCCGCCAAATCAGTGCCCACAACATCGTCCTCTCCAATTGACTCCTTCCTTTGCTGTGTATAAACCTCCTCCTCCTCTTTTTCCTTCACTACATGCGTAATAATCCCATCCACATACCTCCTAGTTTCAACTCTACCCATACAAACTCTCTTTGAGGAAACACTCGTCTCACCGTACAATAGACGTTCATAGCTATCCATCTCTCTCTCAAAAGAAAAATTTAAATCACTACCCGTTTGTGGGGCATCAAAAGGGTTACTCCTCTTTTTCCCTATGATTTGAGTTCTATCACTCTCTGACTTCTCCTTTCCTCCCTTCTTTCTATCCTTTCTCTCTTTCTTCTTTTCCTGACCCTGCATGGTAATTTAATCAGCAGCAAAAGTAAATACTCCCGTATCATTGGCCGTGTTCTGGTCAGCCAGCCTTGCCGCAACTGCCCCTGAGAGTGCCTCCAGTACGCCTGGCTTGAACAACAACATGTCCTGCAGATTTTTTGCGCCAGCCGCAGCATCAGAATTAGAAGTAGCAACCGGCAGGATGAGCCCCTGGTTCCCTCGGATTGCCGCGTCGAACATGCTGCCGTTAGCATGCACCAGAGCCGGCGATGGAGTAGACATCCCCACTCGGTGCTCGAGCACATGGCCCTCCTAGCCGTGCTTAGCACCAATGGAAGAGCCGCCCCCCCCCCCCGCCTCCTTTCCCTGGCCCGCCTGGCCAGAGAGAGCAGAGGGCCTCGGAAGAGTTTGCTGGTCCTCCTGACCAGAACCAGCGCCTGGGTGGAGCGGTGTTGGAGCCCCATACACCCGGCCCTCCTGGCCGAGCGTGACGCCCTCCTGGGTTGGCCCACCAAACGCCGCAGCGGCAAGCGCCGTTGTCGTCGTAGTGAGCATATCCGTGACCGTGAGGTTAGCCACGGCTTTGGTCACCTTGACCACACTCTTTTCCGCAGCTCTAGAGTAGTTGTTGCTGTTGGAGCCGGTGAACAAAAGTGTTCTTTTACTTGCCCCTGTTCCCTTCCAATATGCCTCTACACTAAGATTCTTTGGAAAAGAAACAACCCTTTTATCCTTAGGTATACTACAATAGCGCTCTAAGGTATGTCCTATAATCCCACAGCACTCACAGTACAAAGGAAGTTTCTCATATCTAACATCATACTTAACACTCTCATAACTACCCAAAGGAGTGAATTCTACTCTTGTCTTAAGAGGTTCATGCAGAGGGATTTCCATCCTTATACGCAGATATTTCTCTACAATTAAGTGATCTCTATGGGAAACAGCAATCACATCCCCAATTTGTTCTCTTAAAGTCCAGCCCATGCGCTCAGTTTTGAGTTCAAAATCTAGATCACGAACCTGCACCCATATTGGCATTACGCCAAGGTCAACCTCTGCTGGGTTTCCCTTGCCGTCGAACTCGGCGAAGATGACTCCATCACGCTTATGGTGCCATGGCTGGGCCTTCAAAATGAACCGCCGGTCCTCCTCGGCGGAAAAGTTCAGGACGAACCTCCCGTCCTTGCTGGCCACATAACTATTAACTAACATGTACTACATGCTTATAATTTCTTATATTCCAACATGTTAAACCCGTTGCGATTTTTCCTACTGCTTGACCAATTAAACTTTTTTGTTTCAGGTTGGTTGGTGGCCCTACGGACTTCTGCAAGTTATTAGGACTAATAGTATTGCATTGGTATGTTCTTGGCTATTGGCGCCGGACTTCTGCAAGTTATTAGGTAGTGTACTGGAGCTATGTGCTCAACGACTGATTTATAAAGGTGTAGGTTTTCCATCACTGTTAATGATGTGTCTATTTTGTAACTGTGTGTTGGAGTGAGGCATTATTTCAAGTGACTGAATCAGATTGATGCTTTACTTAAATCTATTCTAGGCAAAGGTTTCAATTACTGGAATGTGCTATGTGAAGTGTAGGTGTTCTTGAACTGGGCAATGATTTTGGTCATTGATTTGGGCAATGGTTGTAGCTATTCTACTGTACGTTTGTGTTCTACTTAAATTTGCAAGGAACTGGGCATACTTCAATATTTTGGGCAGAATTCTGTTGGACATGGTTCTAATTATACTAGCACATGATTTACAAATTTCTGTCTTAGTTCAGTTTTTGTTGTGGTCTGTCGAATGGAGCTAGCTGTGACATGGGGCCCATACCTGATAAGCACAGCCGCAGCCAACACAAATACATGGGGACATGTGACGAGGAAGTTAGTTGTAATACTTGTAAACATTAGGGGGTTGTGTGTAGAATAGCATTGCTTGGAGTGGGTGTTTTTCTGCAAAACTGCATGCAGCAGTTATGGATGAATCTAGTCCATACATATAAAATCCAACAGCCTGTGCTAAAGTTTCCATGCTTTCACTGAATATGGGGTTTTCACCTGATATTGTCTCTATCCTATTTGGCGGGGGTCATCCTCCTTTTCTAAAAAATGCACTATATTTGGCTGTATAAGCGCCAAATAGGATAGAGACAATATCAAGTGAAAACCCCATATTCAGTGAAAGCATGGAAACTTTAGCACAGGCTGTTGGATCTTGTATGTATGGACTAGATTCATCCATACAGCCACTTTATTAATTATTCTCACAAGACCTTACAAAGTCATACAACAGTAAGACTAAAACCGCCGTCTAAGCAACAAAAGTCGCTACACCTATCCAGTTGATGAAGCGGCGCAGATAGCCTGGGCCTAATACCAAACAGACATCGCAGCCAAGCCTAACATCTAAGACCTGAGACCCCAACCTAGCCACTTGCCGGGTCTGGGGCACACACTGGTCCGACGTGCTCTCAAAGGCCGCCGCCGCCAACTGCCACCGCTCCATCTTCAGAACTGTATTGATGCATCAACCTTGCTCGGTCTAGCTATCGTCGACGCCACCACGGCGTCCAACGGCACCTCCTCCCTGCGCGCAAACAGCTGAGCACGTCGCGGTCGCCACTGATACACCTCAGCGCCATGCTGCCAAGTACCATCAGCCGACACAGCTTGAAGTCCTTGAAAGATTTGTCGTGCATAACACCTGCCGACCAGGCATGACAAAGCGTAGCACCTGTCGGTAAGGTATGACTTGACATCTCCATCGAAGCTCCGTGCAATACGGAGCCGCTCCACCTCCTGCCTCTGACTAGCAGCGCTGCTCCACAAACGATGCTCCCATGAGAGGAACAACACCACAGTGCCGCCATCGTCTGATCTGGAACACCAGATCCTAGGGTTTCCCCCGGACCAGCACGAGTGGGTCGACAGTAGTTACACGACGATGCCTTCATCAAGGTAACGGCGTAGAACGCCGCCATCGCCTGCCGTCGGCTCGGTTTTCACCGGCAACCATGTCTCCCCAACTCGCAGCCGGGACTAGATGATGGATCTCGAGATCCGATCACCAAGCTTCTGGCCGGCCACCGCCGACGAAGAAGATGACCACCACCACTGGCTACACCGGCCAGAACAGATCTGCCATGGGTGCCGCCAAGCAGTCCACCAGGCCCTCGACGGCGCCACCGATCTAAAGCCAGATGACATGTCGCCGAAGACCGTATCGCGCCGCCGCCCGATCCAGGCCAACCGCCGCCCGTGGCCTGAGGCAGGGCCGACCGCCGCCGCCGTCAAAGCCAACGCCGTCGCTTCTAGATCGGCCGCACCTCCACGCATGTTGGGGCCCCGCCACCCCTAAGACGCGGGAGGGAGGAAGAGCCCCCGCCACCGCCGTCGGCCTCCGGGCGCAAGCCGGCGGCGGTGGGAGGAGGGGAGGAGGATGGGCTAGGCCGGGCGGCGGCTAGGGTTGGGGAGCCCCCGAGTCGCCCGAGCGGGGGGGCGACGCGGGGGGGAGCGGGCACCATCCAGTTGCTTCTTCAAAAAATATAGTGCATGAATTGATAAAATCTCAAAGACAAGTATTGTGGGTAGTCTAGTCGTTTCAAACCTTGGTATGTGTGCAAGACAAAGTATTGCGCAGTTTTTGATTGAATGGGTTCTTTTTTCGTAGTTTGCCACTAGCATTTTGGACGTTTCTGATTATTTTACGGTAACAAATTTAATCTTTGCATCATGGTAGCGCTTGACCCTAGCTAGTCATGATATACTCAGGTTTCAAGTTTGTTTGCACATGAGGCCTAGTGTACTCTTCTAAAAAAAGGGGCCTAGTGTACCCGAAGGGATGAACGATGCATGTGGCAGACTGGTAGTTTCTTGTCCGCTTCTTCTTAATTTGAATGACCAGTTGCTAAACCGAGGTCAAGTCCTCTAAGTTCAAGAAGAGATATTTAGAGTTGAGCAAGCAGCCCAAGTGGAGGCTTAATCAAAGTGTTTTCTACGTCGATCGGGGCCTATACAAAGTTGGTAAGCCGTGCCTGTTAGCTCGATCGATATCAAAGCTCGAGGAAGACCTCAGTTAATCTGCAAAGACACAATCACACAGGTCAGTCAGTTACAATAGTGTGTCTGGCGACCTGGGGTAGGGTCATCATGGCAACACAGAAGCTAGCCATCGCCATGGCCATCTCCGCCGCGGGCCTGGCCGCCGTGCTCGCCCAGAACTCCCCGGAGGACTACGTCAGGCTCCACAACGCCGCTCGCGGGGCGGCCGGCGCAAGACCGGTGGCGTGGGACGACGAGGTGGCGCGGGAAGCGGGGAAGCGCACTGAGCGCGGCTGTGGGCTACGTAGCCCGGACGGCTCCGGCTACGACGACGGACCCCGCCACCACAGGTATGGCGAGAATCTGTTCCGTGGCCCGCCCGAGAAGGCGTGGAACGCGGGCGACGCGTTGGATGCGTGGACGGCACCGGCGGCGAGAGAGTACGTTCAGGTCGTGTGGCCGGAGTCGACAAAGATCGGCTGCGCCCGTGCCGTCTGCAACGACGGTCGCGGCGTCTTCATAAGTTGCAACTACGAGCCCGCTGGTAATGAACTAATCCGTGCAGAAATTGTCTACACATACTAGCTTTTCTTTTGTGTGGATGCATGTCGACGACAATCGTAAAGTGAGCCTCAGCAACACGTTGCTCATTTGAGTTTAGTCACTTTGCGTATCATTTGAAGACATATGCTTCCATGTAAACCAGTTTTTCTTTTGTGAAAATTTCATGTAAACTTGTTACTCCCTCGGACTAAAGTTGTACTAAAGCTGCAACAAAGTAATATGGATCGGGGAGAGTATAAAAAGTAAAGACAAAAAATGCAAAATGGCTTTTGGATAAAGGAAATTAACGTCTAGTTTTTTGTTTGTTTGAGAAAACCTCACCACTAGGGCAGAGGGTCCTGTAGTTCATTAATAAGAAGAACGCAGATGGTTCAGTTTATAAGGAAAACCAGATAAAAAACCCTAACATTCTTAATTAATCAGGAAAAACCAAATGAAAACCATAACATTAATGTCTAGCTTTAACAATACATGTTTTAGTAAGATTTTTTTGGAAACCCAGTTTTTGATAGTAATTCTGTTAGAGATAAAGTACGCACATACTCTTGTTTAGATGAGGAAACTGGTAAAACATGTTTGACCGATGCGTAAGAAATACGCTAAGCCTTTTCTATAGAAAAAAAAATCTAATCGGCGTTTTTCCAGAAGCTCCATTGTTTCAATTTTAGAAAAACTAATTTTTATTTAAGTTTTTTTCAATTGCCATGGCAGCTTTATTTTTACTCAAATAATGATACAACATCCAAAATAAGGCTATTGTCAAATTTTTAGTTAGTTACAACCTTAAATGTGTTTAGGAAAACTGATTTTAAACTTTGTATCCAAATAACCCCATTGTATAGAAGAAATCACACCAATCCATGTGTTTAGGCTGTTGTGACAAAAAAAACATATGTAACTGTGTGTGTGTGTGTTGGGGAGGGGGGGGGGGGGGGGGGGGGAGGGGGTCAACTGATAGCCCCTGGTCTAGGGTAGGTTGTAACCAAAACAACTGGAAAATTATCTGATTAATCATTTGAAACGAAATTGACACACATGCATGTCCCACATGCCCATTCATTGTAATGTGATAGTTTGAGCAATGTATCAAGTCCTCAAAAAGGATCATAGCAGTATGAATTAAATGGCATAACTCATGCATAACATACCCTATTACTAACTTGTGGCCCATATCAGTTAGCTCATGATATCATTTTCAAGTTGCTCCACCCAGAAACTAAAGTATCCCACATGCACGTTGCAGACATTTCTCAGAATTTTCAAGTTCAAGAAGCACATAAAAAATAAATATTGTGAATCCAAGTCCAAATTTCACATGAGTTGTGCGTTTTCTTGGCATGTTGGCAATGTGGCAATTGTGCTAACCAATTCCCTTATTGCTCTTTTGATACAGTGAATGAGAACTTGAGAAGGGCGGTCCTTCCTGCCATGTGTAGGTTCAACATCAGCCGTTGCTTCAACTGTACCATATGCTAGCTATTGCTGAATGTGTATTTGTATCACCGGCGCCGGCCAATGTACACTGAGAACCTATAATTTTCTTGTGCTGGTCTGTTTTCACCATCAATCCTCTGATTGACATTTGTGCTACAAGAATAGCTAAAGGTTTGTTGCTTCAATTCACGCAAAAAGTGAAAGATCTTTGTTTTAAGTTAAGTTCATGCTCAAGTGGTTACCTGGATCGATTGATGTAATAGCCGTTAGAATAAAAATATGTGCAAAATTGTTTCTCCCCGTGCTTCTTCCTCTCCAGCTGTCACGGCCGGTCTTTCAATAAAATATTTATTGAGAGACCAATCCCTTTTACGGACCAGTAAAAAACAATTCCTTCTCACTGACAGACAATATCTTGGTCACAGAAGACAAATATCAGGAGTACTGAATATAATACAAGTTGAGCGGAGACTGCTCAACAGTTTATTACATGCACGCCGATAAAACATAACGGCGGATATGGTGGCATTACTACTAACTCACGATAACAACGGTGGTGGAAATATCACAGCGGAGCGGGTGATATGACTCCTGAAGACTACAGCCCTTCGAGCGTCAGAGTGAAGCTCGAGGAGATTTATTGCGAGTGGCGGAAGCGTATATAATACAAGTGACCAAAATCCAAGATCGCACGGGGCTGACTGGGACTACTCTAGGCGTCGGACTCACTAGCAAACTCCTCATCCAAGAGATCGCCTTCGTCAACATCTGGCCAAAACAACAAGCCAGGTGAGTACTATGAAAGTACTCGCAAGACAGTTCGGACATAAGATATAACAAATGTAAGCATGATGCATATGCACAGGTCAACAAGTGCGCTCAGGCATAGAGATAAAACTGTACGGGGAATAAAAGAGAAGTCGGGCGGTAGTCCTCCCGAAATCCCAAAATAATATACTGGGTGCCAAACGAGGGTCTGAATGACTCCTCGAGAGGAAAATGCAAGAAATACAATGCCGCAGTCGGGCGTCAAGGCGACACCACATAAAGGGC
Source organism: Triticum aestivum (assembly GCF_018294505.1). Taxonomy (NCBI): domain Eukaryota; kingdom Viridiplantae; phylum Streptophyta; class Magnoliopsida; order Poales; family Poaceae; genus Triticum; species Triticum aestivum. The sequence continues at coordinate 103,494,740 of NC_057814.1, read as the reverse complement.
TTATAACAGGAAATAAAATACATACATGCCACAGTCGGACGTCTGAGCGACATCACATAAAGGGCTTATAACAGAAAATAAAAGACAAACATGCCACAGTCGGACGTCTGAGCGACATCACATAAAGGGCTTATAACAGAAAATAAAAGACAAACATGCCACAGTCGGACGTCTGAGCGACATCACATAAAGGGCTTATAACAGAAAATAAAAGACAAACATGCCACAGTCGGACATCTGAGCGACATCACAAAAAGGGCTTATAACAGAAAATAAAAGACAAACATGCCACAGTCGGACGTCTGAGCGACATCACATAAAGGGCTTATAACAGAAAATAAAAGACAAACATGCCACAGTCGGACGTCTGAGCGACATCACTTAAAGGGCTTATAACAGAAAATAAAAGACAAACATGCCACAGTCGGACGTCTGAGCGACATCACATAAAGGGCTTATACCATAACTCAATAATTCAATCGCTCGAAAATTATTACAAGTACGAGACAAAATATAAGGTTAGTCCATCCACAGGAATAACAATTAAATTTGGTTTACCACTTGAGTTTGTTCACCGGGGATAAATTTCTACGAGGATAGATATGGATATACTGACCACTCTACTAGATCATGGATACGATGATTTGGAAAGATTTTGACTCTGCAGAGTTTGTACCTTAACCACAGCCAACGGATTTCAGTAGTCACCGGGACTAGTTCCGTTTACGGTGTTTTGGAAGGAACACGTCTAACCAGTACACACCCATTCAACATTCCGAAGCCAGGGATCACCCTCGGCAACGTTCAAGAAAAATCTTGAGACGGGGAGGCTACAACCTCGCGTAGCATGGGATCAAATTTCTATACGCGCGCTCTAAGGGGTGCCCCCCTCTCGGTCCCAACCGGAAACACCCATGCCCCCTGACCGGATGACTGGCTTTAATCCAGGGCCATGGAACCATCATCCCGGCCCCTCTGTTTGGTGTGTACACGGAAAGAGGTTACCAACTTACTAAACCGCATTCTGACAGAAAACATGTGGTAGCACGAAAGGGGAAAGAACGATAACGTGACTCCGTCCACGTTAACGTCGAAAATTAAACGGAAGACGTAAGGCTGGCATGCTACAACAGTACCACCTCACTGCCCTTCATGTCACCACATGACTAGGCCATCTCTCATCAGAGAATCTTAGCAACTTTAGAACACACGGGTAGTTGCCTCACATGCAACGAGATACCCACCGATGCTCATATGCCATGCACAACCTTTCACGCAACCATGCAAAACACCTATCATATCAAAGGTTCAAACATGCTTGCCTGGTTCGGAGAAGTCGGAGTCTAGCTCGGCGAAGTTCGCGGCTCCGTCACCTCTCCCGGAACCTACGGTATAGAGAAAATGCATACTAACATGAAAATCAACGCGTGCACAAAAGTTGTTCCAAACTTTTTTCAAATAAATCCCATAAAAAACTAGACAAAATTTTAAGACTGTTAGAAAAAGAATCACTCAAAAATCACTTTTTATTAAAAAGTTATAAGGGTTTCTGTCCAGGGACTCATCTGTAATGAAACAGAAAAGTTTCAGGGGTTTAACTGAGAAAACAGAAAACGGTTCGAATAGAAACGCGCAAGCCCACAGAGAAAACGTACTCTGCCCGAAGGCGCCAACAGAAAACGGTTCGCGGGGAAAGAAAGAGAGGCTGGCGTGGGGGGTCCACATGTCAGGTTTGAAAGACCTCGCCGGCGCCCGAAGGCTGCGGTGGTCGCCGGCGTCGAACCACGGCGAGTCAGGGCGATCGGAGTGTACCAAGAGTATCAGCGTGTCCTTCCGCGTCGGTGGGTGGTGGACTTGGGCGTCGGAGAGCACCACGTCGACGACGACACTTTCTCCGGCGGACGGCGGCTCGGGCGATGGTGGGGAACTCCGGTGGCGTGCTGCAAACTTTGAATTGAAGCGCGGGTCAGAAGGAGGGATGCACTAGAGAGCTTCTGGCAAGAGATGGGAGGTAGAGGTGCACGTACGGGAGTGAATCGAGCTGGATCCCGTGGCGGGTCGCGGCGGCCGGAGTTGAGGAAGGCGACTTCCTCGGGGCTCTCCCAGTGGCTAGGCAGGGTCTTGGTGGGGTGTAGAGGTGGTGTGAGTACTAGCTGGAGCTCGGGGCCTCTATTTATAGGCGGCTCGAGGGGGTGGCCGTGAACGGGGTTGCTCCGGCGAGCAATTACAGCGAGGCAGCGGCTTGGCAAGGAGTTTAGGTGGCCAGGCAGCATCAGTGAGGTGTACTGGTGTCGTTCCCCCGCTAATCCCGGTCGGTCTTGGCGTAACGGCGCCGGTCCACGGTGGGGTGGCCGCACGGGCACAACGGCGGCAGAGAGCGCGCTCCGCGCCCAGCGGTTCGCGACGAAGATGGCAGCGCGCACTGGGGAGTGGAAGACCACGCGGCGCTCTCCGGTGGCTTGGGCGGCGCTGGGTGGCGCCGTCTGCGCTGCGCCTCTCTCTGGCGGCCGCAAAGCCACCGCTGGCGTCGGTCACGGGGCGGCGCACCTCCTCCAGCTCGTCGCCGACGCCCGCAAGCATCCAGGCGCTCGTGCGGTGCAGAGGACAAGGGGGAGGGGACAGGGAACACGGCGACACCGGGCACTAGCGAGATCGGCAACAGACACTGAAGAAAACGACAGTGATCCAGCCACTGTTAACTGAATTTGACTGAACCTGAAATTGACAGTGCTCTGAAGGTGTTCGATGAAATGATTTGGTGTGAAGAAAATTTTTCCTGCAGCTGGGGCTTGGTGAGGTGACCACTCAATGCACCCAGAGGCTGCCTGATTTTACTCAGAATTTTTGGAGAAGAATTTGAATGAATTTCATCAAATTTGACAAATCTGGTCCAAACTTACAGCAAGTATAGTTTGAAAATTTTGAACTGAAGACCAGTGGATCTTCATGGATCTTGGTTGAGGGTTTAAAGGACTAGGAGGGGAAAAAGGTTTGGGAGTAAAAATCAAAGTAGAAAGTGTGGTTCCTTTGTAAACCTCCAAGGGTCAAGATATGAGGCAGAAATTGTTTTTAATAATAAATAAGTGGAAAATAAATATATGGAGAGGTCCAACTTGCTGGATTTGAAGTAGATCATGATCCAAGGGTGAGGAGAGGTCTATGGGAGTGGATTTGCACTAGGTCATGGCAAGAGAGGTTTGTTGAAAGTGGCAAAGAATCATTTCAAAGGCCATAGTGCATTTTTCAAAGAAATTTTCAAAAGCCACTTTTCCCAAGTGAAAAGCATTTTGGTTTGAGTCCAAATCACAGAAAGAACCTCCAAGACCAAAAATCAAGTCTTGGGTGAATCCAAATAAAATCCTTGCCCAAAAGAATATTTTGAAGGGGAGGGTTCTTTTCAAAAAAAAATTAAAATACTCCCCCCCTCAAGTCCAATAAATTTTTTGAAAAAGGCCAAATAAAATTTTGGGTGTCACAACACCTACCCCCTTAGGAAAAATCTCGTCCTCGAGATTTCAGCTGATCCTCGAATAGATATGGATATTCTGCCTGGAGAAAATCTTCCCTTTCCCATGTAGCTTCATCCTCAGTGTGGTTGCTCCACTGAACCCTGAAAATTTTTGTTGTCTTCTGACGGGTCCTCCTTTCAGACTCTTCCAAAATCTTTACTGGCCTCTCTCTGTAGGTGAGGTCTGGTTGTATATCAATGCTTTCATGAGGTACATGCTTCTCCGGGTTACTTACACATTTTCTCAATTGTGAGACATGGAACACGTCATGGACGTCTGACAGCTCCTTGGGTAGATCTAGTTGGTAGGCTACCGTGCCTCTTCGTGCAATTATACAGAATGGTCCAATAAATCTTGGAGCTAGCTTCCCCTTAATTTTGAACCGTTGCAGGCCCCTCATAGGAGATACTCGTAGGTATACGGAATCACCGGGTTCAAAGCTAACCTCGCGTGTTTTTGATCGTAGTAGCTCTTTTGTCGGCTCTGTGCTGTCTTGAGTCGGTCCCTGATCTGTTTACCTTTCTCCTCGGCCTCCTTAAGCATGTCTGGGCCGAAGATACGACCGTCGCCTGTTTCTGACCAATTCAGTGGGGTACGACACCTCCGTCCGTACAGTGCTTCAAAAGGTGCCATCTGTAAGCTGGCTTGGTAACTGTTGTTGTAAGCAAACTCGGCATACGGCAAACTCTCTTCCCAACTGGATCCATATGTGAGTACACAGGCTCTCAGCATATCCTCTAGGATTTGGTTCACACGTTCCGTTTGTCCATCAGTCTGAGGGTGGTACGCTGTACTGAAAGCTAGTTGTGTGCCTAGAGCTTGTTGCAGTTGATCCCAAAATTTAGAGACAAATTGAGTGCCTCGGTCGGATATTATAGTCCTTGGGACTCCATGCAAACAAACTATACGAGAGAGATAGAGCTTTGCTAGCCTTTGAGTGGAGTAGGTTGTCTTCACAGGAATGAAATGGGCTACCTTGGTTAGCCTATCTGTGATGACCCAAATGGCATCATTTCCGTGTTGCGATCTAGGTAGTCCGACAATGAAGTCCATCCCAATCTCATCCCACTTCCATTCAGGTATCCTGTTTGGCTGGAGTAGCCCTACTGGCTTTTGATGTTCGGCCTTGATGCGTTGACATGAATCGCAACAAGCAATGAATGCGGCTATATCTCTTTTCATACCGTGCCACCAAAATCTTTCCTGAAGGTCTTTGTACATTTTGGTCCCTCCAGGGTGGATCGAGTATGGAGCGGTGTGGCTTTCGGTTAGGATTTGTTGCTTGAGTTCCCCAATGTTAGGTACGCAAAGTCTGTCTCCGTACCATAATATCCCTTCGTTGTCTGTGACGAACTCTGAAGCCTTACCAAGGTTCATTTTCCTTTTTATACCTTCGATGCTGGGATGTCCCTGTTGAGCCTTCTTAATTTGTTCCATAAGGGTGGGATGTATCTCCAGATTTGATAAGGTGCCTTCAGCGGCTAACACCATGTTGAGTCTAGTGAACTCTTGCTGAAACTCAGGCCTCAGATGTTTTGTACTGTCGTCATCCGGGCTAGGGTTCCGACTAAGGGCATCAGCCACTACATTTGCCTTCCCTGGATGATAGTGAATGCCGACATCATAGTCCTTGACCAATTCCAACCAGCGTCGTTGGCGTAAATTTATTTCTGGCTGTGTGAAAATATATTTGAGGCTCTTATGGTCCATATATATTTCACAACGATTTTTCAACAGAAAGTGCCTCCACTCCTTGAGTGCATGTATGACTCTTGTGAGCTCCAAGTCATGTGTTGGGTAATTTTCCTCATGTTTCCACAGTTGCCTGGAGGCATATGCGACAACTTTGCCATCCTGCATCAGCACACATCCGAGACCCTTCCGGGATGCGTCACAATATACTTCGAAACTCTTGTGTATGTCTGGCACGGTTAATACCGGTGCGGTTGTTAGCTTCCTCTTGAGTTCTTGGAAGCTTTTCTCGCATGCTTCCGTCCATACAAACTTCTTATCTTTCTTGAGCAACTGGGTTATTGGTTTTGCCACAGTGGAGAATCCTTTAATAAATCTCCGGTAATATCCAGCCATTCCTAGGAAACTCCGAACGTCGGTCACGTTGGCTGGTGGCTTCCAGTCAAGTATGGCTTTGACCTTTTCTGGGTCTACGGCTATGCCTTCTTGGTTCAATATATGGCCCAGGAAACCAACTTGTCTTAGCCAAAATTCGCACTTGCTAAATTTGGCGTACAATTGGTGTTTCCTTAATTCTCCCAAAACGATTCTGAGGTGCTCAGCATGCTCCTCTGGTGTTCTTGAATATACCAGAATGTCGTCAATGAACACCACAACAAATTTGTCCATAAACTTCATAAACACTTTGTTCATGAGGTGGACGAAATAAGCGGGGGCGTTTGTCAATCCAAAAGGCATCACTGTGAACTCATATAATCCGTATCGGGAGGTGAATGCTGTTTTAGGGATATCTTCTGTCCGTACTTTCAATTGATGATATCCTGATCTCAAATCAATTTTTGAGAACACCTTGGCTTGCGCGAGTTGGTCAAACAAATCATTTATCCGTGGCATCGGATATTTGTTTTTGATGGTAACCATATTGAGAGCTCGATAGTCTATACACAATCTTAGTGTCCCATCCTTTTTCTTGGCGGATAAAACTGGCGAACCCCAAGGTGAGGAGCTGGCTCGAATAAATCCTTTGTCCAATAATTCCTTTATCTGCTTCTTTAACTCTACCAATTCTGAGGGTGCCATCCTGTAAGGTTTCTTAAGGTTTCTTATAGATGGGAGTGGTGCCGGGTGCTAGTTCAATGCTGAACTCAATCTCTCGGTCTGGTGGCATGCCTGGTAGTTCTTCAGGAAATACGTCTGGAAACTCGCATACCACTGGAACCTTTCTCAATTCTGAAATGTCCATTTTGTTCAAATTTGGTTGCTGTGACCGTGGTCTTTCCTGAGCTGTAACCTTTATTGTCTTGCCGTGATGATGAGTGAGGATCACAGTCCGATTGAAACAGTCAATAAATCCTTTGTTGGTGGTCAACCAGTCCATCCCTAAAATGACATCCAGTCCTTTATTTTCCAACACGATGAGGTTTGCTTGGAACGGTAGTCCTTCGAACTCAATGATCACTCCTTGGCAGTGACTCTGAGCGATTTGTTTATTTCCGGGGGACTTGATGATCATAGATTTTTCCAAGGGAAGTATCGGAAAACCATGTTGCAAAACAAAATTCTTCGAAACGAACGAATGGGAAGCTCCAGAATCAAACAAAATCGTGGCAGGTACTATGTTGACAGGGAACGTACCAAGCACGATGTCTGGGGCATTCTGCGCTTCTTCCTTGGTCACATGGTTCAGGTGACCCTTCCTGTGGTTGTTGTTGGGATTGAAATTGTTGCGCTTGGGGGCTGGATTATTCCCACCATTGTTTGGCTTGGGGGCCGAGTTCCTTGGTTTTGGACATTGTTTGGCATAGTGTCCTTCTTCACCACAAGCATAGCATGTGACCCCTGGACGGTACGTGAACTCCTTGTCTCTGGCATGAAACTGTCTGGCGGGCCTTGGATCAGCAGTCGGGAGTTTCCTTGCTTCTGTCCTTGGAACCTCAATCCTGCTTCTGTTGTTGCGAGCAAGAGTCGTCTTGTCCCTCTTTCGCTTACGGATATCTTCCATACTACGGCGCTCATTCTCCAAGGTAATGGCCTTGTCAACCAGAGTTTTAAAATCCGGGAAGGTGTGTACAACCAGTTGGCATCTTAGTGTCGGTGCCAGGCCGTCCAGGAATTTTTCCATCTTTTTGTCCTCTGTCATGTGCTCGTCGTAGGCATAACGAGATAGCTGGGTAAACTGGCAGTTGTATTCTGTCACTGACATGCCTCTTTGCTTGAGGTCATCAAATTCTCTTTTCTTGATTTTTATGATGCTCATGGGGATGTGCGCCCCACGAAAGCCTTCCTTGAACTTTTCCCAGGTGATGTTGTCTTCACTGGGATGCATGTGTAGGAAGTTTTCCCACCATGCAGCTGCTGCTCCAGTAAGGTAGTGTGGTGCATAAAGCACCTTCTCATGATCTGAACACTGAGCAATAATTAGTTTTCTTTCGATGTCACGAAGCCAATCATCGGCTTCAAGTGGCCTATCGGTGTGAGCAAACGTTGAAGGGCGAGTCTTCTGCAACTCAGATAACTTGGAGTGTGGCTGGTACGGCTCCCGGTGGTTTCCCATATTGATGACGTGGTTCATCATCTCTTGGTGTTGCTATTGGCTTTGTTCAAACAGGCGGCATACTTGAGATAAGGCGGCCTCACTGTCTTGTTGACTAGACTGTCCCTGAGTGAAGTTGTTGCTGGTCTGAGTCCCAAATACTTCTTCTGGCTGATTGGGCATGGAACGAGTCCATGGACGAGACATTTTCCACTCTGGGGTATTATTTGCGAAAATCATGAGAAGGACTGCGAGGTGCAAGTAAAATCTTGCAAAGACAAAAATTTAAAAGATCTCAAGATTTTCAAGAAAACAGAAACAACTCTGCATGGAGGAGAGACGCTTAACACAAATCTTACACGCGAAACGCAAACCTACGATACAACACTCAGGATGTGTGTACACACTCCTGACATGTTATTAGCACACTCTCGGGGGTGCAGCGAGCACAACTACTACAAACTAGCATACAGATAAAACACATCATACAGGTAGACACAACGCGCGACTACACGACGCTCTCAATCGGAGATGGTGACGATGTCCTTTCCCTTGCCGAGAGCAAGGCTCAGCGGTGCAGGAGATTCCACCTCCTCCTCCTCTCTAGTAGGCTCCTGGCGCGAAGCACTGCGCTGCGGTGTTGGTGCGGGGGCGACCGGTGGCAGTGTGGGTGTGGCAGGCGGTGCAGCCCTGACTGGAGTAGGAGCGATGACTCGGTCGAACTCCTCAGTGGTAGGCAGACGGCGAGCAGTGGCTAAAATGGCCGGTGCATAAGAGGCTGAAGATGAGACGAATGTCAGAGGCGGTGCTGTGTGAAGAAGTTCCTTCCTGCAGGTAGGACCGCCCCGAACTAAGTCCATCCGGGCAGCCACAAGATCGTCCACGAGGTTGTCGAAAGACTCCTCCAGAGCCTTGAGATACTCCACAACCATCTCGATGGCTTCATCTCGCTCTCCCCGATGGCAGGCAAAAGCATAGTGACCGGTATATGGCACATGGCATGGGAGGTAGCGGTAGCGACGAGTCTTCATCATAGGAAGGATGTCCCGAAGACGAGCTATCGCCTCACGGGCCGCCATCTGCATGGCATGCCTCTCCGTAGGCATGGCCCTTCCCACAAAATGGAAGTGGCATGATGCAGAACGTCCTCCCTTGAATTGCACCACAGCTTGGTGCATAGAAACGTCGTCACTGAGCTTGTGCTGGTAAAGTGTGAACTCCGGGCGAGTCGCTGGCCCGATCGCGAGCTTGGTGATGGAAACGAGGAGCTTGACAAACCCCTCGGGCACGTTCGTGAACACTCGAGTCTCGCAGATGCTGCCAGCCATCTACAAAAGTAGGCAAAAATTCTGAGTAGTCAAGTCATAAATTTTATGATGACCAACAGAAAATAGCTACAATTGCAAAGTGCTGAAAAAGTACAAAAGATGCTAATAACCGATTAGCGATCGCACCTAGTGGCTTCCTACAGTCAGCCTGGCTCTGATACCAAGCTTGTCACGACCGGTCTTTCAATAAAATATTTATTGAGAGACCAATCCCTTTTACGGACCAGTAAAGAAGAATTCCTTCTCACTGACAGACAATATCTTGGTCACAGAAGACAAATACCAGGAGTACTGAATATAATACAGGTTGAGCGGAGACTGCTCAACAGTTTATTACATGCACGCCGATAAAACATAACGGTGGATATGGTGGCATTACTACTAACTCACGATAACAACGGTGGTGGAAATATCACAGCGGAGCGGGTGATATGACTCCTGAAGACTACAGCCCTTCGAGCGTCGCAGTGAAGCTCGAGGAGATTTATTGCGAGTGGCGGAAGCGTATATAATACAAGTGACCAAAATCCAAGATCGCACGGGGCTGACTGGGACTCCTCTAGGAGTCGGACTCACTAGCAAACTCCTCATCCAAGAGATCGCCTTTGTCAACATCTGGCCAAAACAACAAGCCAGGTGAGTACTATGAAAGTACTCGCAAGGCAGTTCGGACATAAGATATAATAAATGTAAGCATGATGCATATGCACAGGCCAACAAGTGCGCTCAGGCATAGAGATAAAACTGTACGGGGAATAAAAGAGAAGTCGGGCGGTAGTCCTCCCGAAATCCCAAAATAATATACTGGGTGCCAAACGAGGGTCTGAATGACTCCTCGAGAGGAAAATGCAAGAAATACAATGCCGCAGTCGGGCGTCAAGGCGACACCACATAAAGGGCTTATAACAGAAAATAAAAGACAAACATGCCACAGTCGGACGTCTGAGCGACATCACATAAAGGGCTTATAACAGAAAATAAAAGACAAACATGCCACAGTCGGACGTCTGAGCGACATCACAAAAAGGGCTTATAACAGAAAATAAAAGAAAAACATGCCACAGTCGGACGTCTGAGCGACATCACATAAAGGGCTTATAACAGAAAATAAAAGACAAACATGCCACAGTCGGACGTCTGAGCGATATCACTTAAAGGGCTTATAACAGAAAATAAAAGACAAACATGCCACAGTCGGACGTCTGAGCGACATCACATAAAGGGCTTATACCATAACTCAATAATTCAATCGCTTGAAAATTATTACAAGTACGAGACAAAATATAAGGTTAGTCCATCCACACGAATAACAATTAAATTTGGTTTACCACTTGAGTTTGTTCACCGGGGATAAATTTCCACGAGGATAGATATGGATATACTGACCACTCTACTAGATCATGGATACGATGATTTGGAAAGATTTGACTCTGCAGAGTTTGTACCTTAACCACAGCCAACGGATTTCAGTAGTCACCGGGACTAGTTCCGTTTACGGTGTTTTGGAAGGAACACGTCTAACCAGTACACACCCATTCAACATTCCGAAGCCAGGGATCACCCTCGGCAACGTTCAAGAAAAATCTTGAGACGGGGAGGCTACAACCTCGCGTAGCATGGGATCAAATTTCTATACGCGCGCTCTAAGGGGTGCCCCCCTCTCGGTCCCAACCGGAAACACCCATGCCCCCTGACCGGATGACTGGCTTTAATCCAGGGCCATGGAACCATCATCCCGGCCCCTCTGTTTGGTGTGTACACGGAAAGAGGTTACCAACTTACTAAACCGCATTCTGACAGAAAACATGTGGTAGCACGAAAGGGGAAAGAACGATAACGTGACTCCGTCCACGTTGACGTCGGAAATTAAACGGAAGATGTAAGGCTGGCATGCTACAACAGTACCACCTCACTGCCCTTCATGTCACCACATGACTAGGCCATCTCTCATCAGAGAATCTTAGCAACTTTGGAACACACGGGTAGTTTCCTCACATGCAACGAGATACCCACCGATGCTCATATGCCATGCACAACCTTTCACGCAACCATGCAAAACACCTATCATATCAAAGGTTCAAACATGCTTGCCTGGTTCGGAGAAGTCGGAGTCTAGCTCGGCGAAGTTCACGGCTCCGTCACCTCTCCCGGAACCTACGGTATAGAGAAAATGCATACTAACGTGAAAATCAACGCGTGCACAAAAGTTGTTTCAAATTTTTTTCAAATAAATCCCATAAAAAACTAGACAAAATTTTAAGACTGTCAGAAAAAGAATCACTCAAAAATCACTTTTTATTAAAAAGTTATAAGGGTTTCTGTCCAGGGACTCATTTGTAATGAAACAGAAAAGTTCCAGGGGTTTAACTAAGAAAACAGAAAACGGTTCGAATAGAAACGCGCAAGCCCACAGAGAAAACGTACTCTGCCCGAAGGCGCCAACAGAAAACGGTTCGCGGGGAAAGAAAGAGAGGCTGACGTGGCGGGTCCACATGTCAGGTTTGAAAGACCTCGCCGGCGCCCGAAGGCTGCGGTGGTCGCCGGCGTCGAACCACGGCGAGTCAGGGCGATCGGAGTGTACCAAGAGTATCAGCGTGTCCTTCCGCGTCGGTGGGTGGTGGACTTGGGCGTCGGAGAACACCACGTCGACGGCGACACTTTCTCCGGCGGACGGCGGCTCGGGCGATGGTGGGGAACTCTGGTGACGTGCTGCAAACTTCGAATTGAAGCGCGGGTCAGAAGGAGGGATGCACTAGAGAGCTTCTGGCAAGAGAAGGGAGGTAGAGGTGCACGTACGGGAGTGAATCGAGCTGGATCCCGTGGCGGGTTGCGGCGGCCGGAGTTAAGGCGACTTCCTCGGGGCTCTCCCAGTGGCTAGGCAGGGTCTTGGTGGGGTGTAGAGGTGGTGTGAGTACTAGCTGGAGCTCGGGGCCTCTATTTATAGGCGGCTCGAGGGGGTGGCCGTGAACGGGGTTTCTCCGGCGAGCAATTACGGCGAGGCAGCGGCTTGGCAAGGAGTTTAGGTGGCCAGGCAGCATCAGTGAGGTGTACTGGTGTCGTTCCCCCGCTAATCCCGGTCGGTCTTGGCGTAACGGCGCCGGTCCACGGTGGGGTGGCCGCACGGGCACAACGGCGGCAGAGAGCGCGCTCCGCGCCCAGCGGTTCGCGACGAAGATGGCAGCGCGCACTGGGGAGTGGAAGACCACGCGGCGCTCTCCAGTGGCTTGGGCGGCGCTGGGTGGCGCCGTCTGCGCTGCGCCTCTCTCTGGTGGCCGCAAAGCCGCCGCTGGCGTCGGTCACGGGGCGGCGCACCTCCTCCAGCTCGTCGCCGACGCCCGCAAGCATCCAGGCGCTCGTGCGGTGCAGAGGACAAGGGGGAGGGGACAGGGAACACGGCGACACCGGGCACTAGCGAGATCGGCAACAGACACTGAAGAAAACGACAGTGATCCAGCCACTGTTAACTGAATTTGACTGAACCTGAAATTGACAGTGCTCTGAAGGTGTTCGATGAAATGATTTGGTGTGAAGAAAATTTTTCCTGCAGCTGGGGCTTGGTGAGGTGACCACTCAATGCACCCAGAGGCTGCCTGATTTTACTCAGAATTTTTGGAGAAGAATTTGAATGAATTTCATCAAATTTGACAAATCTGGTCCAAACTTGCAGCAAGTATAGTTTGAAAATTTTGAACTGAAGACCAGTGGATCTTCATGGATCTTGGTTGAGGGTTTAAAGGACTAGGAGGGGAAAAAGGTTTGGGAGTAAAAATCAAAGTAGAAAGTGTGGTTCCTTTGTAAACCTCCAAGGGTCAAGATATGAGGCAGAAATTGTTTTTAATAATAAATAAGTGGAAAATAAATATATGGAGAGGTCCAACTTGCTGGATTTGAAGTAGATCATGATCCAAGGGTGAGGAGAGGTCTATGGGAGTGGATTTGCACTAGGTCATGGCAAGAGAGGTTTGTTGAAAGTGGCAAAGAATCATTTCAAAGGCCATAGTGCATTTTTCAAAGAAATTTTCAAAAGCCACTTTTCCCAAGTGAAAAGCATTTTGGTTTGAGTCCAAATCGCAGAAAGAACCTCCAAGACCAAAAATCAAGTCTTGGGTGAATCCAAATAAAATCCTTGCCCAAAAGAATATTTTGAAGGGGAGGGTTCTTTTCAAAAAAAATTAAAATACTCCCCCCCTCAAGTCCAATAATTTTTTTGAAAAAGGCCAAATAAAATTTTGGGTGTCGCAACACCTACCCCCTTAGGAAAAATCTCGTCCTCGAGATTTCAGCTGATCCTCGAATAGATATGGATATTCTGCCTGGAGAAAATCTTCCCTTTCCCATGTAGCTTCATCCTCAGTGTGGTTGCTCCACTGAACCCTGAAAAATTTTGTTGTCTTCTGACGGGTCCTCCTTTCAGACTCTTCCAAAATCTTTACTGGCCTCTCTCTGTAGGTGAGGTCTGGTTGTATATCAATGCTTTCATGAGGTACATGCTTCTCCGGGTTACTTACACATTTTCTCAATTGTGAGACATGGAACACGTCATGGACGTCTGACAGCTCCTTGGGTAGATCTAGTTGGTAGGCTACCGTGCCTCTTCGTGCAATTATACAGAATGGTCCAATAAATCTTGGAGCTAGCTTCCCCTTAATTTTGAACCGTTGCAGGCCCCTCATAGGAGATACTCGTAGGTATACGGAATCACCGGGTTCAAAGCTAACCTCGCGTGTTTTTGATCGTAGTAGCTCTTTTGTCGGCTCTGTGCTGTCTTGAGTCGGTCCCTGATCTGTTTACCTTTCTCCTCGGCCTCCTTAAGCATGTCTGGGCCGAAGATACGACCGTCGCCTGTTTCTGACCAATTCAGTGGGGTACGACACCTCCGTCCGTACAGTGCTTCAAAAGGTGCCAATTTATCTGTTCAATAAGTATTTGAAAAATGTTGAAGAATTATTAAAAAAATGTTGATCATGCATATAAAAATGTTAATCAAGCATTTGAAAAAAAAATATTGAACAAGTATTTGAAACTGTTGAATAGGTATTTGAAAAATGTTGAAGAAGCATTTTCAGAAATGTTGATCATGTATATAAAAATGTTAATCAAGCATTTGCAACAAATGTTAAACAAGTATTTGAAAAAATGTTAAAAAAGTATTTGAAAAAATATTGATCATGTATGTAAAAATGTTGAACAAGTATTTGTAAAAATGCTGATCATGTATATAAAAATGTTCATCATGCATATAAAAATGTTGATCAATATAAATTTTTTGATCATGTATATTATACACACGTTAAACATTTTTTCAAATACTTGTTCAGTTTTTTTAAAATACTTGTGTAAAATTTTTTCAAACATTTTTATATACATGATCAACATTTTAACAAATACATGTTCAACATTTTTATATACATGATCAATATTTTTTCAAATACTTGTTCAACATTTTTTCAAATACTTGTTCAACATTTTTTGCAAATGCTTGATTAAAATTTTTATATACATGATCAACATTTTTGAAAATACTTCTTCAAGATTTTTCAAATACCTATTCAACAGTTTCAAATATTTTTTCAACATGTCTCAAAAAAACTATTTTTTCAACATTTTTCAAATACTTGTTCAATATTGTTTTTTCAAATGCTTGATTAACATTTTTATATGCATGATCAACATTTTTTTAAATACTTCTTCAACATTTTTCAAATACTTATTCAACAGATAAATGGGTGCATGCACCTGTCGGCCTAAAGGAAGCAGACTAGGCGCCAATCGGCTAGCAGTGGGCGCCCACTGGATCCAATCGGCCGGCAGTGGGCGGACTGGGGTCCAATCGGCCCGCAGTAGGTCGACTGGATCCAATCGGCCAGCAGTAGGCCGACTGGGTATTATTTTGAAAAATATTATGCCATAATATTTCTGAAATTTAATAAAAAAATTGTATTATTTTAACAAAATTAGCCAGTTCATACGGGATTTCCTTTTACCTGAATATCGCACTGACGCGCGGTGCTCGCGGAATTTCTCCTATAAAAAATGCCAATGAGAGTTAGCCCTTGGGTTAGTCTTAATTTTTTTTAGTATCGCACCGACGTTCTCTCAGCTCTCAGGAAGATCATTCATTCTATAAAAAAAATATTCACTCCGAACGAATGCTTATGAATTGCCATGTGAAAACAGGAATTTATCATAATATTGTATAAGGATTTGTCATATTCCAAACTAAAAAATGTCATACTGTAAAGATGTCTGAAAATTGTCTTGCTGCAGCAGAGTAATTACCACGTGTTTTCACATATTTACCATGATTGCAGCATAGAGAATTGACGGCCTAAAAAAAGAAAATGATGAAAACCGTCATGCTTAGGATTTGTCATGCTGTCTCAAGGGAATTGACATGCTATATCAATGGAAAAAGGTGGAAATTACCATGCTCTAAAAACAGAAATTGTCATCCCGAATGTGTTCGCTCGGATTGTCATCCTGAGAGAACCGTTTAACATCGTCAGCTCTCGGTTCGCTTGGAGGGGTGTATGGGAGCGAACGCTTTAGGATTCTCGTGCGGGATCCCACATGCCTGGGAGCATTTGAATGGCTAAAAGTCTGACATCGGATTGTCATATTTAGGTTTTTTTAATAGGAGACGGCCCACAAGAATATGGAACAATTTCATTAAGCTTTGTAATTTGTACAACTGCAAAAAGGACACCAAAGAAAGGCAAAGTACAACTTAGCCCATAAACTTAAAACAACTACCCTGGACATGAGAGGAAGTTTGCAATCTGATCCACAATCCACCGTCGTCGAGTTTCACCACCATGCCAGGAACGCCCCTCACTGGAGACAATACCACTTGGAAAGGGGATCTTATCGTTGCCGGGACAGAGAAGATATAGACGCCAGGATAGTCCAAATCATGATTCCATTTATACGATTCTATAACTTTTATTATCCAAACTAACCCATTCTACGTCATGCTTAGTTGAATCTATGTTTCTATAGTTTGATAGTTGAGATTCTATGATTTACAATCCTATCACCGGAGCTCTGATCTGATTCAGAGTCACGATTGAATAAGGGTTACCATGATTTCATGTTCGTGTGGATATAATTTGCATTCTGAATCTTAAAGAAAATTTAAGAGCGCAAAAATCCAGTATGACCAAATGTGCTTATTTATTTTAATTTTCATGCATGTTTAGTTCGTTATTTTATCTTAAAAATAGTATATGTTTGTGAAATTCATACTGATCTAATCTGAAAATATAAATATTTTCTAAAAAGATTAGATATTTATGGAATACATGCTGAATTTCTATTACACAAATAAAGCTACTAAATTTCTTTCATTTCCAATTTTAGATGTAAAATCTACTAATTATGCGGTTGCACGTCAATATAGATATTTTTGGAATACATGCTGAAATTATTTTATACTGAAAATGCTAATTTTCTATTATCTCTATTTTTTATATAAAATCTAATAATTAGTTGGTTGCACCTCAGCCAATTTGCCTAGTTGGCATGCGTGACGTCATCAACCTACATGTGTACTCATTCAAATTAGCTTGATGACCCCTTCAAAAAAAATTAGCTTGATGACATCATTGGTGGCGTCACTCATGTTTTCTAGCTGGTGTAAGCCGACCGTGCTGCTTTGCCTTTGTTCGGTCACAACATCTTATGGACGTTGCCACGTTCCTGTATCTTTTTTTTTAGTACCCACGTCCCTGTATCTTTACTTCTTAAATCTCAGCCATGAAAATAAGAATGTAGCATAACTCAGTGTATGTGGAAGAATCGTATGCCATGATTTTAATAACAGATATAATATTTTTTACTAAATCTTAGTCGTTTAGATTTTTTTTTCTTATGTCGAAGTCGATGACCTAAGCATCTGATTTCTCCTGGTTGAGATTTGTGCACGCCTTCATAGTATTGGATGAAGGTACTGTGTACGTCAGCAGGTCGTGGACCTGGTACTAGCCCTCTCCCCCGCAGCATCGACATTGGCGGCGTGCTGCTCAAGGCTCAAGCCACGGCTGCTCAGCCTCTAGCTCCGGGGACATTGGCCTCTCAGGTGTCTCGCCCTCGAGGGTTGAGGAAGGGGTTTGGGGTTGGGCCGTGTAATCCCACTTCGTCGGCTTAATTTGGTGACATGACTATGAGGATATGCACCAACGCAGCAGCACAAGGACAAGCGTCACGATTCACCAAGCAAACACAAATTTAAATTACTATAATATAATGTAAATAATGCCTTATAATTATATTAAGTATTTTTTGGTATATTTTGTGTTTGATGTTCTCAGGAAAAGAATGCATACATATTTTTGCTACCTAATAAGATTATCTTATTTCACCACCACCACGACGCAAACACACGGGCACATTCAGTAGAACGATAATCTTCATGCATCAAACCGGTGTGGATGGTAATTATAAAGGGCATTCTTCAAAAAAATAGTACAAAGTGCGTAGATATTAATATAAGGTAAGTATTGATATCATAGATAAAGCCAAAAGCCATTCTTTCAAGTACTCCCACCGTTTTTATTTACTCAGCATATTAGTTTTGGTCAAAGTTAAACTTTGCCAACGTTCATATACAAGATTATGAACATATACAATAACAAATCAATACCATTAGATTCATTATTGAATATACTTTCACATCATATAGATTTGCTATTTTAAACGGTCATATTTATTTCTATAAACTTGGTCAAATTTTATGAAGCTTGACTTCAATCCCAAGTCTAATATGCAGAGTAAATAAAAACAGAGAGAGTATAGAATAATTCCATCTGCATAACATACGTCTTTTTAGCAACATGCTTTATGAAAGGGGCAATGCAGACAAACAATGCTTGTAAATAGATAGAAAATACAAAATTCTTGGGCTAACCTGGTGCAGCATAACCAATTGTTCCCCTAATAAATCCCATCGAGCTCTCAGAGATGAGTTGTCCTCAACAGAAAATCTAATGGGAGTACAAAATGCTTGTAGCGTCGCGATTCACCAAGCAAGCACAAACTTAAATTACTACAATATAATGTAAAAAATGCCTTATAATTATGTTACGTATGTTTTTTTGGTGTGTTTTGTGTTTGATGTTCTTAGTAAAAGAGTGCATACATATTTTTTGCTAACTAAGATTGTCTTTTTTCACCACCACCGCACAAACACACACGAGCACATTCAGTAGAGCAATAATCTTCATGCATCAAACCGGTGTGGATGGGCTCAAACAACTTCCCTTCACCACTAGCTACAAACAACGTAAGGTCCAACACATCGCATTACACATATAACAGTACCGAACCATTTCATCGACCCTCTATACCAGTAAGAGTTAAGCTATTCACAGAATTCTGAATACTGTTTCTGAGCTGCTCCAGTTCAGTGCTCCATCCTGCAAAGTATGCAGGCCGATTGGGAGCTGGCAGTGTGGTGCTCCCATTCTCTAGCGCCAACACGACTGATGACATGTGCGGTCTGTCTTTTGGGTTTTCTTGGACACACAAGAGGCCTACATGAATGCAAAGCAACACCTCATCTGGTAAGCATGTGTCCATGATAGATGGGTCGGCCAACTCCTCTGCCTTACCCTCCTTCCACATATTCCATGACTGAAACAAACAAAAACATCATCTCTTTTGTGTTACATGACTATTTTCTTTTAAAATATCGGCCAACTTTGTAGAGAGTTGGGAACTTGAAAACATGTTGTACGTACGTAAGCTATGAGGCTAGGGAAGCCCGTGGTGTGACTACTGGAGCTTCTCTTCATACCGGTTACAATCTCCAATAGCAACACGCCAAAACTATAGATGTCGGACTTGGTAGAGATGACACCTTCCATTGCGTACTCAGGAGCCATGTAGCCGCTGCTTGATTATTTGACTTGCAAGAGTTATTTGAAATGGGATTTGGATATAATTGCAGATCAATTGGAGCTATTGGTTCAAACAGTTACTCACTATGTTCCGACGACACGTTGGGTGTTTGCGTTTTCCTGGTTATCCCCGAAGATCCTCGCCATACCAAAATCTGCTATCTTGGGCTTCATCTGTGCATCTAGCAAAACATTTCCGGCTTTGAGATCTCTGTGAATTATGGTCGGCCTTGAATCTTGGTGGAGATAAAGAAGCCCCCTGGCGACACCTTTGATTATATTTAAACGTGTTCCCCAATCCAGCAAGAATTTCCTTGAATCATCTTTAGACAAAAGCAAATGTTAGAAAACAAAATTTTGACATGTTTTAAAAACTGGTGTGTTGCTAGAATATACCGAAAAGGGTGGCATCTAAGCTACTATTAGACAAATACTCATAAATCAACAACTTTTCATCACCCTCGTCGCAACATCCAAGAAGTCGAACCAAATTTCTGTGTTGAAGTTTGGCAATAAGTATTACTTCATTTCTGAATTCATTTGTTCCTTGTTGAGAATCCTTATTTAGCCGTTTGACAGCAATTTCCTGATCGCCTAGTGTTCCCTGTATGATTTTAAGGGAAAATGTAGATTTGAGTTTGTCATGTGAATAGATCAGTTAGAATAAAAACAATGTAGTGCTGAATAATTACCTTGTAAACTTTGCCAAAGCCACCCCGTCCAATCATACATGTTTCAGAGAAATTATGTGTTGCTAGGGCAATCTCCTCAAATCTTACAAATGGGAATTCAAGATCACTTGAAACATCCAATAGCTCCTTCTTGTGCTTTCCCTGGGCCCTGTTCTTGCCTTCTTCAAACAAAATGGCATGATCATTTCTTCTCCAGTAAATATAACATAGTACTATGCAATTAGCCCCCCGAGCTTGTCCCTTAGTTGAACACTCAAGTCGTCACTCGTAGAACCCAACCAGGGCAGGATCAGGAGAAACAATGTGGTTCAGCCATGTCTTATCTATTGATGAATTGCCACTACCGCATTACCAGCATGGATTTGCATCTTCATGGGGTTTATAAAGCTTTCATGGAATGGGGGTACAATAGATAGACAAACTTGAATGTTTCGGGAAGGTAAGGAATGTAAACTAAACGCACCTTTGGATTTCAACCATGCAAGGGAAATACACATGAGTATCAGGACACTACTTCCTAAAACTGGCAGTACAATCTTCACTGCAGTGCTCCTTCTCCTTTTACCTGTGCAGCGCACGTAAAAACAAAGTATTATACATAGCCAAGGCGTCTCCGAGTTGCACTGGGTCTTGTCTATCTAAAACAAAAAGAGAGTTAGTGCGGACGAGTATATATAAATATAAGGTATAAAGTGGTACCAGCTACTGCATCCAAGCCTGCAAGCCGCAGATAGAGCGTGTCGCTCACAGGGTCTGCGTGTAACTTCCCGGTGTCAACCAACTCACCGACCCACAACAAGCACCTTGGCATACCTCCGCTGGCCATGCCACTGCTCAGGTTGGCATACGCGTACGCCACGCATGAGCAGTTGCGGCGGCATGACGCCGCACACTCCTCCAACGACGTGTCTCCAACGAACACAAACTTGTCCGGTGGCTTCATCCCCGGCAAGGCCAAGAAACCATCACTGCAACGCAGTGCCTCTTTCCGTCGACACCCCTTTGAGAACTTGCCCTTGTTCCACTCCTCTGTGCTCGTCGGCTCAAAACCATCGAGGCACTTGCATGTCGGGATGGGCAACACTGTCTCGTCACAGTAACCATAAGGGCCGCAGTTGCCGTAGCGGTTGCATCCGTAGTGTGGCCACTGCCCAAAGATTACCCACGCAGAGGAGCTGTTGTTCCAGCCCTGGAACTGGAGCATGCCGGAGTAGGTCAACACGAGCCTGGTCCGCCAGGTAACGTCCGAGACGCTAAATATTGCGTAGGTCTCCTCATCATTATTGACGACACTGAGGTATATCATGATGGCGCTGCTGTTGGTCATCAGGTATTGGTACTCATTCTTCACCTGGTACCCCGTCCATGGGGCGGTGCGGTATACCGGGTGTGACCCCTCCCAGAGGAACATCTGGATAATGGTGGCTGGGTCGCAGCCGTAGGAGAAGCTCCCTGGTGAGGGGTCTCCAGAGCCTTTCCAGGATACCAGGCGCCCACCCGCACGTGTCCTGTACCTGATCCGCATCTTCATGCCAGGTAGGAACGTGTCAGTTGGGTGGTCGAAGCTCTGCCATACCGTGGTGCCGTTGGATGACCGGATGATGAGGTTACCGGTCTTCAAAAGCACCGCCTCTGATGAATAGGAGCTCGAGGCAGCGGCCACGCCAGTCGTCCAAACAACACGACTGCCATCACCATCAGAGAGAACAAGATTGGAGGTGTTGGTGAGGGAGAGCGTGGGCGCGGAGGAGGTAGTAGTGTTCCTGACCGGGGTTTCCCGGTTAGCGACCCACGGCACGGTAAGCTCGGAGATGCCGTTGTACCAGATGCCGAGGTACAGGTTGGACGGCGTTGAGCCAGAAGAGGGGAAGAAGCCAAATGCAAAGTCACCGCCATCCGAGACGATGGTGGTGCCGGGGGAGAGTGGCTTGCTGGAGACAAGCCTGTCGTCGGACGCGCACAGCGGCAGGAACAGAATGATCAGGACGGCGATGGAGCAGGTGAGAGCTGACCAATCCATTCGACGATGCTGCCAGAAGAATTGCAGTACAGGCACGAAATGTGATTCTGGTGGTCTTACAAGACTCCTTGGCCAGACAAGCAACATTACAATTATAGTAGGCTAGTCTCAGGGTTGACATTCCGGCTGTCTACGTCGGTCCACCTTCATTCTGTGCGTTTAGGATATACTCCCTCCGTCCGAAAATACTTGTCCTCGAAATGGTTGTATCTAGATTTATTTTAGTTATAGATACATCTATTTTATCCATTTCTAAGACAAGTATTTCCGGACGGAGGGAGTAATTCATTATGATTGACCTGATCTAAACGCAGATATTAAAAATCAAAGGATAATGTGTTTCCATTCTACTACCATTACGTGTACTTTGAACTGGGAAATAGCCTATCTCAACTACCATTACGTGTACTTTGAACTGGGAAATAGCCAGTCAGGAGCATGGAACTTTGGAGTTGGAAATATGATGTGTACCTTAAGAAATCACATCCAGCCCCTCCGTTACAGAAAGGTTGTAATCTAGAGAATAACAACTCACCTATCTACCCTCTAGAACTTAGGATCCATGCTCCCCTTCTGGGTTTTTTCAGTTAACTCAGCTCTCCTAGTTTTGAGTTCTACCGTTACCCTTACACAGAGTAACATGCAAAATCTGTTCTGCAGAGTGAGGAACTGGAGGTATCAGAACCGGCAGCCACGCTTTATCAAACTTCTCCAGCCATTGCCGGTTTTGTCCTGGCAGCTGCCATAACCTCCAGCAATGGCTAGAAAAAGGCTCGGTGAGAGGACTTTCGAGATTTCGGTTCACTTTTGCTGTTTATTTGCTTCAAGGCTCGTGCACTGACGATGTCCCAGCACCCTGGCTCAAGCGATTCTGATAGGAACCAGGAAATTTTACTGTATGGAGAACAATAGCCTTATAGGCGTTACTATACAGCCCAGGGCCTGGGGCAGAGAGACCCTATGTATACAATGTTTTTTGGTTTATTTGCAGATGGACTGACAACAATGTTGAGTATTAATAGCCGAATAGGCAGATCAGTAGTACCAAAATGAGGTACTCAACTAAACATTCTGACTGTACTCTCTTTTTAACCAATGGTGTTGACATGACAAGGAATCCAAAGTTTATATTTGTATTGTTTTCAGATTATATCAGGCATCAACATCAAATTTTTAAAAGGTGGAGTGATCTACTACCTCCGTTCCAAATTATAAGATGTTTTGGTTTCAATATGGACTACATACGGACTGAAATGAGTGAACAAACACACTAAAACGCGTCTATATACATACGATTCACAAAAAGTTAGAACATCTTATAATTCAGAACGGAGGGAGTACATCACTAAATGTGTGAGGACATGCCTAGTTTTGTTGGGACTCCTGTCAGTAATGTCCAGCTGGTGAAGGAGTTTATCACAAAAAATAGGCTGGTGAAGGAGTACTGGTACTAATAATATAGTTCAAAAAACAGGTCACTTGGGCAGTTGTAGTGTTTATAGATTAAATTAAAAAGTACCATGCTACCAACAATTGTAGGTTTTTATTTAGAAATCAAAATGGCTTTCTACAGATTCCGATATGCTGGACATACAAAGTGTTCTCGAGTTCTGTAATCCATGCAGGTAGAATCCTGGTGCGCCTCATAGCTTAATTGCGCAAAAAGAGTTGGTAAAATTAACAGTTACAGTCTTACAGATGGGTTTGTTTGTTTTTTATAACTGTGCATACCTTGCGCATGCCATATCATAGTTGGAAGCATACATTGGTTTGGCATGTCCATTTATCAAAATTTAACTAACCTACTCAATGTGGTCTTGTTCATCGTAAAACTGAACGAGTATACCTTCAAGTAAGGCGTGAGGTGGAAGAAATCGCCGACGACGAACTCGATCAAATGCTCCACGCCGTAGATCCTGGCATTGTGCCTCACCAGCTCCACCTTCCGGGGATCGATCTCCACCACGACCACGTAGCAGCCCCTGCACGAGAACTAAACGCTGGTGTTAGCGGGGGAAAGCAGTGTCCTGGAAACGAGAAGTGGTCGGCCAGCAGCGCGTGCCTGGCGGCGAACTGGATGAGTTACAGCCGACCACGGCGAACGCGTCGACGACGAGACTGACGGGCGCGGCGCTGGCGTGCTGCACAGTGGCGATGGCCTCTGGAGTGCCAGTACCAGCCCTCCACGTCCATCACAAGTTCGTGAAAAAAGAAAAACTTCATGCACACTAACACTTGGTCATCCTCTATTATGAACATATTTCATGGGCACGAACAAGAATCATTCAGCAGAACAAAAACTTTATGGGTCAAACCCGTGTAGATGGGATCAAACAACTTCCCTCCACCACTAAGCTACAAACAACGACCACCGCGAACAAGCCTTTCTTTACACAATGTCCAACAAATATAGAAGTAATGAAGTATTTCATCGACCCTCTATACCAGTAAGAGTTAAAGTATTCACGGAATTCTGAATATTGTTTCTGAGTTGCTCCAACTCAGTGCTCTGTCCCACAAAGTATGCAGGCCGACTGGGAGTTGGGAGTGTAGTGCTTCCATTCTCTAGGGTGAACACAACCGATGACATGTGTGGTCTGTCTTTTGGGTTTTCTTGGACACACAAGAGTGCTACATGAATGCAAAGCAACACCTCATCTAGTAGGCATGTATCTATAATAGATGAGTCAGCCAATTCTGCTGCCTTCCCATCTTTCCACATATTCCACGACTGAAACAAACAAAAACATCTCGTGTTATAAAACTATTTTCCTTATTGAGAACTTTGGCGAAAGCATGTATATACTCACGTAGATTATGAGGCTTGGAAAGCCCATGGCGTGACTAGTGGAGCTTCTCTTCATACCAGTTACAATCTCCAGTAGTAACACGCCAAAACTGTAGATGTCGGATTTGATAGAGATGATGCCGTGCATTGCATACTCAGGGGCCATGTAGCCACTGCTTGATTATTGACATATGCAATAGTTACACAAATGGGAATTGAACATAATCAAGGGGTAATATGAGCTATTGGCTCAAACAGTTACTTACAATGTTCCGACGACGCGTTGGGTGTTCGCATTTTCCTGGTTATCACCGAAGATCCTTGCCATACCAAAATCTGCTATTTTAGGTTTCATCTCTGCATCTAGCAAAACGTTCCCTGCTTTGAGATCTCTGTGAATTATGGTCAGTCTTGAATCTTCATGAAGATAAAGAAGCCCCCTTGCGATACCTTTAATTATATTTAACCGTGTCCCCCAATCCAGCAAATGTTTTCTTGAATCATCTTAAGACAAAAGCAAATGTAAGAAAAATATGTTGAGTTGTTACATGAAAATTGGTGTGTTGCTAGAATATACCAAAAAGGGTGGCATCTAAGCTTTTATTGGGCAAATACTCATAGATCAATAACTTTTCATCTCCCTTGTCACAACATCCAAGAAGTCGAACCAAATTTTTGTGTTGCAATTTGGCAATAAGAATTACTTCATTCCTGAATTCATTTGTTCCTTGTTGAGAATCCCTACTTAGCCTTTTGACAGCAATTTCTTGACCACCTACAATTCCCTGAATAATATTAAGCAATAACAATGATTTGCGTTCTTCATATGAATATATCAGTTAGGTTACTGATTAGACTGAATAAGAGGAAACTAGTGTTCAATAATTACCTTATAAACTTTGCCAAAGCCTCCATGTCCAATCATACATGTTTCGGAGAAATTGTGTGTTGCTAGGGCAATTTCCTCAAATCTTATAAATGGAAAGTCAAGATCACTTGAACCATCCGATGGCAACTTCTTGTGTTTTTCCTGGTTTCTGTCCTTGCCTGCTCGCCATACAATTGCATAATCATTAATCATTTATTCTCCGATAAGCATAATAGCAATTAAGAAGAGCTCTGTTTGACCCTAACTATTGGTGTTTGCCCATTATACCTTTGTAAACTGACAAAAACCAGAGCAGATAATACCCCCCCCCCCCCCTCCACAGAAACACACACTTGTCCTCGCTACTAGACCCCCCCACCCCCCCACCCCACCCCACCCCAGAGTACAGCGCAGGAACCCTGATGATCGGCGTGGCTCACACTGGCTGGAGGGTGGACACAGACAATGTGGTTTGGTTTGGTCATGTATTATTTACCGATAAATTGCAAAAAAATACATTAACAGACACCATGATTAAACAACATAAGGGGTTATTTGGCCTGGATTTGCATCTTCACAGGCTTTACAAGATTTCATAGAACAAGGGTACAATAGAGAAACTTCAAATTTTCAGAAAGGTAGAATCGGCATTTCTCCAAGCAATGTATTCTAAACGCACCTTTGAATTTCAACCATGCAATGGAAATGCACATGAGTATCAGAGCAGCACCTCCTAAAACCGGCAACACAACTTTCATGGCATTGCTCCTTGTCCTTTTACCTGTGGACGCACAGAATGGCACAAAAATAAATTATCATATCTCATACACTGATGCATAGTGAGATAAAAGGGGGAGAGATTTGGTACCAGTTGCTGCATCTAAGCCTGCAAGCCGTAGATAGAGTGTGTCGCTGGCGGTGCTTGCGCCTAGCCTCCCGGTGTCAACCAACTCCCCGACCCACACCAAACACCTTGTCAGGTCTCTGTTTTCAATGCTGCTGCTCAGGTTGGCGTATGCGTACGCCATGCAGGAGCAGTTGCGACCACATGCCGCGGCGCACTCCCTCAACGACGTGTTTCCGACGATCACGAACCTATCCGGTGGCTTCATCCCCGACAAGGGCATGAAACCATCGCTGCAACGCAACGCCTCTTTCCGTTGGCACCCTTTCCAGAACTCGCCATTGTCCCACTCCTCCGTGCTCATCGGCTTGAAACCGTCAAAGCACTTGCACGTCGGAATAGGCAACACCGTCTCATCGCAATAGCCATTCGGGCCACAGTAGCCGTAGCGGTTGCATTCATGGGGTGGCCACTGCCCAAAAACTACCCACGTGGAAGAGCTACTGTTCCAGCTTTGGAACTGGAGCTTGCCGGAGTAGGTCAGCACGAACCTGGTGTGCCAGGCACCATCAGAGACGGTAAACATCGTGTAGCTCTCCTCATCGTTGTTGACGAAAGCCAGGTTTATGATGATAGCGCTGGTGTTTGTCAACAGGTACTCGTCTTCGCTCTTCACCCGGAACCCGGTCCACGGGGTGCTGCGGTACACCGGGCGTGACCCGTCCCAAAGGAACATCTGGATGGACGTGGCCGGATCGCAGCCGTAGGAGAAGCCCCCAGGCGAGGGGTCTCCAGCGTCTTTCCAGGACACCAGGCGCTCACCGGCGCGTGTCCTATACCTGATTTGCATCTTCATGCCGGGCAGGAACGTGTCGGTTGGGTGGTCGAAACTCTGCCACAACGTGGTGCCGTTGGGTGACCGAATGATGAGGTTACCGGTGTTCAGAAGCACCGCCTCTGTCGAAGAGGAGCTCGAGGCAGCGCCCACGTTGGTCATCCAAACAACTCGACCACCATCACTGTCAGAGAGAACAAGATTGGAGGCATTGGTGAGGGTGAGAGTCGGTGCAGAGGAGGTACCGTTTGTGAGTGGGGTTCCCCGGTTGGCAACCCACACCACAGTGAGCTCGGGGATGCTGCTGTACCAGATGCCAAGGTACAGGTTGGACGGCGTCGAGCCGGATGAGGAGAAGAAGCCCAAGGCGAAGTCACCGCCATCCGAGACGACGGTTGTGCCAGGGGAGAGCGGCTTGCTGGGGACAAGCCGGTCATCAGACGCACCCAACGGCAGGAGCAGAATGATTAGGAAGGAGGCGGAACAGGTGAGAGATGACCAATCCATTCGACGATGTTGCCAGAAGAATTGCAGTGCAGCCGCGGTATATGATTCTGGGAATGTACTCGTACAAGCAACAATAATGCAAAGACTTTGCAAATATAGTAGGATAGTTCCGAAGTTGACATTTCAGCTGTCTACTTCCATCTTCGTTGCTGCCCTGGCCAGAAGCGTTAAACAATTGCTGTTTACTTTGAACTTTCTCTTCTTCATCTTGTCACAGGTTGGGAAAGAGCAAGTCAATGGCATGAAACTTCGAGGTGGAAATACCGTACCTTAAAAATCATATCCTCCAGGGAGTGGATGTCACATCCAGCTCCTCGGCTGGAGAAGGCTCAACAAGAGGACTTCTGAGATTTCAGTTTGCGACGAGACAATACGCGATCCGACAGGAAACAACACTGCGCCTAGACAATATGATCCGAAAGGAAACAACATGCTACCAATATGGGTTCCTTGGCTGGCAACAAATTGGTGTGAAATGTCCAGACATAAACAGGTTTCTTCATGTATTACGGGCCACGTTTAATTCGTCAGTATAGATGTTCCCACCGGTGCCTCTTCTTCCATTTGTACTATATTTCCTATTCCTATTCCTATTCCTACTCCTATCCCTTTATTCCCATTTTTTATCTATCTGCATTTAAGGAAATTCATGCGTCCCCATATGGTAGCTATCCAACTAAAGATTTTGATTCCAGTGGGCACAGCTATGATCATGTCATAGCCACACATTATGAAACTTCTCCCGTCATTGCCGATTCAATGAGAGGACTTTTGAGATTTCAGTAGACATTTCCCATACCTGACTCCAGGGATTCGAATGGGAACCAGGAGATTTTCCAAACTGGATTTGGGGGTTAAACAATTAGAGTCGATCCCATGGAACCCAATTCGAGAAAGCCTAAACTAAATCCTTGTTATTAGAATGATGATCTCTTGGCTATGACCAACTCATATATTAATTGAAATGGTCGAAATTCAGTTGATATGTACATGGGTGTCACATCTGCAAGACTAATTCTTTCTGCACCAACTTAGGACTTGGGAGGAAAAAAACATAAGTAGCTTAGGAAGAACTTCGCCTCACTGGGTCCTTGCCCTCAACTTCGATATTGAACTGGATCATCGTGCCACATCTCCAAAGTAAGCGGTAATTCCTTTGAATCTGTGCTGTACGTAGCTCTCTTCACTCTAGAGAAAACTTGAATATTAAGGTCTCATCCTAGGATGATAGTTGTAAAATGCTCGGAGTCATGAGAAATGCGACCAAAAGGAGAGAAGAACAGTATCATACCTCAAAATCTAGGGGAGGAGAAGACAACCACGAAAGTTCCTCTACTTGGCTTATGTCCACATTCCGTGGCAAGAACATGATGATATTAGGAGCTATTTTCTGAGCAGCTTGAAATACTGCATGCCTGCGTGCAAAACCATATATCAATAATACAATTGTTTTACTGTATCGGAGTTAATTTTGTTCATTCTGATTTTGTCTGAATGTAACAATAAGGGGATGTTTGGATGAGGGGTATGTTTCTTCAAGACTCTGGTATTTAGTTTAGATCTGAACTAAATATGAAAACTATCTACAAAAATATCCTTCATCCAACACCCCTAAGTGCCACAAATGTACAAGAGTAATAATTCACCAGTCCAGTTTCACTTGGAATGTGCAAACCTCCATGACTAACAGCTACAAGGCTACAATTGTAGGCCAACGACTGCAAAGCAATACATCAGCATGCTCGCTTCCAAGAAGCATAAACTGTTTCAAACCTGTCTCTGTTTTTTATTCTACTTCATCGTCTGGTGTAAGGATAATTTGGAATATGGTGAGCAGCATACCCGTCCTTTGGCTTCAGCATATCGAGGGTGTACACTGGTGTTTGATTATATGCTGGCCCTCCCCATGGTGGTGAAAGGAACACCAAATCTGCCTGGTATAGTAGCAGCAATCAACAAACCATATCATTAAATGGCTACTCAACAATATGAAAATTGTAACTGTCACTCAATCTCACTAGTTCATCTTGGATGGTATAGTTATCCCTCATGATGTTTTATGCCAATCTCATCATACTAAAGAGGATAGTATCATTTTGAAAATAGACTTCAAGAAAGCAATTGACAAGTTTAATTCGGAGTACCTTGACCAGTGTTGCTTGCTACAGGCGTGTTCAATTAAAATGGGTTGACAGGATAATGGGCATAACGAAGGGCCAGGTCAATATTGTACTGTATGGTGAACAATATGTGTTACTATGCCGTCCAAGGCCTGAGACAGGAAGACCCTTTGTATACGATGCTTTTTGATTTATTTGCAGATGGACTGACAACAATGTAGAATAAAGCTAAAAGCAATAATCTGTTCAAATAAATAACCAGACAAGCAGATAGTCCTAAATGGTGCACTTACCTAAATATTATGGATGTACTATTCGGTTATTAGCCAATGGTGTTGACATGACAAGGAATCTAAAGTTTATCTTGTACCGTTTTTAGATTACATCTGGCCTCAACATCAAATTAAAATGAACAGTGAGGTGATTTACATCACAAATGGATGAGGACGTGCCTAGATTATTGGAATTAGAACTCCTACCAGCAATGTGCGGCTGGTGAAGAAGTACTGGTGGTGATAATGAAGTTCAAAAAAGAAGGGCACTTGAGCAGCACTTCTACAGACGTCAGTTGTAATGTTTATAACACTTATTGTAAAGTAGTGAAAATACATATACTAAATTGAACTAAGAAGTGCCTCACTACCAACAACTGTAGATTTAAAAAAAAAAAATCAAAATCGCTTTCTACAGATTCCAATATACTGGAGACACAAAGTTGGTTACTAACTGAGGTCCCTGAATTTTGCTCCACATAGTTCTCGACTTCTCACGAAATTGATGCAGGTTGAATCCTGGTGCGCCTGACGGCTTAATTTTGCAGAAAGATTGATAAATTTAACGGTTACAGACAGATTTGTGAATTTTGGAAGCATACACTGGTTTGGCTGGTTTCATATCATTTCAGGACTTCCCTCAGTAGGCAAGATCAAGGTATGTCCAGTTATCAAAAATTAACTAACCTAAATGTGGTCTTGTTCATCATAAAACTGAACAAGCATATGTACCTTCAGGTAAGGCGCGAGCAGGAAGAAATCGCCGACGACGAACTCGATCATGTCCTCCACGCCATAGATCCTGGCATTGTGCCTCGCCAGCTCCACCTTCCGGGGATCGATCTCCACCGCCACCACGTAGCAGCCCCTGCACGAGCACAAGATGCCGGCGACGATGTTAACAGTGCGGGAGCGGAGCAGACGAGCGACCCGGAAACGGAAAGGGGCGGCGGGCACGCGCCTAGCGGCGAACTGGATGGAGTTGCCGCCGACCCCGGCGAAGGCGTCGAGGACGAGGCCGGCGGGCGCGGCGCGGGCGGCCTGCGCGGCGGCGATGGCCTCCGGGGTGGCGGAGTACCAGCCCTCGGCGTCCATCCGCACGCCGCGGTCGTACAGGGAGAAGAGGCTGTGCCGGTGGGCCCAGTACTTGCCCGCAACGGCCACCGCGGCGGCATCAGCGGCATGCGCCTCCTCCTCCTCCGGGCGCTTCGGCTCCTGCGGCGTCTCGGCCTCGCGGGGCGGCGGCGGAGACGGGGCTGGAGGCCGGGTCGCGCATTGCCGCCTCTTGGAGACCGGGACCGGTGGCGGCGAGGACGGGGAGACTGCGGTAAGGCCCCTGTGGCGGCGGCGGCGGCGGGTGATTTTTCGGATGGTGGCGACCAGGCGGAGGAAGCGATGGGGCCCGCTCGGCAGGGGCCTCACGGCGCTGGCTCGCCGGCGAGCTACCTTCGGCGTGGCCCTCGCCTTTGCCATCTCTCCGTTGGCCTTCTCGCGTGCTTGGCAGGTTAAGATCGCTCTTCCGACGGAACTCCTTCAGTTATTTCGCACGAACGAGATGCAGTAAACACACGAAATACAGACGGACAGTAAAAGAAAGGCGGATGAACTTCCCACTGTATAACTTACTCATAAAAAGTATCGCCTATTGTTCATAAACAGACGGACAGGCAGACTCGTTGTATACGATGTTTTTTGACTCTTCAGTTTTTTTTTCCTTTTTTGCGAATAAGCATCACTGTTAATTACTGTTCTACTCATAAAAAGTTACAGGGGAAGTATAACATTGTGCTTGTCAACTGCAACCTTATCGGCAGCACCACTGTTAATTACTTACTCCGTTCCAAAATGTCAGAAGTTGATCAAGAATTTATAGAAAAAATATATTTACATCTACCACATGTTTTAGACGTTGGTACATATTCCTATAATCTTTATCAAACTGAAAGACGTTTTGAACAAACCTAGAGCTTCAAGTATTACGAATCGGAGGGAGTAGCTTTCAACTTTCGGCGCTAACTACATGGCTATCAGCAATACTACTTACTAGTAGATTCTTATGGAGAAACACATGCACTGTTTATCGAACGCACACAAACAATTTAATGTTGTAGTCATGTTACAATTGACAGTAGTACGAGCTCAACTGAGAGTGCAACGACAACATTACAGCACGGTCCCACACGAGTTCCACAAATGCGGCGAAAATTGAGAAATACAAGTTTTTTCACATCTTACAGCTTCGACGCACAACTTAAGACTTTTTCTTTTTTTCCTGAGATGGAAACTAAGATGCATCTGATGCAACATATGGCTGAGTTCTTGGTTTACATGGCAACCGGTATGCAATTGGTGCGGCAATCGGCTCCAGAGATCAACAACAGGATTTTTTTTTCGCTTTTCTTTTTTCTAAGTTTCTGCAGAAGATACACAGAGCTTCTTAGTTTCGCAAGATAATAATGCTCATCACTGGAAACAAGATGGCCACAACCGCAAACTTTCAGTATAGGGTGAGAAACAGAGGGAGTGAACTTACTATACATGTAGACAGGGCTGTTGCTCCCCAAGAGAAGCAGGAATGCAATGCGAGTGCTGGGAAATTTGGCCACTGCAGGTATGAGATTTAGAGGTACTTGGACAGCCAAGGAAGATCTGGGGACTCCTTGAGTGCAAAGGTCACATCATCGCTACCAAACAACAAAACGGAAGGATTAGTACATGAGCTAAGAGGTTTAACCAGAATGCAATGCGAGTACTAGCTTCCAACTGTCCTGTGGATCTAAGGTTTCGGTTCAGATGGGTAAAAGGGGAAAAGCCTCCTTATCCTTGTTCGATGGAAATTGGGTATCAAATTTTATCTGTAAATCAAAATTTTATCTTCAGACTGGCCGGTGGCCATAGCTTATGCATTGGGCTCTTGGCCGATCCGCGTAGCAAACTCATACTTATTAAAAATGAAATAGCGGCCCGGAAGGATGTTGATCTTCAGACTGTTCTGTAATTCCTGTTTGAAAGGGCAATGTAGTTTTGCAAGCTAACCTTGGGTAGTTGAGCTGCAGCTTCTGCAACTTATGCTTGGTGCCTTCCTCGCAGAGAACGATCTTGCTCTCACCAAGCTTGCAACTGTAAGAGAAACTTAGAACAATTTGTTTCTAGACAACACTAAACTAGAACAGCATATTCAATAGATAATAGAGAAGGAAGCATTGGGGGCTAAGGGTTTTGCCTTTTTCAAATTGTAGATGAACCATAGGTAGGAAAATAATGAGACTGATAGAAAAACAGCAAAATCAAGATTGCCATTATAAATTACGAACCATGATTGTCTTTCTTCAATACCTAGATAAAGGGCCAAACTAAGCAAGGTAGAAAAACTGAAGTGCTTGAAAGAAACAGAGCACCAGTGTGATTTCCTAGTGCTCACATGACCTTTAGCACTTTTCTTTTGCATTGCACAATCAACCTATCATATATATTTCGCTTCCACGGAATTTGGTGGCATATTAGTAAAAGGAAACAAGAGTAGTTAGGTGGGGGAAAACACAAACATGCACTATACCAACCAGTGTGTGCCTACAACAATGATATCCCTGAAGCTCAAAGGAAGCGACATTTACAATCATGGCATGACTTCTCATGGAACAAGAAAATGACAACGGAACTACATTTGTAACAGTGCACCTAAGCAAAGGTAACAGCAGACTATCCACGTCATACATGATGGCACATGCACATGAACTCAAGGTAACCGTATGTAAAAGCAACTTTAGCACAGTTTCATGCAATGTGAATACCAAATACAGATTAAATCAGAATCACTTGCCAGATTTTCAGGAGAGTATCGTATCCGGGCAATAGTTCTCTGTTGACGTGGCACCAAGAGAAAACAGTCGCTGCCAGCTACAGGATAAAAAGATATTCCATGAGAATTCTTCAAATGCACGTATAGTGTAGGCACTCTTTCTAGTTTCCCGGTGGGAATAACTTCCATAAGAGCAAAGATTGTTAACAGATGGACATTAATTCAGTACCAAATGGACAGTAATGCCTAATACAGTGAAGGAACGCTCACACAATAAAAGTTCTGTAGCAAGCATGAGACAAAAAAATTAAAGCCTCTAATTCAGATGGAAACTCAACCAGAGAAGAGATTGGAAAAAACTATTGGTTATATGGAGGAATAGTTTAATGAGAGAATGAATAACTACTGAGTAATTATTCGCATGGTTTTTTGTTGCAGACCAATATACTGATCCAGAAAATAACCAGAACTTGGAAGTCATCAAAACAACACAAATTTACTGCATTCATGAAAGATAGAGCTAAGGCAAGCCAGTATCCTCATTTGAATACAGGTATAGTAGAGTAAACCAAGGTGAAATTTAAGGCCTGGATCGATTAGAATATTGGAAACCACATAATGGTAACAGTTCCAACTTAAGGTTATGGTAGCTAGCAGACACAAATTCGGGGAAAACTTGGTTGGTGGTAAGCAAGCTGAGTTGCCTAAAATAGGTTGACAAGGGACTCCGAATAATTTTTTATGCAGCGAATTAGGTTGGCTAAATTCATCAGAAAATTCGACCTAAGAAAAAGAGTGGATCAAATAAAAGCAGTTATAATGGTAAATTTTCTGCATGACTGCAATGCTAAAGACAAACACACGAATTAAAAAAAGTTGTGCTCACCTTATCAAACAATACTTCACCTAGGCCACTTCTGTATAATTCGTGGACCATAGCAGCCAGTATAACTTTTCCAAATTTTGGGCAATTCTTCATTACCTGTAGTGTAACTGTGCAAGTGAGGAGATGTTGGTAATGTAAGGTTGGACACGGCTAGTATTACTATTTGATCTGATTAAGGAAGTCAAGTACATGTGGTTACCGTAACTGAGCAAACTGTATACTACATAGCAATGCTAACACAAAGCATCCAGATAAGAAGCAATCATTATCTCCACTTACTTGAATATGTGGTGCCTGAAAGACTTCTTGAATAGCGTCTTCTATGTCACCCATGCAAACAAAACCATTTCCTACAAGTATTGGACAAATGTTCAGTGGGCTATATATAGGAGCTTAGCACAAACCCCAAGTACCCTTTAATGAATAGGTTATTTACAATTGTAGCAGAAATGTGGAGGGTTACCTGAATTTGCAGAAGAGGAAGTCTGTTCAACCTGTTGAAATTGTTTAACACGGTAGTCTGCAAACTCTGCTGCGCGTCTACAAATTTCTAAGGCCCGCCTAGCATCACCGGACATAGCAGCTACCTGCGGGAAAAAGTAATCTACTCAGATGAATGAACATGTATATTATGGCTGCTTGTAATGGGAGTATGATAGGTAGTATCATGCATGCCAACAAGGCAATTTTGATGAGGTGGCATAGAATTAAATGAAGGAAGAGAGGGTTGAGTATCATATCATGATACCGTATCATATTAAATGATGTGCTACTATGTGTCATGCATGTCAATAAATGAACTATTCTATGATACCAACATATGATACTATGCACTACGGATGTAGTACCATATACTAGTATGATACTAGTGTATGATACTCCCCACTACGACTAGCCTAACAGAACACTTGCATGGTTTGACCTTATTTCACAGAACAGAAAAGCTAATTAGCTGGGAGATATGGATAAACAATTGTTTATTTTAATTTAATCTTTTTGCTCCAAAAAATTAACCTCTTTCCTTGTGCTATGGAATGATGAAACTCAACGGTACAAGCAAATGTCATGCTGAATGCAGTAGCAATTGACAGCTAATACTCAATGGCACCACACTGCATTGCTGAAACTCTGTTTATTCCACTGACTCCAGCTGTGTTGAACAGATTATGAGATGTTTCGTATCAAACTACTCAAGAAGAGAAGAGTGCAAAAACGATGAAAGCATGATTCACTCTACTGGTTCATGGGACTCTGTCTTACTTAAGTATTTATTATGAAACAACATGGAGGGTCTGCACGCAGCTAGGAGAAATTAACCTTTAAGTGAAGGACCTGGTGTTTAAATACTTTCTGAGCAAAACTCAGATTAGATGACAGAAGAACAATCATGGACAAGAAGATACAAGTATATAACAGTAAATGTGTACACATGATACTGTGATCCAAAGTTCCAAACCTTTCTAGAAGCAAACTCAATAGCTTGATCTTCAAAGGCATTGATACCCTTAAGACGGCTTGTTATGATTTCCTGCAGTTGCCGATAATTATAGGGGCCAAAACACAGCCGTTGAATACCCATCCTACTTGAGATACGAGGCAATAGTTTTTCTGGAAGATCCATTGTGTTTGCTATACCTGCATTCAGTAACAACACACCAAAGAATAAATAATAGGCTAGAGTTCAAAATCGCAAACCAAGAAAGAGTTTATAGGTACCTATAATAACTAGGTTTGAATTTGGCTTGGTGGGCCAATCAAGAATGTTATACAGCACCTGATAGAAAGATTAATCCAAATGTCAATGAACATGAATATATATCATAGAGCAATCAGAAGGCCAAATGATGGCAATATTGGGCATTTTCTCAAAAATAAACTATAAATTTGTACAACTATTTAATTAAGTTCAGTTAGATTAATTACCGACTGATTTCTTGTCAAAAGAAGATCAAGCTCGTCGATGAG
This sequence comes from Triticum aestivum, assembly GCF_018294505.1. Classification (NCBI taxonomy): domain Eukaryota; kingdom Viridiplantae; phylum Streptophyta; class Magnoliopsida; order Poales; family Poaceae; genus Triticum; species Triticum aestivum. Next base: position 103,458,186 of record NC_057814.1, on the reverse strand, counting down.
CAAAACAATTGGCTGGTTTGCTTGCTTTCCAATCTTCTTGCCATCTGAAAAGTGCTCTGTCAAATAATGGAGAGCTTTTTTCCATCCCACCCTATGCCCACTCAACTGTTCATATATAACCTGCATATTCAATGAAGTGGACCTGTTATAAGTCTATGTTGACTGATAAGGGTATATGCTATGCTTGAGTAGGAATTTGCCATTTCTTAACCAACTTAGAAGTTTGTATACCTTGTAGATATTCTCTGGAGAAGCTAATTTGAGACCATTGATTTCTATAAAACAATAGGGCCTCAGAGCTCCAGAATCAAATTCAGATCTCAACCTCCTCATGACTGCAAGTACACTCATAGTCTGCCAGTCAAAAAAGCAGGTGCAGAAAATGCAGTTTAGCATTCAGCCACAGCAGAAGAAATCAAACCACCACGACGGCCATGAAATAAGGGTGGTTACCTTGCCAGTACCAGGCACACCATGAATATAAAGGCAGCGTCCTAGACAATGGTCATTGCAAATTGCATCCTTCACAAATGTAGAGATCTCCTCCATTTCTCTGGCACAAGATTTCTACTCAGTAACAGTTTGCATAAGAAGCTGATGAAACATGCAACAAACATGAATAGACATACTTATCCCTGCAAGGCAATGACTTGGGAAGAGTAGCCAATAACAGGGTAGCCTTCGCCTTCTCCAGAGCAGTCTTTTGATGACACCGAACATGCTCAGGTATTTTTCGGATCCCAATCTTTTGCAGGCCATATATCCTCCCTTTCCATGAATTCTACAAACAAACAGGCCTTTCAGTAAAGCGATGCAAAACTATAGAGGGAAAGGGAGGAAGAGTTAGTACAGCAGCCAAAATTTTCTCATTAGATTGGTTCTTTCTGGCTGAGCAACGTGCAGCCGGTTCATCCTCCTCATCGTATTCTGAATCTTCATTGGTATCACTGTTATAATCATTAGCAGCATTGTAAGGCTCGTCACTGGGATCTTCTTTTGTCTACATAATAGAGCAAGGACAAGATTATTCACTATACCACAATGATGATTCAGATTTCTATGAAGAGAGCTTCACAGCTTTGATTGAAGTTTCAGAAGATGTACCTCAGGTTCATCATCAATATCTGCCAGACGCTTAAAATTATGCCAATGTACATCATACTCGTATTCGCAATAAAATACATCATCTCCGTCATTAGTGGCATCCCTATACTCTTTGGGGCTCATGACAAAACAATGTCTAACGATACTTTCCATCTGTAAAAGCCACAAGAAGAAAGCAAGTACAGTCAATAAACATGGAATTTTTTTAGGAACCAAACATATACAGGGAAAACACTAATCACCTCAATGTCTCCAAGAGCATTGGTACGATATAGCTCTCTCCGCAAATTATGTGGCTGCCTTCCTGCTGCGGTCTCTTCAGGAATAGTGTACCACCTCACCTTTGCCCAGAATGCTCCATCTGGTTCCCTCCGTAAACTGTTACATGTTATTGCTATTCAGTAAGTACCATTCTAACAACAAGCATGTCTCACAACATATTCCTGCCTTCTTCTACCATCCCAAAACATCATTGTAGATTGAACTCTTGTTTTGTTGGAAAGAGGGTTCAAACCCATAACAAAACAATGTCTTGCACCTAACTCGAATGAAAACTCCACATCTAAAGTTAAGTTTATGCACCATTGCCTAGCACTTGGAAGGGATGTTGTACAGTTCCTATTCTCAGCAAATATACCATTCAGATACACTATTCCACATCCATTTCTCAGAAAACACATCAGTAGCCACCAGCCCATCACTACAGCAAACCGCCAACACGCTTCCAATTTTGCAATTTTTTCCAAATGTGACCAACTACAGCTAATTATCACACGAATAAGGAAACCAATTCACAAAAGTTTCGCCACACAAACCTCAAAAAAATTCGAGCAACACTGACCTCTCAATGCGTGCAGCCCATAAATCGCTGTCGAGAAGCTTCTCTTTGGCAGTCCTCTTGATCTTCTTCCCGACGGGCGGCTTGGGCCTGTCCATCGCCCTCCCCTCGCGCTCGGCCTCGCAGTAGGGGCACGCCCAGTCCCCCTCGGGCACGCGGCGCAGCGGCGGGCGCACGCAGCGCAGGTGGAAGCCGCCGAGGCAGGCGTCGCACTCCACCATGACCCCGCCGCCGGCGCGGAAGCAGACGCGGCAGTCCTCCGGCTCCTCCGGGTCCTCGGCGTCCGACTCGGCCCCCTCCAGCCGCTTGACGTACACGTCGTCCCCGGCGGCGAACTCCCCGCCGTCGTACACCACCTTGCGGTAGAAGGCCCGCTTCGCCGGCGCCCGCCGCTGCCGCTTGCGCTTGGGCTCGGCCCGGGCCGGGGTCTTGGGCGACGGCGACGGCGCCGCCCGCTTCCGCTTGAGGGTGGGCGCGGGCGCGGGCTTGGGCTTGGCGGGCGTCTCGAAGAGGGCAGCCTCGGAGAGGTCCTTGGTGGGGGTGTCGAGGAGGCGGCGCGACCTGCGGACGGCGGAGGGCGTCGCCGGGGACGCGGGCGGCGCGTAGGGCACGGGCTTGGACTTGCGCCTGGGCGTGGGCGTGGGCGCCGGCTTGGACGGGGTGGAGAAGTCCATCTGGGCGGCGGCGGCGGCGGCGGCCTTGGACGGGGAGGGTCCGGGCTTGGATTTGGATTTGGATTTGGTGGGGGTGGCGGAGAGATCCATTTCGCCGGAGGGGACGGGAGGGGAGGGGAGGCGGGGCAACGGTAACACTGGTTATTTGTAGGAGTAGATTTGAAACGGGGGGAGGGGGTTAGGGTTTGGCGGTGTTGGGGGGGATGAGATCGGCCTGATCAGGTCTCTGTCTGTCAGAGGTGCCGCGGTGGTGGAGGGACCCGTGTAAAGCAGAAACATTCGGTTCGGTCGATCATGAGTCGTGGGGGTGGAGGAGGGGCGCCGCCGTGCCTGGAACCTGGATCTGGGAGGCACCGAGGCTCGCGCTCGCGCAGATGATCGGCGGCCGGTGAGAAGGCGAGGAAAGAGATGGCGAAGGTGCCAGGCGCTGGCGGCCGGCGGGAGTAGGCGTCGGGGTGCGGGAGAAGATGCGGTGGGGGCGGCGGCTGAGGGCATCTCCAGCCGTTGGCACCCCAAGAATATCACCGAACCAAAAAAGTTGATGTCTTGAGGTCATCCGGCGAAATCCGATGAAATCCGACGAAATAAAGAGGGCATCTTCTCAGTCACACCCCATCCCAAGCAAAAGTTTGTGAGGAGAATGATTAAGTGGGCCAAGAAAAAGGACATGTGGTGAGACACGATTCGCCGAAACTTCCGCCGGCGCCCCCAAGAGACCCCAGCGCGCCGAGTTTCGCCTGGGTTTGCCGGCGCTATTTTGACGTCCTGGGGGCGTGGCTGGGCCTTTTTCGGCGAAAAGTGTCGTCCGAGCCTAAAATCAAGCCTAGAAAGGTGTCCTGGGGAGGCTAGTGGAGATGCTCTGAGTGGGGTGGAGAAAGATCGAGTCAGGGCAGTTGCGTTGCGTGGTAAAATGTTTTTATAACAAATTCCGAAAATATATGCCCTAATAATTTGGAAAAAAATCAAAACTATGACCCTGTCAGCCTCGCTCAGGCCGAAGAGCCTGTCTTCGGTCACGCTTAGGACGGGAGGGGAGGGGAAGGGAGGCAGGGCAACCGTAACACCGTATGTATTTGTAGATTATTAGATTTGAAACAGAGGGGGGAGGACACGATGGGCGGGGTTAGGGTTCCGCGGTTCACCTCCTGTCCTGCGGTCCTTCATGTCTCGATTTTTCATGTTAGGTGGTTGTTTGGGCCTGCGGGGGAGATTTTTTACTGACCTTCTTATTTGCTTCGGGTAATTCGGGTACCGTGGGTATAAACCCGAATTTCCCAAACAAATATCGGGTTTCGGGATTTGCTACCTGATAAAGTGTTCCGGTTTCTCGGGTTCGGGTTCGCCGCCTGCACCAAGTGTATACTATGTCGACGGCCTCCCGCCGCACCGGATGTCTACTATGCTGACGGCTTCCCGCAGTCGTCGCCATCAGCGGTCTTTTGATCCATGACCATCGGGTGCGTCTCCAGCTTGTCATGCACCTGTGCGCCGACAAGCTCCAGTGGCCCCCCATGCCCCACTATCCGCAACCATTTGAGTGCTGGATCTCTATTATTCTGTCGACCAAGGTTGACGGCCATGCCGCAACATGGTTCAAAGCTTGCGCCTCCGTCCACATCTTCTACCCAGGTCCCACTCCTCAACCCTCATGCACTTATTCTCATCCCCCCCCCCCCACCACACCCCCCGCGATTCTTGCTCATTTCCTTTATTTTGGTTATTGAATAGACCGTGGGGGTTGTGGGCTTGTGGGGTAGTGCAACACGGTTTTGTATGATGTCGAACCTGATCCGGATCTTGGATGTGGAACTGGATAAGAAAATATTGGGAGATGGATTTGTTTCAGCTGATGAGATTCTATAACCTTTCATCTAAAATAGCTGAATAAGTGATAATAACGCACAAACTAGCGAGATGCTAATTTGTGCGTGTTGACGGCCCGATCTTTCACGGCAACGCTTGATCAGTAATTCTTTCCCTTGTTCCTCCTCGCAGCCTCGAATATGAATCTATACCCGTGCACGGTCAATACATGAAAATCACAGAAAAAACTCACGATATGGTCGCTCGAAACCTGGGCGTTTTCTGACTTATTTTCATAGCTCACGAATAAACATTCCTGCAAAAAAAATTAACTCACGAATAAAAAAACCTAAAACCAATCGTACATGCAGGAGTTATATAGCCGACCCTTGCACAAGTACTGATAAGGACTAAACTAACCTGGAAAAACTCTTACAACAACAATCTCACGGTTATAATTCTCGTGGATTTTTTTACCAGCGATTTAGCTGGTTGTTTTGGTTAATGGAATAGAGAAGTATTCCGGGTTTTTTTTAAGAAGTTGCCTCAATTCCATGGATTAAAATAAGACCCTGGTAAGTGTCACACATGTGGCACGAACACATGGCAATTTTGAAAATATTTTTTATGGCAAATTTAGTGATGCGACCATGGCAACTTTAATTATGTAGCATAGCAACTTTCTTTTTGGAAGGCAAGTTTCGGGTTTTTTTTTTGCTTTTTTTGGGATGACAACTTAAAAAAGTCACGGCCAGATTGCTTCATGTCACCCGTGTGACACTTATCATTTAGGTTAAATAATTAATTAACTAATCCAGAAAGAAAAGGCTCGTCCTAAAATCTGGTGGCACCTTGTCACATGCATGATTCTTGCTTCCTTCTTTTTTTGTACATTCATTAGTTGATACGATCTTGCGAGTGCAGTCTGATTTAAAACTTGATGTTGTAGAGCTCGTCGAAAACGAACCCTCACCTTCGAATCCTTGAAGTCTGTACCTTGTCCTCTCTAATCCCGATGGTTTTTCACCTTGCGGTCACATCCTAACAGGGATTCCCTATTTGGCATCGGGAAAGTGTCAGGACCGGTTTTCGGGATATTAATTTCCCAGAAAATGGCCCTTGTGCTCACCAGCCCCAGGATTATTGTTAGC